>NC_091460.1:47283259-47883259 GCF_027789765.1 Dendropsophus ebraccatus
GTTTGTGAACCAAACTTACTGTAAGTTTGCTCATCTCTTTCCATAACCATGAGATCAGGGCTTCTGAGTTTCCTATTGCAATGGAGCAATAGCTGCTCATGTCACTGAATGCTATATACAGTACTTGGTTATCAATGACAACCCCTAAAGACAATGAATGGGGCAGCGGTGTATACACCTGACCCCTGCTCCATTGCAATTGACTCAGAAGCCCTGTTCTCTGCCTTGTTTTCAATGGTTAGACCCCCATGATCATATTTTAATCCCCTATATTGTAGATAAGGCAGAAGGGTCATGATGGGGAGACCACTTTAAAGGGGTTATCCAACTAAAAATGTGTGTACTTGAATAATATGTAGGAAAATAACTATGTCATCCTAGCTGTAAATTCACAATTCTGTTTCAGCTATGAGACATTTTACATTGATGTCAGTGGCATCACTCCCTGCTGTTTCTTGTTCTGCTGATTTCTAGGTCCATTGTCAGTTTTTTTCCACTAGGGGGGTTGATACCTTTTGTACACATGAACATCATATATCCACATTATTATAAGCCTGTATATGTAAAGGGAGGTCTAGCACTATACAGAAATTCATAGAAATATCTGCCTCTTAGAGATAGAAAAAGAATCGATTTACTGTATGTGCACCACCATTTTCTTTCTTTTAAAATACAGGAAGAATATGAAGGACAAATAATCAGTCATTGGTGGGGACAGCGGAAAAAATCTGAAAAATGAGATCCCACAGCATTATGTGTTAGTGAGATCTCTGCAGCTGTGTGTGAGGCTCTACATTGTATACAGCTCAGTGGAGGAAGACAGGAGAAGTGATCTGTAACTAGGGAGATACTAATAACCAGTGCCACCCTCAGAAATACAGCACCCTTCTGGTCACATGATCACACCACTGCAGAAAGGTGGAAAACATATGTTAAAAAAGTGAAAAGTATACTTTAAGTATAAAGTATGACATGTACTGCAGTCCTGCTTGAGATCACAGATAACAAATGATAAATTTTGCCATATGACAAACTACTTTGCTACCTATGTATATGAAAAGTACAAGGAAGAAGGAAATGTAAAAGTTAAAATACATAATCATTCTGGATGATACATCTCCTAAGGTGAGAGGGAGTAAAGTAACCATGATTCCTGAGCTAGAGATGAAGAAAGACTCATTGGTCGGTCTATCATGTAGTGGGCCGCCTTCTCACTATGGGGCCCAGGTGGATGTGGAGGACCAGGCGTCTCTAAGTACAGAATTCAATTATGCACATTGTTATTTTGGCACCAAGGACCCCATCACAGATCTACACCAAGACCCCCTCACAGCTCTACACCAAGACTCAAGCTAAAACTTAAAACCTAAAAACCATTTCAGACAGTCTAAAAGAACACACGCCAATATACCATATCCATCCAGAGGGAACAATGCTCAAGAGAAATCTTTAAAGTGGAATTCAGTACAAAATTATCTAAATGTGAGCATAAAAAGAAAGAGAGATGTATGTAAAAAAAAAAAAAAAAAAAGTAAAGACTTAGAAAGTCCATAGAGTTAGCAGACACTCTTCGCCCCTGGGCATGCCTGTGTCTGCCTATGTAGATGTGCAGTTTATTGGTAGGAGACCAGAACTGTTCCATGACTAATTGAAAACCAGTGACTCCTAGAACTGAGGCTCAGATGTCGGGAGGGTTCTGAAAGATTAATGATCCCTGTAGATATACTGGGAAAGTGGTGCGACTACAGAGCCATGAGATACCAAACAGATAATTGCCTACACATTCCAAAATGAAGGCCCCTGTGTGCAATGCAGTCTGTGTGCATGGATTTGGATTACATTCCACACCTATAAAACATAACATTGATAGCAATGGAAGATAAAGTGAGTAATGTTGATATTCTGGAGACAATAGCACTTATTTGGGAAATATATTAGGCAGTACACTGGTTGGAGTGCTCAGTTGACCCTAGTCGATCACAGAAAGAGCATAGAATGGACATGTGAGCATCAGAACAGGACCCTTAGAGTAAAGGACAACTAATAAATCAAGCTTTGTTTTACATCATGTGGGTGGCAGTGTGCATGTGTGGCACCAGGGTGCACTATGGGTAGAAGACATGCTGGTGTAAGCAGTGTGATGCTCTGGGCAATGTTCTGCAGGGAAACCTTGGGTCTTGCTATTCATGTGGATGTTACTTTGACCCCATGACGTTATTCCTTAATGGCAGATGGCCTCTTCCAGCAGAATAATGGTGTCAGGACTAGGGAACTGGCCGACAAGAGACAGGTGATGCCCTGGCACTGACACCCGCCCCACTGTCCCTGCCTAATTGCCTTGAAAGCCCTAGGCAGCAGCAGACAACTGGTCGACAGTCCCTAGTCTATACAGGTGTGACATTGAACATGGTCAAGACAGATAAAACACAAATACTCAAAGTCAGAGGTCTGGGTCAGCAACTAGTGGTCTGCGAAGGACAAAAACGTAATCCAAAATAGTAGTCCAAAATCAAAGCCAGAAAGTCCAAGGTACCAGTATAACAATCAAGAGTTGCTAGGTCAAGAAGTTATTCAGAATATGAGACTCTATCGCATGCAGGGAACACAGATAGGGGAGGATACTTATGAAGCTCAAAGTCCCAGCTCGAGGCATGATTGAGGTTGAGACTCCAGCTCCAGGCCAAAACTGACAGCTGACTGGTGGTGCCAGCCTCCAGTCAGTTAATTATAACTTAGAACACCTTTGCCGATCAGCTGGGGGAAGTGAAACCCTGGCCACGGCTATATCAAAAGGAAGGGCCACCGCCGGGCCAGTAGTCAGGGATGCCGTCTGCGTGCTCCCTGCGCCCGGCCAGGCCGGTTGCCAGGGACACCGCTGGAATTTTTATGGGCCAACTGCACGCTCCAGCAGTGTCTAGAGCTGTGCGTGATGGCCAGCCACTGACAAATGGTTTGAAGAACATAATAAAGTTTTCAAGGTGGAGCTTTTTCGTTTTTTGCCCAGACTGCTTAGTGTATATGTTTTTATGTTGTGACTATTGACATGAAGTTTAATGAAGACAGAAAAAACAATGCAAACATGTGTTTGGCTAAAGTGTAAAATGTCAGTCCCAGCGCTGGTTTACTCTGATGATAAATGTAATCCATGGTTTATGAATCAGGCTCTGAGAAAACAAAGGATCTTTATAGAATTAAGCTGGCTATAGATATCACAGCAGACGGCTTTCATGCCTAGTTCAGCTCAGCCAAGCGTGCTGGATTTTTCAACAGTGGGGGGACGGGCAGGGGAATAAGGGGATAACAGAAAGTCTCAGTGGGAAGAAATGGATCATATAGACCTGTTAGAGCCTTAGCACACTATTGGTTATTGTTTTAGTCATGGGTGTACTCGGAAGTTCTTTTATTTGTATTTTTTGGGGTATGGGTATGGTTTGATAGAGGGATAAAAGATTGTTTTAAGAAAATAAAAGAAAGGTTATGGGATTTTTCTAAATATTTTGGAAATCACTCAAAACATACAAACAAATAAAGGGCATGCCATAATAGTACAGTGTAGAAAGCAGTTAGTTCTTGCAGTACTCCACACTAAACTAGTATGTTCTTTCAGTACTGCAACTGTGCCCTTCACAGTGGGTGTCAGCTGTAAGGGTGGGTTCACACTGAGGAATTCTCGCAGATAAATTCTGCCGAGTTCCGTCACCTGTACGCACTCACGGCCGCGCGCCTCTCCACCTGTGCCATAGACACCATTCCATGCACGGGCGGATTCCGCATTCTGACGAAAAAAATTGACATGTCAGTTCTTTTGGCGGATAGCGGAATCGGCTGGGCCATAGAATAGTGTCTATGGAGCTGGCGGAAAGGCGCGCGGCCGTGAGCGCGTACAAGCAATGGAATCCGCCAGATTTTATCCGCGCGAATTCCGTAGTCTGAACCCGCCCTAAAGGCCCCCATATACTTTATACTTTAGCCAGCAGTACCCAGTGCTCATCGGTTCGGCGGTTAGTGTAAGGTGTATGGGGCTCTCCTGACCGTCCACCGTCAGATGATGTAAGAGGAGATACGGGTCGGACGTAATGGAAAATCCCTACCTGACCCTTTTGATCTAGGAGAGAAAAGCAGAGGTCAGAGATTTCTAGATGTGACTTATTTCTCCCCATAAAGAATGCTGGAACGCTGAGCTAAACAATCTTGTGTTTGGGGAGCACAGGCAGCCAGAAGGACAGATCACTAATGGCCGAACTATTTGGCTGTCAGTTATTGTAGGAGTATGGCCACCTTAACATATAGTGAAAACCGCACTGCAACAGCTAGGATTACAACGTTATATAGTTTGTCACACTCTTATTGATTACAGGTATCGGTTGATCTGACATGTAGCTCCTGCAGCCTATTTCTCCATTAGGCTGTGTGGTTATAGCATTGCTAGAACAGGTAACGCTTATTGAAGTACGCATTCTTTTGTATTTGGACTAGGATTACAACCCAATGGAAAAATGGATTTACCACACTTAAAAAATGTTTTTTTGTTTTTGTTTTTTTTTGCAGCTTTTTTTACTTTGTATAATTCTAACGAATTGCATGTTTTTCCAGCTCAATAAGAGGGAAAAATGATGTTGACAAAAAAAAAAAAATTTACTAAGAGAAATACTGACTAGCTTAGAACATGGAAATGAGGGAAATGCTTATAGACCTTACTGATGTGTGGGACTAGGCTAATAGTAAAACATGGTGCCAAGATGAGAGCTGTCAGTTAAAACAAGATAAAAAAAAAGTGTAAATTGCCAAGATGAAAACCCGACAAAGTGAGGAAAAAGATGTTGGTTCGGTGTATCTGTGTGTCAAATTTAGTGCAAGTATAAAGAAAATTGAAGGGGATAGAAAATATTTGAGTAAAATCCTTGAAGCAATATGCATTGAAAAAAAAAAATGCTCAACAGAACAAATAAACAAAAAGAACAAAAAAGGAGTCAAAATTGTGATAAACAGGAAGAAATCAGCTGAATGAAATGGGATTTACAAAAAAAACAAACAAAAAAAAACACACCTAAACCGAAATTAACAATGGTACTGGGGATTGGATTGGATGAACGTGATAGTCAATGGTGAATCACAAATCTGCATTTGCATTGCAATTATTAGAGACAACAATCAGCTGAAGACAAAGATCATCGGCTGATCGTTGTTTTAGGTTTGGACCTAAAATTGTCGGACGTCGACCGTGCATCACTACGTGCAATATCGATGTGTAGTTGGGGACTGATGATTCCCCAAACACCTGACACTTTACCTCTACCCGGCCTGTCATTGCCTGAGCAGACTGTCAGCTGAAAGGCCGCTCAGACGATACTGCCGCCGAGACCGGGAAGCTGCGGAGCACAGGAGAGAGTGGGGAGAGGTAAGGTGTCGGTGTTTCGGCAAGGGCTGCATGGATATCGCTAACAATGTCCATGTAGCCCTTACTGCTCGATTATCTGGCGGTCTAATAGGTTCAGTAAATGAGCGCCAATGTAGCAGATCGGCGCTTGTTTACTAAGATGATGTCATAAAATGATAGTCGGCCCATGTCATAATACCCTAAGGCACTTTTTCCCATCATGGAGTTACATGTTGGATAGAGGATCAGGGCAGGATCAGATAACATCTATCACCTCAATAGTCAACAGAACACATTCAAATTTAGGCACTTCTAGGTCCATCAATAGAATATAGATTTGGTGATGATAAAAATATTTTTTAGGACAATACATATTATTATCCTGAAAAGAGCAAGAGTTTTAAAGCTTTCCTCTATCATCTCAATGACATGGCGGCAAACAGTCCAGATCTTAACCTGACTAAAGAAATTTATGGTGGAAATTAAAAGCAATGGCTCATGAGACAAGACCCCATCCTGCAAAGCTCATCTGTCACCACTCAATGAGAAAGTGGGAAGCAGCTTAATGTAGAGTCTTATTTATGACCATTGAAAGTCTGACCTTAAAGAATTCAGGTGTCAAAATATCTAAGGAAAAGTCCTAAACAGGATTTTTTGTTGTTGTCTATGACTAAACACTGAGAGTTTTCCCCTTTCCCTAATATACGTCATTAATACAACAATTTCCCTTCATGTGTTTGAGGAATATTTCATGAAGTCAGAGCCCAGCCACTAACTATAATCCTATGTCCTGTAATCTGTGTATTTAATATAAAGTAAAAAGCTGGGCGACTATCCTCTGGGTGCCAGGGTGAGGGTGCCAAGAGTGGTAACATTGACCGGCACAGCTAGAATACATTCACTTCCATACTGTATGAAAGATGAATGGCCATTAAGTCTAACCTTAAACAATGAGATGAAAGGTGTGTGAACTTTACAAGGAGATTAAATTAAGAATAACCTTTGTATATCGTTCACTTCCTTATAAGTTTATTTTTAATAATTCATTTTGTGGGCCTCAAGCCGATCATTGAACACAAGCTTACCCATTATACTCTCTCTTCTCATTAGACACAATGTAAAGCGCTGTTTATAATATCATCAGAATTCATTTAAAGGGCAATTTTCATAATTACCGATTGATGGGGTACTGACGGCTAAGATCCCATCCAATCCTTAGTATTCTCAGCACAGCAATGCTTATGGCCCCCCTCTGTGTATGATATGCCATACTGTTAGAAAATGGGAATACCTAATTGAAAACAGTATCTAACTTCCTAAGGAACCATATTTACTCTTGTTTATGATGGCAACTATGAGTCTACGACGTCATATACCACACATTTTATAGCTTTATGCAAACTCTTGTCTGAAGACATAATACAGCACCAATAGACATCATAATGTAGTCCCAATTTTACTTTTTTTTATTATTATTTCACTGATTTATATCAAAATCAGCAAAAAAAAACTAATAGTAAATGTTCCATCAGATGCTGTATTACAGAAGTATTCTCATTTATTTATGAAATAAATGTCAACTTAAAGGGGAATTCCAGCCATTAACATGTATGTCCGATTTACGGGATAGCAAATAAGAGTATGACTTAGAGGGGTCTGGCACTGGATTCCCCTGGAATCTCAAAATGGGTTCCTGAGCCTCCTGTTGGAATAATGCATTGGTCACAAAGAGGCTCCATTCATTGTGTCAATAGGATTGGCACTCTGGACGGTTCCCAAAGATAATGAATAGAACAGCAGCGCACATGAGCATTTTGCTCTCCATTCTGACAGAAGTCTAGGGTCTCTGTTTTGTGACCAGCAAATAAGTGATAATGGCTTAGATACCCATTTTAGGAAATTCTAATTTATTCTAGGAAAATCTATTCAGGTCTATATAAAGTTATAAAGAAGGCATTTCACCATACATGGTACTGCTATTTCCTCTAAGATAGTCTCTAAGTTAAGAAATTCCACACCCTAGAATTCGGCTTGTGGACTGTAATGGTAGGTACCTTTCTAGGTTGACCAGCTTAGAGTTGTACTAGCTCTGACATCAGACAGTATCTCTAGATCGAGTTAAAACTCACTCTCTCACAGGAGAAACACTCCTGTGCAGACGTTGCCCTGGTCAGATTACAAGGCTAATCTCATCACCTAAACCTCTGGTTGGTGATAGATGCACAAGTAAGCAGACAGCATTAGCATAATTGCTTAGGGGCCTATTCCACGGAGCAATAATCGGACGATTATTGCTCCGTGGAATAGAGAGAACGATCAGCTGATGATCATGTCATCGGCTGAGCGTTCATTTAGGTTCAAACCCAAAATCCTCGGCCCACCGACGATTTGAAAATATCATACTTTACTTCACCAGGCTGCCGGTCTTCTCCTTCTCCCAGTCCCGCGCGGCAGCATCAGCTTCGGAGCAGCCTGTCTGAGCTGACAGTGATTGGCTGAGCGGTCTGTCAGTTCAGATAGGCCGCTCTGATGCTGCTGCGGCGCGGGACCAGGAGAAGGAGAAGACCTGTGCCTGGTGAGGTAAAGTATGAAACAATGGCTTCAAGGACTAGCAGAGCGGCGCTAGTTTACATCGTTGATCGGGCCCTGGTTGGCATTTTGTCCCTCTTCACTTGCCTTATAGTTGAGAGCTTGTTGTCTAAGTTACTGACCTCTCAGATCTGTGAGCGGTGGCTCGGCTGTGACATCACAGGGTGCCTGGGATCTTCGGGGGCTGGTAAGTATGGCTCTAGATCTTCTATGTTTCCCTCTGAGATCATACATGTCTCCAGGGCTTGTGGATTGTCCCCGGAGATGTGTTGTAATCTCAGTGGGAAACACAACAAGGCAGAGCCAATTTAGCTCAACACCACTACGCCCTGTTCTCTCTACCCCCGTGGGCACTCCGGCTGTGCCGAGCTAAATCCAGGGGAGCTAAGCATACCCTTCTAAAGACCAAGTCCCCAGCACTGCAAGATGCCGGCCCTGCCCAATTAACCCTTGGATGGCCAAAGAATTTAGTCATGTGTCCTCTGAATAAGGATATCAGATAAATGGATATCGTATTATTTGTGAACAATTATCACTTATGATGCATTTGTCATGGGAGAAGGTACATGGCCACAGTCGTTGCAAAAATAATTGTAACCATGACAGCAATTTGCATGGCTCATATTTATCCTGTACCCTACTGATGTCAACAAGTCCAACATTAACAAGATTTAGAAGAGAACAGATTTCCAGCAGCGTGCATAAGAATTGGTTTAAGGCACTCTGCTCAATCTAGTGTCGGACTGCATCGCAGAGAATCAGATAATTTTCCAATGGGTGGATGGGAATGATTGTCCTTAAAATGATCATATATATATATATATATATATATATATTCCTGTAAACTTGTCTGTATCTTCTTTCTGCTCTAAAATTACTTTGTTTCATTGGTGGACAGAGTCACCTAAGTGGGGCTTCATGTCAGCTGGCTTCCTCTCCCTAGCCAGGAGATGGGAACCAACAGGCGTGAAGCCCCATCTAGGTGACAGTGTTGCTCAATGAAGTTAAGCGAGAGTAAGGGCGATGACAGCATCACTTTAAAGTGATTTCCAGACTAAATTTTATGGTCAGGACACCTGACACACCCAACAATGAGCTGTTTGACAGTTCTGCAGGATTATACACCACCTGGCCAGGCTAAGCGAAGGGGCACATTGCCTTCTGTGCCCAACTCATTTACTAAAACATGTCTGCAAACAGTTGTAAGTTATAGATAATAGGTGTGTGTGTGTGTGGGGGGGGGGGGGGGGGGGCGTTGGTCGGTGGTGGTATGGGGGTACTGGGAATTTGGCAAACTTATGGCCTATCCAGAGCATCACAGCTGTAGGCCATGACGTACCCCCTTCAGATGCCATGAATCCACAGCATCGCAGGTAGACAGGGATGCTGACAGGGCTGCAGGGTGCAGCTGTCTGTCTGCATTAGTGATTTGTTGGTGTGGGCACTGAGGGAGAGGGCATTTCAGGATTCATTCAGGCAGCAGAAAACCTAAAATTGGAGCTGGTCAGGTATCTGTTATGTCACTCAGCAGGAGGCGCCAAAGAGAAGTCTTGGGGCGCGCTCCCACATCGTGCATCAGCTGGGGTGGGCACCTAGTTGCTAAAGCTAACAATGCTGGAATGCTGCGAGGTAAGGATCTACATATGATTTTTAGAAACCGAGGAGGAAAACAAACAAACAAAAATCCAGTCTTAAATCCAGGGTTAAATAAATAACTTTAAACAAAAAAAATGTAAAATATTTAGCAACACAGTATGCAGGAATGAGAAATTTATTGCACAGCCTTACAGGAAGAATGCAACCAATCACAGCTCAGCTTTGATTTTACCAGAGCTCATGAATATTTAAAAGCTTAGCAGTGATTGGTTGCTATAAGCAGCAAACAACATTCTTACTGTAAGACTGTGCAATGAATCCCCTCTAAAGTGTTATTAATCCTGCATAGTTAGCATTGAAAAATAGGGGTAAGAATATTGTGCTGTTTTTTTTTGTCAGATCAACTCGCAAAAACAAGGAGTAAAAAAGTAATTGAAAATTTGCCCCTAGTAAAATAGTACTGTTAAAGTCCACAAAAATGAGCCCGCATAGAGCGGCATAGATAGAAAATAAAATAGTTAAAAGTATCTGATTGTGACTGAAAGCCTGAAAGCTTAGAACTAGGGATGGTCCGAAACCTCCGAGGTTTGGGTTCGTATGAACCCGAACGCTCGGCATCAGATTCCCGCTCTCTGCCTGCTCTGTGCAGCGGGCGGATCCAGCGGGAGGACCGCCTGGAAAACTGGGATACAGCCTATGGCTATGGCTGTATCCCAGTTTTCCAGGCGGTCCTTCCGCTGGATCCGCCCGCTGCACGGAGTCGCCAGGCAGCGGGAATCATTACAGAGAGTTCGGGTTCGTACGAACCCGACCCGAACCTGGTTCGGACCATCCCTACTTAGAACCCCCCCACACACACACTGGTTTTAAAGGTCCAAAAACTGCATTAGGCTATGTTTCCACAACACCTTTTAAAGGCGAAAAAAATGAAAAATAAAACAGATGTTATTTGTTATAAAGATATCCACTTGATAAGACAGAATCCAGTTATTTTTTTTCTACTCCTAAGATGTTTTCCCTTCAAGCTGACAGCCATCAGTTGTCTCATGTGTATGGCTAGTTGTCTGGAATGATGGTTCATGGGAGTTTTTATACTGAGTGGACTTTTCATACTTTACTACTTTGTAGTAGTAGTAGTAGTAGTAGTAGTAGTAGTGGTGGTATTATTTACTATTACTAATGAATATATAGATATCTTGCAAATACTAGCATTACACGGATACGTCACTTTTCATGCCTATCATTTACACTTCAGGGATGTTGTTATACGTTCATTTCTGTAATGTGACAGTTAATGAAATGGAGAATCAACAGTCAATGACTAGATATGAGAAATGAATTTCAGCTAATTACATGTTCTCCAGCTGCTGTACAGCATACTAACCATCATGCCAACCGCACATATTCTGTACATGTCGTCTTTTCTGGCCTTAGGTCTCTTACATATGGTCGATTCATCCACCCTCCTAATCCGATGGGAATTCATATCAGCTATATTTTTGAGTAGTATGATGTAATCATTTTTAGGGAACAATTCAGAAACCAGTGGAAGATTGGCTTCTGGATCCGATTCTCTGAAGCGGATATTTCAAAATTAAACTAAGAAGACGTTCTAGGTGTATGTAGGCTTATATGGCTACCATGCCTCCTGGATGGTGTCCATTGCTAGTCAGCTTTGTAAATGTAGCTTAAAGGGGAAGTACCAGCAGGTTAAACGATAGCTCCCAGGATGCTGAGGAAGAAGGAATTTGTGTTACCTTCCTCATCGGCGCTGGTCCTGCACTTTGTTGGAGTAATGTCCACTCCGGTGCACTGTTAGGAGCACTGCCGTGTCATCTGGCCCGCCCGCTCCATTTATTATCATTAGAAGGAGCAGGCCAGATGACGTGGCAGTGCTCCTAACAGTGCACCGGAGCGGAGATTGCTCTGACTAACAGTACATGACCGGTGCCGAGGAGGAAAATAAGACACATACCTTCTTCCTCAGCATCCTTTAATAAAGGAGTGTTCCGTCATAATTAATAAAAGTACATTGCTGACGGGGCTGGAGGGGACACAATACTGTCCTTACCTGTCCTGCTCCACTGCAGCTGCCAGTTCCCGGGCATCCCTATGTCCTCTGCTCTTCGTTGCTGTCATCTTCTTGACAACATTTGGCGATGGGCTCTTCCCACTGGAAATGGGCGCTCAGCAAAGATGCAGCAGGCACAGTATATGTGGACCAATGCCTTTTCTTTGATCTATCTTTCTTTACTTTTTTTTGATCTATTAAAGGGTAATAATCAACTCACTAATGTACAATGGTCAAAATGACTGATACTGATATACTGCAGAGCATTGTGCCAGTATGTTATTATAGTCTAAGGCTAGGTTCACACCATAAAAAAAAATGACGTCCCTCTTTCCTAATAATGGCCGTTATTAAGCAAATAATGCATTTTTGCATATTCTGAACCAAGGGTATGTGCCATATTATTCAAGATGGCATGCATTAAGAGTGAGGAGTGGTATCTTTCCTAAATTACCTCCAGTTTTATAAATGTCTGTGAAAGAGCTGTAACTGTCTCATGACAAATACAACAAGGCCCAAGGGGCTGGAAAAAGAGGAGCTTGATAAATACTTTTAATACAATTAAAGGGGTACTCCGGCGAAAATCTTTTTCTTTCAAATCAGCTGGTTTCAGAGAGTTATATAGATTTGTAATTTACTTCTATTAAAAAAATCTCAAGTCTTCCACTACTTATCAGCTGCTGTATGTCCTGCAAGAAATGTTTTCTTTTCAGTCTGACACGGCGCTCTCTGCTGATATCTCTGTCCATGTCAGGAACTGTCCAAAGCAGGAGAAAATCCCCATAGAAATCCTTTTCTGCTCTGGACAGTTCCTGACATGGACAGAGGTGGCAGCAGAGAGCACTGAGTTAGACTGAAAAGAATACACCATTTCCTGCAGGACATACGGCAGCTGATGAGTATAGGAAGATTTGAGATTTTCTAAACAGAAGTAAATTACAAATCTATATAACTTTTTTGTGAAAAGTGTTACCTATATTTTGATGTATAATGCTGTATGACTTGGATAGCTGTCTGATTTGTTTTACCTTTTGGTATGCGTTTCTCTGTGTATACCACTTTGTACACTCTAATAAAACTGAGTTAAAAAAAAACAAATCTATATAACTTTCTGAAACCAGTTGATTTGAAAGAATAATATTTTTGCTGGATAACCCCTTTAAGGCAGAAAATGTGTAGTTATATAGATAAATATGTATGTATTACTAAGCGGCATAAAATGTTCACACTGCTTTAGGAGATATAAAAAGACATTATTTAAGGCCAATAACTAAGGAAGATGTTCATGTCTATTCATGATCAGAAGGGGAAAGGCTCCGACACTGACCCCAAATCAGAGCTGTCAATAACGCTGCGCCGATCCTATCTACATACAGTTCTGCACGTCGTAAATATTACAGACAGCAAAGCAGAGACGAAACAGAATAAGTACTCACACTGCTCTCCCTTTTACTATGTTATTTTATGATGCTATTCATATTCATATGTTATTCTCTTGTGCAGCCCTTTATGGTTCTCTTCTCCCTGAACACTGTGTGTAGTGGCTCCAAAGAAGACCTGCTAAAAAGATGATGGGACGGCTAAAAAGATGATGGGACTGAGCAGCCATTAGGAAATTAAGGGGTCTGATCTGATCTATGGAGTTTGAGGTGTGAAGTCTGAGACTTTGTCTGGAATCTGAATTATGGGACTTTTAAAGTCTGATCTGGAGCCTGAGGGTCTAGTTTGGAATCTGAATGTTGTCTTCTGGGAACTGAATATTGTTATCTCAATGGTGAGTTTTGGGGTCTGTGATCTTACTTGAATTCATTGTACTGTCTGGAATAATTTGGGGGACTCGTCAGATATTAGGCCTTGTAAATGGCATATGAAAGCTAAATGCAGTGCAATCCTCTGACCTCTGACCATTTTGTGTTTTCATTGGCTATGGCAGCAGCTAAAGCTTGTACAGGCATATGACTAGTCCAGCCATTCACTGGTTGCAGCCTATCATGTGCTGTACTTGTAGAGATCACCATTATGGGCAATAACCACTCACCATATGTCTTGACTGTAAGATTCTCACAGGAATTACAAGGGATTACGGGATGACAAGGAATAATCAGAATACTAATACTCAGGGCCGTATTTACCATTAGGCACCCGTGGTCCGGTGCCTAGGGCAGCACCTTGCAGGGGGGCAGCACCAGGGAGCAGGGGGACAGAAAAAACTATTTTTTTTGTTTTTATTTTTTTAGTTTCCCTCCTCCCGTTCAGACTTGCCAGTAAATCTGATGTCTTTTCCAGGGGGGTGGGGGGTTTATGGTGGTATTGGTCAGGTCTGGTATTGCCAATAGGTGTGTGTAGATGGGGCGTCTTCAGGTTTAGTGCCTAGGGCAGCAGCAGCTGTTAATACAGCCCTGCTAATACTGTATGTATTGTGCCTAAACCAACTTATATGGTTTCTGTAATGTGTTACATATCTCTTAATGTATAGAAGGAAAGCAACTGGACAAATGTATTGTCTTCTACTTTCTAGTGGGTAGAATAGCAGCTTAGCCGTTATTACTGTTAACTTTCAAAACTGGATTCCTGGGGATAAATGGTAACATCTGGATACATCTTGTATGATCTTGGTGGGTTCCTCTGGGTACGTTGGTTAACTTTCTGTGTGTTATGTTTGCAGGTGGGGGTGCATTGTGTGTGTGTGTGTGTGTATGTGTGATAAGTTAAATACAATGTAAACCCAATGGGGGAAAGACTCAAATTTTAGTTTAACAAAGTTTTCCAATTACGCTTGATGTATTTGATGAACCAGCATTACTAGTCACACCCAGGTTCTGCATTCAGCACCTCCGCTCCCATCAGAGACTATTTACATCTCTCCTTGGTGCAATCTCTAAATTGCCACTTAGCTTTTGATTCGGGAAAGTATAAAGCAAAGATTTGGCATCTAAACTGCTGAGGATGTTCAGGTGCGCCATAGAAAATCCTCCCTGAACATAGGAGGAGACGATTTGATTTCAGACACTGATTGTTGTGAATATTTACTTTGGGAAATTAGCTGCAATAAGTTAATGAGAACGTTAACGCTCAGGTGCCTATTAGACTTCATACCCAAAGTGTAGAAGATTTAAACTTTATTGACTTTATCAGCATTACATATTACTTAGTATCAAACCCTTATACCTTATATACACAAAAGTAAGTGTGAGCTCAGAGCCTGGCCGTGTGAGTCTGAAAACTTTACTACTGTGCAGTTATCTGCCCAATATCATCAGATGGCGAAGACTTGATAGTCTAACTTGTATATCCCAATAATATGTAAGCTGTAGAGATGAGCGAATCTCGAGCATGCAGCAGTCTATCAACACTCGAACATGCGGCACTTGATTAGCGGTGGCTGCAGAAGTCAGAGGCAGCCCTAAGGCTGTCTGGAAAACATGGATACAGCCATAGGCTTCAGCAGGAGCCTAGGAAAGGTAAGCCTATTTTTATTTGCCAGTGTTAGTTGTATCCTGCATGCCCAGAGTGTACGCTTATTATTAGCCATGGAGAGGCCAAAGTACAGTGTAGGGTCCATCCCGGGCATGAGGCCACCTTACCATGGTGGAATGGTACACACTTTAGCAAATGGTATACCAAGAGCCTCATTATTTATTTATTTTTTATAGACATTTTCTTTAGCAGTTGTTGGCTGCTTTTAGTGATTTTCCTATCTGTATTGGGTTTATATCCTGTCATTAGCAGTGAGCTGTTGAATTTTTAGTGGTCTTCCAGTTTACTGTGCCTATGCTCAGTAGGCTTGCCGTAAAGTATAATTGTAAATGCTCAGCGATGATGGCATGCCCAACAACAACAAAAAAAATACAGAAAAAAAGCATATAAAATTAGAAACAGATTGGAAAAAAAGAACATTTTTCAAGTGTCTGTAATCAGTAAAATAACTATAGGTGATTCATTCACTTTAAAGGGGAATCAATACTCTGAATTGCCATAAGGGATTAAACTGTAATTTAGCTTATTGGGTAGAGAGTAATATAGTCATTTAGTAAAGCTCCAAAAAAGACTCAATTTCACAGTTAAACCCATGACCCCTCTGTGTTGATCCAGACCATTAGATCTGTGATGATCATTTGCTTTGGCAGCAGCTTCCTGGCACTGGTTGCTGACAGTCCAGTTCGCTGTTATATATCCCCAGGACGTTTTCTATGTCAGTTTTGTCCTGTGTTTTTCTATGTAAAGAAGTAAAAAAATAAATATTTTATTACTACTACTAATGAATCCTTTAAATGTATTATTAATCTACATATATGTAAAACACTTCAACTACAGGTTTTTCTAAACTGGTTCACACAATGGAGAAAGTATGAATAATATACTATAATATGCCTAAACTCTCATCATACTCTGGAGGTTATATGAACGTTGAATATTAATGATAATGAAAAGATAATGTTGGTGTCCTGATTGTTATAGCTTTATTGCTTTTATGATGCGACAGGCAGCATGGAAACTATTCATTTTCTATGTACAGTTCTTTGATTAACGTTGTGCTATGAATTTTATTAGAATAATCTGTTCTCTGGATTCATCCAGCTAATATAATTACATGATCTGTTCTTCAGATGCTTTTTAAATCACCTTGGATATTAAAATTCTTCTTTATTTGATACATTTTCAACCGTATGTTTAGCCTGGAGTAGCATCGCATAGATATAACAACATATTTTTTTTTATAGTTTACTATTTCATGATTATAAAGTACCATTATATAGACTGAGGGTTGTTTTTATAGGGGCTTAATGTAAGAACAGGTGGCCTAGGCATTAGGAAGAACACATTATAGGATTCAGAGCATTACATAGAGTATTTGATTCTAACTTGGTTTTCCTTGGCATATTAAGAAATAGTTGTAAATAATGTACAGGCAATAAAATATTTAGAATTTTATCAGCAAATATTTTTTTAGGTCAGAATGTCTGCATGGATTAATTTTTCTGATATGGAATTCCAAAATCCCTGTATCATCTAATGTGTAAATAATAAAATTTAAGCTTCCAGCAGAGACCACTAATGGGGCACTCTACAGCATACTGTTTATAAACTCAAAAATAAATTAGTAAGCAGTATACTGCCCCTAGTGGCAACTGCAGCCAGCCAGAGTGTTATCATTTATCTGTATCCTTGTGTCACTCTCCCAATTCCACTCTAGTCAGTGCCATATTCTCCTCACCACTCTACACAGCAATGGCCAGCAATGGATGCACCCTGTGGAGTTTATTCTACAGCGTCCTTCCACCATCCTTGTCCTCTTGTGCTCTCCTATATTGTACATTGATTCTTCCACTTATCTCTTGGCATGATCAATCCCCCCCTACCCTCGCATACTACTTCAACTGTGATGATCGAGCTCTGTATGCCAAACCTCGGCTTGTACCACAGCACCTTCTACCCACACTTTTTTATAATGCAAGAAAAGAAAAGTGCATTCAAAGGTTCCCATAGCCTTCTATATTGTTGTCTGAGGAAAAGTTTTTATATGTAAAAGTGCCTAGTTGGGGGGCGGAGGGACAAAAGAATAAATACATACTCAACTGCCTACCTGCTTAGTGATTTAATAATTGTAGCAATGACCTATCTCAGCCAGTGACTGACTGAACAGACATAATAACATAGTTAATAAGGTTGAAAGAGAACAAGAATCCATCTGGTTCAACCTAGGGAAACCCTGCTGTGTTGAGCCAGAGGAAAGCAAAAACCCCTATGAGGCAGATGACAATTGCCCCATCACAGGGAGAAAATTCCTTCCTGACTCCAATGGCAATCAGAATAATCCCTGGATCAACGTATCACCAGAGATCTAATGCTCATAACTTGTAATGTTATATTTTTCAAGAAAAAGCCATGACAACATCATGTGGCAGAGAGTTCCATAGTCTCACTGCTCGTTCAGTAAAGAACCAGCGTCTGTGCTGATGGCAAAATCTTCTTTCCTCTAGACGTAGAGGATGCCCCCTTGTCATGGTTACAGACCTAGGTGTAAAAAGACCACTACAAAGATCTCTGTACCATCCATTCATATATTTGTACATTATGATCAGATCGCCCCTAAGACGTCTTTTTTCTAAACTAAATTACCCCAAGATAATCTTTATTGGTACTGTAACTCACCCATTCCCTTAAAGACCTTTGCTGCCCTCCTCTGCACCCGCTCCAGTTCAGCTGTGTCCTTCTTATATACTGTTGCCCAAAACTGTACACTTCCTATGTTTTGTACAGAAGAAGTTGTAAGCAATGGGGAGGGTACAGATTGAACAGCACTGGCGGAGAATTGGCAACAGGTTATGTTTTTTTTAATTTTGTTCTCCCAACCTAAGCACCTTATTTTCTCAGACAAACCAATTAAAGAAATAATTAAGCAGTTATAAACTTTTTATATTTCACCAATAAAGAAACACATGTGGGCACTCGGGTCTATTCTTCAGTCGAGGTCTCGATGCAGCTCACAGTCCAGCAAGCAATGCTCAGCCAACAACAAATAAATACTTGTAGCAGGTAGATATCACCAGCGGCACTCACCAACTTGGAATAGACACTTTCATTTGAGGTCAGGTAACAAACAGGACATCGAGCAATTTAATAAAATAGAGCTACAATTGTTTCACGCTACACGCGCTTCATCGGGCTCAAGTGTGAGGACAACTTGGTGACTTTCCCTTCCTACACAAAAGGTGAATACATAAAACACAGACAAGACAAACTAACAAATACCGGTCAAGAGCATGATTGGACCAGCCACAAAGAACACAGACTGACAAAGAAAGGGATGAGTGGCAGTCTGTAGCCCAGGACAAGGCTAGAAGAAACCCAAGCAGGTGTGGTGGAAGCCTGTCAATCACCACACAGCAAGTACTGAAATAAGACAGAGTTCAGACTGGTCTAAATGAAACGTGCAGTATTGGCCATATTTTACGAGCAGAGGTCTGAACAGGCATAGACATGACACAGGGCAACATTATCTAAAAATGTCCTAATGCTGGATACCCCCCTACCCCTTTTGTTATGTTTTCAATTATTGTATGCAAGTTATCCTTAAAACTAAAGATCAAATTCTATTAGTAATTTTGATATTCTTACACAAGATTTTCATTATCGAACTGTATTCACCCCATTGGGTTTCAAGCTTCATGCTGCTTCTACCTACTTTATAATTTTGGCCTCTCATTTTTCTTACTGTAGATGTTTCTGGATTTTTGGCTCTCTTTTCTATATTAGATTATTGTTTCTGCAGCCTGTGTTTGTCCACCATGGAATTGTGATGTATAACTGATTGTTTGGGTTCTGATAACTTTGAGAAACATCTTTCATGTATTCTAATCAATCAAATCAATCACTTTTACATCAATCAACATGATGTACAGCTGCTGGGAAATGCATCATTGATATTATGGAATTGCTCCTTCGAGTTATTTAAAAACACATTTATAGCAGAAATATGACCAGTCAGCATGGAGAAGAGACCAAGACCCTTCAAGTCTCTAGTCATGCATTGACATGTTCAGGGAACCAGTGCTGAAGCTTTGTTCTGATACAAGACCACAACATGTTTAATATTGTCACTGTAAATTCAGCAGAATTGTTGAGTATCGACATTGACAGACTCCAGCTTCATCCCATGTTTACTGTAGACAGATCATACATAATGTTCCCATGCAGTGTGCATTACATTCTGTCATGTTTTCCCCTTTGCCTCATGCATAGATATAAAGTCTTCTCCTTCTGGTAGTTGTCTGGTCTTGCTATGCTTATCTCAGCAATACTGTAATGATATAGACTTGCAAAGGATTCTTCTCTTCAAAAATTTCAATGTAATAGGCTGCTATAAATGTGTTATACGGACTGTCGGTGTGGGAGATTAGAGAAGAGCATACTTTTTAAATGTTCGGTTCAGCAGCTTCGCCAAACTTTTACAAAAAGTGTGGGTAGTCTAAAGCAAACTTTAAACAAACCACACGGGGAGCTGTGTATATGTGTGTGTGTTTGTGTGCGTGTGTGTGCTTATGCATAGGTGTGGATAGGTTTCTGCTATTTGGGATGCTCAGCATTAGAAAAGATAGTCCAGCAAACAAATCTGAAAAACGTGGTAGTCACCACCATTTGCGTGCCAAATATATGTAGATTTATTGCCAAAAACCTTCCACATACATTGGTTTCGGTTGAGCAGGTAAGACTCTGGTTACCTATGACCATCATGGGAAACTAGGGTCTTACCTGCCGAACTGAAACCAATGCACATGAAGGTTTTTGGCAATGTACACATATTTTGCACACAAAAGATGGGACAGCAATGCCACCAGTCTTCAAGAAACCAAAAACCCTTTGCCAATCTTGAGCAGCTCCGGCACTCACTGCTGCTGACAGTATTTGCCCATGAAACTTCTGAGTGTCCTCCTATTGGTGGAGATTAGCCTGAGGTAACTTGACACAGGATTGGACAGGAGAATGAGGGGACTCTTCGGGAGGGCTGTGATAGGCCCA
The DNA here is from genome assembly GCF_027789765.1 of Dendropsophus ebraccatus. NCBI lineage: Eukaryota > Metazoa > Chordata > Amphibia > Anura > Hylidae > Dendropsophus > Dendropsophus ebraccatus. Next base: position 47,303,413 of record NC_091460.1, read on the forward strand.
GAGGCTGGGAAGTGTCTGACCACCATTTTCTCCAGATGTGCTAAATCACATACAGAAATTAACCCTTACATAGACCTCAGCTTGGGCTTGCTGTGACTGATTAGCTTACAGTGGAAAACGCAGACAAATGCTGTTTCTAGTCCTTTTCCACAGATAAGATCATAAAATAAAGATACTAAAAATGCCGCACACATACTGTACATCTATACTCAGCAGCAATGGCACATGGATTCTGGGACACTTCAATGGCAACGGCCCTACACTACTGTGGTCATCGGAGGGGAGAGGCAGCCAGAGGGAGAGAGAGATCCACACTTTCAAGAGGTATTTGACATAAGTTACTAGAATACACCATCACAAACTGATTGCAGGGTTTTCTCCACTCAGCGCCCACCATTGACCAAGTGGTGTGGAGAGAATTGCATAGATTTATATTCTAGCCTCTTACCTGCTGAACCAAAACCAATGTACATGGAAGGTTTTCAAGTGTATGGAGCTGAATTGCAATACCTACACAAAACCAGGTGCCAAGCAGTTAAAAGAAAAGAATTGCTCTACTTTTCTACCACTGAATCCATTAATTTCTAGTGGTTTCTAGCAGTCAGACCCCCGCAGATCAGTAAATTACTAAATCGTCTAGCACAGCGGTCTTCAAGTCCGCAACCAGTGCCTTTCCAGCTGTTGCGACCTCCCAGCCCGTTCTGACCTCAGAGCTACAAAATGGAGACTATTATTCTACCAATTTACCATAACAGACTATAATTCTGTAAAACAATTCACGTCATAGATAGATATTAACAGTCTTCACAGGTGAGTGGCCCAGGATCCCTAGTGGTCTCTGTCTGTGACATCAAACCTTTCATGAAATCAGAAGTACATTGATCTGACTAGTTTCAGAGAACAGAGACGTTCACTTTGCCACATGATTATGCATGCTCCAGGAAAGAAGTAACATCAAGGTCTCCTTGGTCTAGACTTGATGTGGCTTCATATATATTGTAACTCAATAGTTGATAATCAGGGCTGACACTAAGTCTATAATTTCTTATGAAACACACTTTGGACTGCTTGTTCTGACTCTTATTAGTAAGGTCTTACTCAATATTAATCAAAGAAGTATCGAAGAAATGAGACGTAATATACCTTGACCCTCGATACCCAATTATGCAAAGACACTACAGAGAACCGGCTGCTCTTCTTAGAAGATTATAAAGGGAGAAAAACAAAAAGCCGCATGTGTTTTCTTTTCTACAAGAAATCAATAATTACTCCATTGACAGAAAAAAATACCTGCGGCAGACGAGAGATTACAATAAGCGGCTTAATGTAAATTCAGAACAAACTATGTATCAGGAGGATTTGTGCAATGTCTCGTAGTTGTTTGATGAGATCCAATAGTTACCAGCTCAGGAACAGAATAAAATGGGAGGTTAATAACATATCGAACAATGCCCTTTGTGTGCCATACAAGGACCTGTCAATAGCGTGAGAGCAGATGGAAGAAAGTCTTTAATCAATAACTTCATCATTTCTCCGCACAAAACAGACCTTCCCTCCATCCCCATTGACAGGCACTTGAGAAGGCGCAACGCGCCAGTCTTTTGTTTTGAGACTTCAAAAAAAAAAAAAAATTTTAAGTGAAAGAAAAAGAAATTCAGCCATGCAAAACGAACACAAACGATCTAAAGTTTCCTAACCTGGTTAACACAAACCTGAGAGATATCATCAAACTTCATAGATGACTGGAGATGAACTTTTATCGGTGACATCCTCTGGAAAGGAGTTGACAACTCTGTGACACAATTAGAACTGCAACATAATCCTATTCAAGCCAAGGGTGCTGAGTGTCAGTATCTGCATAATGCCAGGTACAGGGCAAACAAATCTAGAATGGCCGCTACACTTTACTGCTGCCTCTATCTTGTGATAGTGTTGTTTTGGTTTGTTTTCGAATTCGGACCATTTTTTTGCTTGTTTGTTTTTATCTTTTTTTTTTTTGCCTTCTTGTATTTGTGAGCCATTTTTAAGGTCTTTGGATTTTTTATGAATGCATGTAGGCCCAACCAAACAATCCTCCCACAAACTACTCCTCCATTTCCATCAGAATTAAAGACGTGAGACAGAAATAAAGTAACACTTGCTGGGTGGTGATCAACTACAGCATATATATATATATATATATATATATATATATATAAACTTTAACAAAATAAAAACCATCAAAAGAAGTGGCAAGACTTTTTTCAGTGCAACTATAAAGTAGTGGTTGTCTTTAAAGACACACATTTTATGGCTGCTGTCCCACTGGAAGCAATGGTTAAAGAGTTAAATGGGGTATTATCATCTCAGCTAAAAGTTTATGTTTGTAGGACTTCCATTGTTGACAGTTGGCTGTCTAGGTTACAGACCACCACTCCGCTCTAAAAACAGTGGTCGGGGTGGTTTATATATAACTATACGTATGGTGAGAGTTCCGGCCGGCACTAACTACAAGGTACACCCAATGTGGGAAACCCGGGACTGGAGTATATAGCACACAGACTGTATCCAAACCGTGGAGCGGCGGTGCAGAGACAAAAAAGGCAGGATAAATGAACAAGGATCAAGAAACAGAGTCTCGCACTCACCGGACTGAAGATGCAAGTGGTTTATTTCCGATACATCAGAGTAGGCTAGGCGGGGAGAGGGGAGATGGTGAAGCAGGTGTGTTCAGCAGGAGCAACAAAATGTTTCACGCCTACAGAGGTTTCCTAGCCCGACGAAGCGCCTCTGTAGGCGTGAAACATTTTGTTGCTCCTGCTGAACACACCTGCTTCACCATCTCCCCTCTCCCCGCCTAGCCTACTCTGATGTATCGGAAATAAACCACTTGCATCTTCAGTCCGGTGAGTGCGAGACTCTGTTTCTTGATCCTTGTTCATTTATATATAACTATATTGTAGATGTAAAGAGGTACAGTGTAAATATACTGTATAACAAATACATTTGTATACTATGGGGGAGATTTATCAAACAGGGTGTAAAGTGAAACTGGCTCAGTTGCCCCTAGAAACCACCTCACAGACTCTTTGGAAAATGAAAGGTGGAATCTGATTGGTTGCTAGGGGCAGCTGAGCCAGTTTCACTTTACACCATGTTTGATAAATCTCCCCCTATATCTATATATACACCAGGCAGGCCACTGCCGTTAGAGCAGAATGGTGTTCTGTAACCTAAACAATGAGTTGTTAATTGCAATATATATAACTTGATAAGCCCTACAAGTATAACAATGGTAGCTGAGAGGAGTATGCCCCTTTAAAACACACATTTTTAAGCCTCAAAGATATTTTTAGTTTGTTTTTCAACCTTGGGAACATAACCTAACTTCCTGCAAACTCTGACAGCTACAGCCTTCTTTTTCCAGAACTCAAGTTTTTACAGACAGTACACAGGGGAAACTGTAGCTTCATATGTAGCTTTACAGGGGGCAAGAGGGCTCACTGGAATCTTGAAATTATAGTGTTTCCTACTCCTCAGATGGCACTTCAGGTCCATCTAATAAGCAGGAGAGTAGGGACCCTACTGCTAATCTACTACAAGGTTCCTCAGCTGTACCTGTTCAATCCAATGTATACAATATATACAAAATGTAGACTTTTCTCTTCAGCAACTAGTACAGCAACAAGTGTGTCTAACACCACACACCCGCTATCCATCAAGCAATATATATATATATATATATATATATATATATATATATATATACATGCAACTGTTTCTTTTCACTTTTTGCATTTTAGTAAGTTTTCTCAAAAAATTCACAAGGTAAACTTTCACCAGATAACTTTTCTCACATATGTATGAAAACAAGTATCACCCAGTGAATATGAAGGCAGAAGCTACAACAGAAGACGTCCAACATCAGCTGGCTCTCAGCATTACGGGAAGTACTTCATGTGTTTTCATAAATATGTGAGAAAATGTATCTGGTGAAAGCTTACCTTGTGAATTTTTTTGAGAAAACTTACTAAAGTGCAAAAAGTGAAAAGAAATAGTGGTTGTGTCTTTTGATATATTGGCAGTTGTACCTGCTCCTATGCATAGTGATCTTATGTTTTCTTGCAGAGTTTTTAGTGTCACAAATTGGTCCTGATCATCTTCATTTTGATGATTGAAACACAGCACCAATATATAATTGTAACAGTCCCCTATAAAATGTCAAAAAACCCAAGCGAATGAATGATTGGTTCATATTGAAGAATTCTGGCACATCACCAATACATGCTCTGAGCTTTGCTCTGAGGAAGCCTGAATCTATCATCTGTGGTAAGTGCGTGTCTTGCCCAAATATGCATCGAACTAATCTTTTTTACAACTCCGACCACACGAAACAGTATGAGATTAGACATCATATCTCCTGTGATACTAAGGGAGTAATTTACTTTGCCACGTGTCCATGTGATAAGATTTACATCGGCATGACGACACGTCAACTTAGAAGACGTGTCCGGGAACATGTTCTGGACATTCGAGCAGCCAGGGATACAACGGAAATTGCAGGTCTAAAATCATTGCCTAGACATTTCAAATTGATGCATAACTGTGACGAAAGCGGTCTGAAAGTGCGGGGGATTGATATGATTCCTGGAAACATACGTGGCGGGGACATTAAAAAACGCTTGGCACAAAAGGAGACAAGATGGATTTATCTTCTCAAAACAATGGCCCCGGTTGGTTTAAATGAATACAACAGTTTTGCCCCTTTTTTATAGATATGCCTTTTTTTGTACCCATATGCAATTTAACAATATTTTTGCGTCTATACTCCTGTAAATAATTTACTTTGTTGAGGAAACCTTCTTCTTCTTTTTTTTAATCATGTGTTGGTGCCTGTTGCACACACATTTTTAACATATTTTTTCCTTATTTATTTAATTTTTAACTGCTATATATGTCTTATGTATGTCTATTTGTTGCAGTTCTTTATGATGGATCTCCAATCAATTGAGACCTGGTGGCCTGTCCAATCAGCAGATACAAGATGGGAATGATGCTCAAGGACAATCTTTTCTCATTTCCTCGTGATATTTTGATATCTCATGTTCCTCCACTTATTGATGCTTTATGTGATCATATATTGCACTGCAGTTGCACTTTTATATGCATTTTCTATGCCAATAGGTATATATAGGTTATGCTTATGAACTTTTTTTCCCACTTTCCCTGACTCATTCTAATATTTATAAAAGTAATGTAATGTTTTTTTATTCATTTCCACTGGCACCTTATGTGCTCATATTATGCACTCCAGAACTTACACATTGGTATGTAATTTTTACACGGCACAAATATATATACATATATTTATTTATTTATATATTTATTGCTCACATGGAGTAATACATGAGGATTGATTTACACACATATATTTACATATTTATTTATTTATTTATTTATTTATATATGTATCTGTCCATTATGCACATAGAGCAATGTACAAATAGATATAGTTTTAATTGTTTTGTATGGCACTTAGATACACATTTTAGTACTGATATTTATGTCTAGCACCTGGCACTTACACTAGCTACACTGTCTGCTCATGTGTGTGTATATACATATATACATCTATACATTTTTGCACTTGGCACTTTTATTGGCAATCTTGATTGTTTATGTATATGGATTTATGATCCTGGTGGTTTTTAAACATATATAATCCTACATTTTGTGTTTTTTGATAATAGTTTTGATATGGTGGTAAGCATGCACTTTATATTTTATTTTGGTATTTTTTTTTTTTCTTTTTTTTTTTTTTTTTTTTTTTTTTTTTTTTTTTTTTTTTTTTGCACCATGCACTTTGCACTTTTGTCACAATTTTTCACTTGTCACTTTTGAAACTTGGTGTCGGGGTCTGAGGTGTGGGTATTTACTGCCTGCTAGCCAGCGCATTACACTTCTATGTACTATTATGCTCGGACAGGTGCTTTTGCGCATGCGCAGGAAATCTATGTGATCACAGGAATAAATGGGACATTGTGTGATATGGGAAGAACCTTTGCTCTAAATGTACTTGAATGTATCCATTTGCGTTTTGTAAGTCTCTAAGTTTCCATTATTATTGGTATTTCTATTATCTTCTTTTGGTCATGTGTTTCTCCGGTCACGTGGCCGCATGTGCGATCATGTGACCTGATTATACTGACATCATCTCTGGGTACATGAGACGTGCCGCATCACATGGTCGGCACATACTTCCGGGTAGGCCGCGTGATCGCATGTGCGATCATGTGACCAGACTGTGTTGACATCATTTCCGGTTTGGGATGACGCGACGCACCACGTGATCGGCGCGTACTCCCTGGTATTTCTGCCATGTTGGTCTCCTGGGTCTGCTGTTATCATCAAGGTGAGTTATCTCACCTGTGTTTGTGTATTCCGATTGGTCAATTCCAGAATAAAAGAAGTAGGTTTCCCCTCACTACTCATATCCCTTGACAAAGCGAGTCACGCGAAACGTGCGTAGGGTGAGTAGGTGAGTGGGATCTGTTGCAGTACACGCATCCTCCTATTGTCCATTTATCTATACTATCTATTTTGGTGATGTCACCTACACATGTTACTCACTGAGTGACTGTGATCTAACTTAGGATTTCTGTGTATACTTATTGTAGTTACTTAACTAAATAATTTTTACTATTTATTACTATTTATTGTTACTTATATTGTTGTCTACACAGTGGAGGTTGCCTGTACTGCCACAGGCTATTTTCAGTCTTCATTTCATTTTCATGCATGTGCAATATATGATCCCATAGAATACTTTGTTATGTCCCCTCACTTATGTATGTATTTGGTTATGCTTCAATCCCATTGTAATCATGTTTTTAATAAGTAATATCTCAAATAAAGATTATCATTATATTTGTATATGACTGTCCTGCATTTTTTGATCCCTTGTGGATCTATTTCTGTTTGAAGTGTAAATATACTGTATAACAAATACATTTGTATACTATGGGGGAGATTTATCAAACAGGGTGTAAAGTGAAACTGGCTCAGTTGCCCCTAGAAACCACCTCACAGACTCTTTGGAAAATGAAAGGTGGAATCTGATTGGTTGCTAGGGGCAGCTGAGCCAGTTTCACTTTACACCATGTTTGATAAATCTCCCCCTATATCTATATATACACCAGGCAGGCCACTGCCGTTAGAGCAGAATGGTGTTCTGTAACCTAAACAATGAGTTGTTAATTGCAATATATATAACTTGATAAGCCCTACAAGTATAACAATGGTAGCTGAGAGGAGTATGCCCCTTTAAAACACACATTTTTAAGCCTCAAAGATATTTTTAGTTTGTTTTTCAACCTTGGGAACATAACCTAACTTCCTGCAAACTCTGACAGCTACAGCCTTCTTTTTCCAGAACTCAAGTTTTTACAGACAGTACACAGGGGAAACTGTAGCTTCATATGTAGCTTTACAGGGGGCAAGGGGGCTCACTGGAATCTTGAAATTATAGTGTTTCCTACTCCTCAGATGGCACTTCAGGTCCATCTAATAAGCAGGAGAGTAGGGACCCTACTGCTAATCTACTACAAGGTTCCTCAGCTGTACCTGTTCAATCCAATGTATACAATATATACAAAATGTAGACTTTTCTCTTCAGCAACTAGTACAGCAACAAGTGTGTCTAACACCACACACCCGCTATCCATCAAGCAATATATATATATATATATATATATATATATATATATACATGCAACTGTTTCTTTTCACTTTTTGCATTTTAGTAAGTTTTCTCAAAAAATTCACAAGGTAAACTTTCACCAGATAACTTTTCTCACATATGTATGAAAACAAGTATCACCCAGTGAATATGAAGGCAGAAGCTACAACAGAAGACGTCCAACATCAGCTGGCTCTCAGCATTACGGGAAGTACTTCATGTGTTTTCATAAATATGTGAGAAAATGTATCTGGTGAAAGCTTACCTTGTGAATTTTTTTGAGAAAACTTACTAAAGTGCAAAAAGTGAAAAGAAATAGTGGTTGTGTCTTTTGATATATTGGCAGTTGTACCTGCTCCTATGCATAGTGATCTTATGTTTTCTTGCAGAGTTTTTAGTGTCACAAATTGGTCCTGATCATCTTCATTTTGATGATTGAAACACAGCACCAATATATAATTGTAACAGTCCCCTATAAAATGTCAAAAAACCCAAGCGAATGAATGATTGGTTCATATTGAAGAATTCTGGCACATCACCAATACATGCTCTGAGCTTTGCAGTTGCTAGCCCTGGTGCTGAAATATTGTCAATGCTTGTCACTCTGATTTGCTGCCAGTCAGAGATAATACTTCCTTTTCCTAACAAAGATCAATTTATGTAATACAATTCTGACTGCCTATTGCTGACAATAGAGAATAGAGGTTTCTCTAGTGATCAGACATCGTTCTAGTTTACACCTTGGCCAGTAACCATGACAAGGAGACATCTTGTCTACAGGAAAGAAGATTTTAAATTCATCATCGTAGTTGGAATTTTTACTGTTAGAGCAGTAAAAATATGGAACTTATCAAATGGTTTAGTTAACATGTTTAAAAAAATATAACAATATAACCCATGGTTTATAGATTTCTGGAGTTATGACATTGATCCAGGGATTATTTGTAGTCTGCATTGGACATCATAAGAGTTTTTTGCCTTCCTCATCACAGAAGAGTTATAAGCTGTTCCTGATAAAAAATGTATACATTTTTTTAATTTTTATTAATTATGTAACTAGGTGAAAATCATAACATGTGAATTCATACAGTTCCAAATGTGTAGACCTGTATATGCATAGGGCTACACGACCACTTTGGCCATCACACCTATCACATGGTTGAAGGAGAAGTGCAGTGTTTTTTAAAAGCGGGATCTCAAGTAACAACTTACCTCTGCTTGTGCCCGCGATCAGTGGCGTGAGCGGCCACGGGACCCCTGCCGGGCTCTGGGATCTCCAGGGTGTCGATGCTACAACGCAGCTCCAATTACTGTTTAACTGAGCATTCAGTCCATTAGCCAGGATAGGCATTTTCCCCGTTTCGTGACATCATCACAACTCGGGGGAAAATTACTTCCAGGGATGTTCCCAGGGCCACTGCAGCTGCCCACTGCAGGCATGGAGAGAGGTAGGTTGTAACTTGAAATAAATCCCCCCCTGCAGGCTGCCGGCTTTTAGAAAACACCAGATTTCTCCTTTAAAGAGGGTAGTTTTTTACTCCTCTATAGCAGCAAAGGAAAGTGAATGGGTTTCCACTGTGGCACATAACAGGACAATGGTCCTAAAAAACCCACATGGTCAGGGGCATCTTGCATGCCACCAAGCCAAAGGCACCATGTTACTCTAATCTATATCTGCATTTAGTGATCTTCCTCAAGTGGCAGGTGTAGGTAAGCAGACTTTGCTGGTCAGGGCCAGGTCACGTCTCCCCATACCATTAGGCTATGTTTACAACACGTATATTTTCGTAAAACCATGTCCGTTGTACAACAGCCGTGAGTAATACGAAAATATACGTGCCATTGCTGCCTTTAGGATCCCATCCGCAGCGTATACACATAGTATACGCTCCAGACGGGATCCCTAGTGGCGCCGCAAACAACTGACAACTGACGGCTCCGGCCGCTCGCTCCATAGTGTGCTGTGGGGAGTTCTGATGCGGGCGCAGTGTCAGAACGGCCGGTCTCTTGCGTAATGTGAATATAGTCTAAGGTTAAGTTGAAATACTGAGAAAAGTTTGCTCTTCTCTATCCTTCCCGACTGTATTGGTTATTTTTTGTTTGCTATTGCAGATAAAATATACATTTTTTTTTTTGTAGAGTATATCTAATGAATAAATCACACTGTTGATCTTGTTCCTAGATTTCTGGATGTTTTCTTGCCATATCCTCTTTCCCTCGTATAAATACATTGACAGCGGCATAAAAGGAAGCATTATTTTGCCGTTATCAAGTTATCCACATTTCACATAAAAAGTAATTGGTGCTTCTTTCTCCTAGACTCTAATGTCTTATTGAAAAGGATTCATTTGTTCAAACATTTTGCACCCTTCTTCCTATTTATTTTCCTTTTAATCTTCTAAACCTTATCTCGGCTTCTGGGATACAGTGAATGTCACAATTCTTAACACCCTTCTCCCCCACCCCTCCCCAGAACAATGAATCTACCATGTCTGCTCCACGCCACTTCTATATATAGAACCCAGTCTATTTATTGCTGAATTATTCTCTAAATAATAGAAACATACTTGTGATCTGCAAACCCGATAATCCTAAAGAGTGACATGAAGCAAAATCAATGGTCTTTTATATATTTTATGTATCAATTCTGGGAATTGAAAAGAATATTTCATTTGTGAAATCGAGTGGACTCAACTTTTAATATCCAGAGAGGATAAAACATTATGCACGAGCAGAGATGACTGTAGGGTGAAATTTGCCCTATGCGTGGCCATTCTAGATTTGTAAGGGGAAAACAGGATTAGCATGGATGTAGGTAGCGTAATACTGTATCTAACTCTGCCACTGACTTACCCTCAACATTCTGGGAATGCTCAATATACATGAATTATTGTATATATAATGACTACATTTAAAATAAATAAATAAACATATGATTCTGATCGTACTGCACCGATTATAGGAAACTGATGCAGACTGAAGATGATGTCAATGTAAAGTGTTGGAGGTACAGTAAGTATTGCAGAGGCTTGAGGCAGTAGCTTGCATTAGGCCATCAGTGTTGCAAACGTCTAGGCTTGCAGACTGTGGTTGACATTGTATGGTGGCACACTGTGGCTGGCACGGTTTGGATGCACACAGTCTGGCATTGAAGCATGGCACACTGTGGTGGCCATTGTATGGTGGCACTGTTTTGGAGCACAATGTAAAGGGACTAGAGATGAGCGAACCTCGAGCATGCTCAAATCCATCCGAACCCGAACTTTCGGCATTTGATTAGCGGTGGCTGCTGAAGTTGGTTAAAGTCCTAAGGCTATGTGGAAAACATGGATATAGTCATTGGCTGTATCCATGTTTTCCAGACCACCTTAGAGCTTTATCCAAGTTCAGCAGCCCCAGCTAATCAAATGCCAAACGTTTGGGTTCGGATCGACTCGACCCGGTTCGCTCATCTCTAAAAGAGACATACTGAGGCTGGCATTGTAAAGGGGCAAGCTGTGTTTGGCAATGTAGAAGGGCCCACAAAGGAAGCACACTAGCTAGCATTTTATGATGGCATGATGTTTTTTGGAGCACAAACTGGCTTTCATTGTGGAGGTGCAGACTGAGATTGAAATTGCAGTCGTTGACATAGTATAGCAGTATACTCTAGCTGGCACTCTAGTGGCACACTGGTTGGCACCATTTGCGAGCATACAGAGACTATGTGAGCACTCTGTAGCTGGCAATGTATAATGGCACACAGTTTTTTTGGTATAGACTATAACTGGTACGCATAGGCTGAAATTGTGAAGATGCACACTGAGGCTGACACTGTAGTTGGCATAGTATAGGAGCATACTCCAGTTGGTACAGTATGGTGGCACACTGTGTTTGACACCATTTGAGAACATGCAGGGTTTGACATGCATATTGAGGCTGACATTGTCCAGTGGCAAACTATGGCATTGTAAAGGGGGCTTTGTGTGGCAGTCACTACACAGGAACAAACTTTTGCTGACATTGTTATACAAGAACCAAAGCATATACTTCAACTTGATATAGAGTGTGATACCTTAGGTTACTTTGTAAGTTTCTAGTAAGGAAGTTATGAGAAAATGAGGGCCAGCATGGTGGCTCAGTCCTGGGTTCACATCTATACAGTATGTTTTCTGTGTGTTGTGTAGGTTTTCTATGGTCATAATGCTCGGTATGCTTGAAGCGTGTCTATGTATCCAGCATGCGCGGTACACGCACTTCAATTACCAGATAAATTAGGACATTTTCCGCGTGGCCTCACCACATAAAGGAAGGACATTTTTCCTGACTCAGGGACATATGTGATTACATCTGCCGCAAAACAACCAAAGTTTTCAATGTCATATTTACTTATATAATGACATTATATAATAAATATATAATATCAGGCACCAAAATAGACTGTCTATTGATCTCTCAGCTTGCAGAAAGAATAATATACAGTACAAACACCGGGGACGTAGGGCTCATGTTCTGCCTTTTTCATTGCAGATTAATAATTCACAGTCTATATGTTACATCTTGTGTTCCAAGTGATCTGTTTAGTCATTCTGTAAGATGTGACCTACGGTATTGCCGGAGAAATGCAATACTGAGCATTTATCCTGTATTTTCACACATCGGTTTGTAGAACCTCAGTGACTGTTAGCGTCTCTTAAGCCCGGTCTAGTGGGGTCTGACCAGTTGGGGCCCTCTAAACAATAAAATGACAGCGCTGTCGGACTCCAGCTGTACATTCAAGTGTTTGTCTGAGCAAAGATTAAACTCAGCAAAGCTGCACAACAGGTACGGCCTCACTTATGGGGGTTTTCCCATTATATAACATGATAGTATCCCCACCAATCACATAATGATGGGATATCCTAGTAGTCCCTTCACAGTAAACACTAATTAGTAAAGTGCTAATTAGTGTTTGTTAGCTTTTGGGAAAAGGAACCCTAAGCACTACGTGCTAACTGTGGCAGGGCCGGGGATTGAGCAGTCCTGCAGTTCCTGAAAAAGCCATTGATGGCAGCAGCGAGGCTGAGTCTCCTCTTACTGTTGCCACTCTGTGCGAAAATGTATGTAAAAGAAAAAGTAATCTTGACAGGTAGGAGCCACTAGTAAGAAACCGATGTCCTAATGCATCAAGTATCAACCTTGTTTTATAAATAGATTTTCCCTTCGAATAGTTAAACTATTCCCAGCACAATCTGTACGACGGCGGGAAAAGTGTTTCAGCTCGTGTTCTCGTACACAGAGTGATGTGAGTTATGGCAAAGTTTTCCATAATTGCATTTCTGACAACAGATTTGTTCCTTCAGGTGGCCATCTTCCTGACCTGCATCGCTTTACTTGAGATATGATTAGTTTACTTCTTGCCGTTTTATTAAGTTAACTTAAGTTGCTATGGTTTCAGTGACCAGAACTAACAAAGTCTGTGTATTTTAAGAAATTTCTTTATGACTAAAACTGCAATGACCCGCAAGTATATTCAATGTATAAAGTTCGTTTAAACCAAGGCAGACAAATATAAGTTCAGTGATAATTAAAAACACAGACTTCATGCTGAGAAATTACATTTGTTAGCTTTATTAAAATCATAGCAGCAGTTTGTAGATACAGGATGGAGCAGCAGATCCCCACAATGCAGTAGCGTAGTACAACAGGCTATAATAGAGAAGCAGGGCTGCTGTCAGAGGTCTGTGAGGTCACATGACAGCAATAGGGGATAGGTGTGTGTTTAGCATGGACCAATCAGTAAGTGAGAATCACAGAGCTGTGCAGGAGGACAGTGACAGAAACTTTATATACAGCACTGTAAATGGCTGAGTGTGAGTGCAGGCACATTATAGCAGCAGTGTGTATAGCTGAGTGTGAATGCAGGCACATTATAGCAGGAATGGAGAGGATGGGAAACACAAGGGCTGACAGAGACTGCAGGGAACATGAAGTAATGAGCTGGAGATATGTGGGTACATACATGCAGCACTCTCTGTCCGGGGAGAGAGGGGTTACAGCTATTGAGAGATTACCTCCACAGTCCTGTCCCCTGATGTAAGTCCCAGCAGAAGTAGATCTGCTAGAGTGAGGGAGACTTCCATGGTTCTGCAGACCACGCCTCTCCCCGACTCTTAAACCAAAGCAATGCTTTTAAACCAAGTTACAGTTTTGAAAAACTGTCAGCTCTTCTTGCAACGCTCTCTTAATCCAAGTTACTCTTAAACCAAGGTACCACTGTATGGCTCAAAAAAATTAAGGTAACACTTAAATCACACATTGGAACCAAATGAAATGTCAATGGGTAATGGGAATCCAAATCATTACTCACACACTGGAAATCAAAAACTTTAAAATCATAAGCAGGTCCAAAATGTGTCGATCTCATCACAGCAAATATTAATATAATTCAATAGTGTCCTTGGATCGATGAGTCTGTATGCACTCTGAACAACGTCTGGGCATACTCCTGATTAGACAGACAATGATGTCTTGGGGTCCACCTTAAGGGCAATCCGCTCATTTTAAACTTTTAGGGTGGGTTCACACGTACCGTATCGCAGCAGATTTGATGGTGCGGATCTGCAGCAGATTTGATCTAAACTGAACACAGCAACAAATTTGCTACATAAAATCTGCTGCAGATCCTGTAGGTGTAAATGCACCCATAATACCTTGCTGCCCTGGTGGAGAACATAACAAACAAGCTATTCTTACCTTTACATACTCTTCTTATGTCATCTTCAGGTCTCCTAATGAATAATCCGGTCTCCACTCCTGAGACATATTTGTCTTGGCGGTGATAGCCGCTCAGCACATTACTAACTGAGAAGGGGCAGTACGGCACCAATGAGCAGAATAGCCCTTTAAGCCTTGACCTTAAAGTGTACCTGTTCCAAAAAAACCTTTTGATATGTTAGCGAGACATGTCAAAAGTTTTTATCAGTCAGGGTTTAAGTATTTAGACCCTTACTGTTCAGCAGAATGAGCTTGAAGAGGACTGTGCTGCCAAACGATCCTCTCCCTGCTTTGTGTCTATGTAAGGAGAGGACTGCACAGAGGAGGACTGAGCCAAGTGTGACTTCTCCCAGCTTGGCCTCCTGATCATTCAGACCCTCATCAATCAAAATTTTAGACTTGACTCTCTGACATGTCTGTTTTTTTTTTTCTGGTGCCTCTAAATAGTGGTCTAAAGATCATGTACTGTGTGTTTTGTTGTCGCATCCAATTCCCCACAAAAAGTGGAATTTGGAAAAGAAAAATCTGACCCATTAAAGGACCACAGAATTGAAGACTATAGTGCTGAGTTTATAAGGGGCAATGTGAAAGGGTTTAGTTACATTTTTAACTGGATTATGTTCAGTACCAAAAAATAGTATAAGCCTCAGCAACAAAGTTAGGCAAACCAATAGTCAGCCTTTGAGCAGCCAGAGCATCTGGCCAGAAGGATCATCATAATGATCGCTGTATCATTTGCTGCACATCCCATATTACACAGAGACATATGTGGTTGACAACTAATGATTTTTTTTTTTCATATGAACCCATTAGCCAGTTAAAGGACAACTCCGGCGGGACCCCCCCCAAAAAAAAAACACAGACACACACAGACACCATACTTACCATCCCTCCGGTGACGATCGCCACTCCATTCGCCCGCCGTCCGCCTCACCGTCACCTGCGTCCGCCGTCCAGCCATGTCTCTTGCTTCCGGGTCCATGAGAGAAAAGGCTGCCAGTGCGCTTGCGCACCGGCAGCCTTTTCATTGGCTGGAGCGCATCACATGGCTTCCAGCGAGCTCAGCCAATCAGGGCTGAGCAAGCTGGAAGCCATGTGATGCTCTCCAGCCAATGAAAAGGCTGCTGGTGCGCATGTGCACCAGCAGCCTTTTCTCTCCCATTCACTCTCAATGAAGATGCAGAAGAGGAAGAAGACCCGGACCGCCCCCCAGCTCTGACGTCACCCGTCACCAGATGCCGCCAAAGAGAAGAGGACTGTGACGACCATAATAGGTAATGTATACATTCTTTAACTTCCGGGGTGGGGGGTCGGAAAGTGGGGGATGGGGGCCAGACCGGGTATTTAACCACATTACAAAGTTATATAACTTTGTAATGTGTGTTAAATAAGCTAAAAAAAAAAAATTCGCCGGAGTTGTCCTTTAACGAGTTTTTGCTTGCTTATTGGCTGATCATTGGCTGCTGGAGATGAGCGAACCTCGAGCATGTTCGAGTCTATCCGAACCCGAGCATTCGGCATAGCGGGGGCTGCTGAACTTGGATAAAACCCTAAGGCTATGTGGAAAACGTATCCATGTATTAATGTTTTCCAGACAGCTTAAGAGCTTTATTCAACTTCAGCAGCCCCCGCTATGCCGAATGCTCGAGTTCGGATGGACTCGAGCATGCTCGAGGTTCGCTCATCTCTATTGGCTGCATTACACAGACAACTTGTTTGGCCGTGAAAGCTTCATACCCTTTTAAGAACACATTTATCATTCATCATAATACTAAAGCTAGGATAAAATAAGTTGCTATCCACAAAAATCAGGATAGATGAAGTATTATGTCCTTCGATGCCTGGAAGCCAAAAGCTATCTTGACTCTCTTGACCAGTCTGTGGATCATTGGTTACCGTGGTCAAGAAAGCCACACTGGGTAAACCAGGACTACTCTGCTACTTGGTCTGCCTGAATTTTCAATAGCGCTTGATAGTGTTCATTTTTTCCCTTTCCGAGTATGACTCCTAGCCAGAACAGCTTTTTATGAAACAGGGTGGAGGCAGCGGTGAATCCTAATTACATTGCAAACAATTTTCCTATTAGGCCGGCTAACTCTTTTGGTAACACACTTGTGATCCGTAACCTTTACCTATTTGTCCTCTTAAACCACCATGGTAAAAGTGTCCGTGCTTAATTGAAAGCCTAGAAATGTGAGACATTGTGTTGGCAGACGAACAGATTTTTCCACATAGACACAAAATCCTGCCGCTGTTAGTCATGACGATGTAATGTCTCCGCATTTGTGCGAAACACTAGAAGGTTGTCTAGGCATATAAGATACGTAATACCTGATAACTTCAGGTGCGTGACCAACACTTTCATGACCCTTGTGAAGGTGTAAGAAGCCTTGGAGAGGCCAAAGATCTTAACATTGCGAGAGGAGATTCTGTGTTTTGAAGCTACTGAATAGAAATGAAATCATTTTTTTAAATCTATTTTTAGGATATACATGCATACGTGCTTTATACTTTTGGACTAGTTTATATTATTTTTTATCAAGTTTTGCTCTGTAATTTCTTTCGTACAAGGTATAGTAGGGCAAGGTTAGAAAACCTTTGAATAAGAGATACGGCAGGTGTCTGCCCAAGGTAAGGGGTGAATCTACGCCTTCTCCCTGCCGTACGCCCCTGCCATAATTTTCATAAATGCCTCCATAGACTTTGCCAGGGACAATTCCAAAAGGAAAGGATGAGTTGTGGGGAAGGAAAATCAGTCCGTTCTAGGAAAACATCTCTTGTGAGGAGATGTGTTGATGTAGCCTCTCTACTTAGAGGCTTATTAGTAAGACTCCCCACAAGGTAAAGAGTGATCCTTGTCAGAGGAGATTGCTGAGGACAGCTTGGGGTGATACAGCAACTGCTAAGAATTCCTAAAGTAAG
Source organism: Dendropsophus ebraccatus (assembly GCF_027789765.1). Taxonomy (NCBI): domain Eukaryota; kingdom Metazoa; phylum Chordata; class Amphibia; order Anura; family Hylidae; genus Dendropsophus; species Dendropsophus ebraccatus. The sequence continues at coordinate 47,320,787 of NC_091460.1, forward strand.
TTTGGGATTTTGCAAACTTTTCCTGCTAAGGATTGCCATGGAAAACCTGATCCCAGGCTGGATTCCCAAGCCTACAATTGGGACATATAGTACCAGAGAGACAAGTGGATATTAGATACCCCTGCTGACTTCTACCAGGATTCTACTACCTCCTACATAAACTTTATACACAATAGTTCCAATGGACATACAACCACATAAAGCAGGGTCTCTATCTCCCATTAATAACCCACTTATCCTTTGTCCATAATATTATTATACTCAAGCCTTTACAAACAATAATTACACACAGAAACTAATGGCTTACATTTTAAAAATACTTAAAATTTTTATTGACATCATTATTAAAAGTCTCAAACTTTGCTACAGAGTGTAAAAGGATACAGTAATAGACAACCACAAACCACCACGTATATATATCATATGAACATTGAAATGGTCACAGTAAGCATATAATTCACATTCCAATATAAACAGGTGAAATATCTACATGGCCTCCTAAGTCAGCAAAACACAATTGTGCGGCCTATATCACTACTTAACTCCCCACAAGTCCCTTGTCGCTTACCCATGGTAGTGGAGTGGCGCCCATATCCCGATGTACATTTAGCGTGCGTTGGCAAAATGTGCATCGGTGTACGGGTGCTACTCCACTACTACACTATTACATGTAAGCCCTACAGTTCCGTTCACTAGGTCAGCCCACGAGGCATGGGTATTTCCTATGGAAATTATCAAGTCATTGTGACCAGCAGGATATAGACTTCTATAAGTGTCATTTGCTGTTGAACTATCTGTGCTTCCCCTGGGTTGCCACATATGCTTTTCTCCAACAAGAACCTCAAGTCCACCATGCTCTCCTTCGGAGTAGTGATGCAAAAAAGGGATTTTTATAAAATGTGAAATAATTATAAAAGTGATTCCAAATAGGGTAAGAATGAAGGGTTGGGGCTAGATTCCTATCTAATTTGATGGCTTAAATGTGGGGGAAAAAATTCTGTCCAATCAGCCCTTGTGTCAGATGTTATATGAGACAAATATCCAGGGCTGGTGAAGTACATCTTAATAAACATAGGCCAGCTATTAGGAATCTTAAGTAATCTTCTAAAACATCTTAAGTCGGCATTTTGTTACCTATGAACACAGCAGGAGATTCGCAACGGCAAGTAGCAAACTGTATGGAATAGACTGGCAACACGGAGTTAACAAAAAGTAGATTGCTTTAGGGAAGGGCGTTCTGAATTACTAAGCTTGACACAACATCACCTAAGGGTATAAATAAAATATGCAACCTCAGTGTTTTTTTTTTTATATTGATGATTTATAATGCACATTATTTTGTTGTATATGTTCCCATTGCTGTGTACTATGTATTATGCATGTTATATTAACATACTTTGTAAGCCATGGGCGTTCATGTAGTGTGTGATCTCTCATATTCTCAGAGGATTTTCACTATGGATATCGCAGCAAACATAAGAAACATGAATATAAAAGTTATAAGGAAAACTTAAATTGATCTATCTATCTATCTATCTATCTATCTATCTATCTATCTATCTATCTATCTATGGCAATATAGCAGAAACCCTGGTAAAGTTTTTGAGTATTACTAAAAGTTGTCCCTCCCAGTGGAGGAAGATGTGTAGCTCAAACAAGCCACCTTCTTGTGAGCAAATGGTTTTTGGCAATGTTGCTGCCGCATTGTGACTGATGGACTAAAGAGAATTCAGAGTTCTGCATATACAAGTCACTTTGGTCCTTCTCCTCATCTCAGGAGGATTAGAGATGGAAGAAAACTGACTATAGGAAGGTATTTACTGAGACCCTTATTGCACTGTAAGGACATCACCATGGATGTCTTCATCCATTGACTGTGGTAGAATTCTTAGGGGAGGACTCGCATTCTCATAGGAACTCCCCTTATATATTTATAGTGGCCTTTTGCAGTCTCGAGGTTGTGCCTCTCAACAGCACAGGGACTGCTACTGCTAGATATCTGCCTCCTATTTAACCAGAGTAAAAGGGAATCTGTCATTAGGTATATACCACCTTAAATGAGGGCAACATAAACTAGCATTAGAAATGCTGAATAGATTGGTGTATTACTTCCATCATTCTGTTCAGCCATTCTCCTAATATGCAGGAGAATAGGATTCTTGCTGCACCCCTCCCCCCCCGCCCTCCAGCTTCTAATTGACAATTGACTGCCTATACACAGCATGGATAGATAACTGCCAATCAGCAGCTGGTGGGCGGAGTTTTATGCTTCTCATGAATATCCAGGATTACTGGGCTAACGCACATAATGGAGAGGACTACATATTGTCTATGTTATTCAGGAGGATATCTCTGACTCAGCTGCACAGAACAATGGAAGTGATACATCATTCTGTTCAGCTTTTCTGTCACTAATTTATGCTACCCTTAGATAGCACAGCATAATGTTTAGCTTATGATATTCTCAGAAAATATGTTTTTAAAGGTTTAAGTATACCTGTCATGACATAAAAAATACCTTCCCCTAGCAAATATATAGTTAATGTTTACCTTATGTATGCTGTTCATTTTTATTTTGCACCTCTATCGGTCTATTTAGTGTCCTATTGTGCTGCCCATGCTTTTGCATTTCACTCTGAGCTTGTGGAGGAGCCCTGATATCAGTTTACTTAGCTGCAGCAGTGCACAGTTTCTGGCCAATCATCATTCATCCTCACTGGGCCAACAGACTGGTCTCTTTTTTATGCTTCTAAAGACCAAATGACCATAGTGACGGAGCTTCGACTGCAGTTTTCCATTTAGTAAGACCTCTAGTGGCCGAATGTATAGCACAGTATTTCATATAAAAACTGGGCAAATAAATAAATAAATTGCAAAGAACTAGTATATCACCTTCACTGCTGATTTAAAATTATTTACTGGTAATGACAGTGCCCATTTAAAGAAAAACAATGGTAAAACAATGGAAAAACATTTGTAAGTAACTATATTCACCAGCAATTTTTGTAGAAATCAATACAGCTTGCAGCCAAGGACATAACTGCATTAAAAGTAAAGGTAAAGCGCTGGATATTTAAGAAACAATAGAAGCAGCTTTATTGTCCTCTCTGAGACTCAGACCCTGAACTGATCTTGTGCAAATCTTAGAAAATAAACTTTAATGAAAAAACTTTTAAATAAAAACACAACAAAACTTTATAAAGAGTTCCCGAGAAAGTTATTAACACTGACTTTCATTCCCTGCCCTTAGCTATTAATCTTGTAAATGTATTATTTTATGTTGCCCACTTACATTTAGCCACGTTGTGTAGAAACACAGTAGGAGTTTTGCTTTCAGAGTCTGATGCCCTCTTGTCTTGTTAAATATTCGATGGTGGGTGTTTGACATTTTAAGTCTGTTAATTTGTATTTTTTTTTTATTGCTGCCGCCAGTTTATTTAATAAGATCCAACATTGCTTTGTGCAACCTCGAAATTCTTTCAAGATCTGCGCCTAATAAATTAGGAGTTCCACTTCAATTGTCAACTGAAAGGACGGAGAAAGCATGACTTTCCTCATTATAGTGTAAAAGATGGGAAAAAACTCAGGCCTCTTTTATGGTGAGCCATTAACTAGTGTAATCCTAAGTACAAACATGTTTTGTTATGAGAAAAAAAAAAAATCCTCATCTATTGGGGAATATATTATACAAGAAAGTTATTGTTGTGTAAAAACGGAGACTGTTAAGGAAAATCGATCATGGTACACAGACTATGGCTAAGGGAGTCTGTCTGCATATCAAGTGAAAGTTGTAGTTTCCATTGCCTGCACTGGTGGCATCCCATCTATATAATCTCTATATATTTTAGCTCCCTTTATCGAGCTGGACATGTTGACTATTAGAATTGAGCGAAGCAGGTGAAAATTTTTTTTGTGAGCCTTGCAAATTTCATATCAGATTCGTTAATATTCGTTAGCCCAACTATAGTAGCTACAGTACTAGAAGTATTACAGAAGGACTATTTTGTTAATGCATGTTCTTGTACAAGTGTCAAAAATTGGAAAATAACAATTTAAAAAATGTCAATCAGCCAGTCATTCAATCTAATGAAACCCAACTTGTATAACACAGTAGGAGTGGAGTGCGAGCACTCATTATGTTAGGCGCACGCTCAGGTCAGTAATGAAACTAAATGTGTAAAACACAGCAGGAGTTGAGTGCGAGCACTGATTATGTAAGGTGCATGCTCCATTCACTGATCTCAGTAAATTGGTATAACTCAGTAGGAGTTTACAGTGCCCATTGCCCAGTGAGTGAATAATATGGACTGTGTCTTCACTGGTCTCAGTGAATTCCTATAGGCACCCAGTTACTTGGTAAACTGGACACTTGGTTGGCAGCTACAACAGTCACCCACAATAAGCCCTCCAATCCTCTCCTCTCTGTCCCTATATCACTCTGTTAGTCTCTCCCTGCTCTGCTCTAGTTGCCTGCTGCCATCCTGCTCTCTCCTCCACACACAGCTGACTGGCCAGCTCCTTATTGAACCACCTTATATAGAGGGGAGGGGGAGGGGCCTGTAGCTGATTGGGCGGGTGCAAGGGATTATGGTTAATAATCCCTTTCTCCCACCCAGTGACGCTCCGGACAGCATAAGCGGCCACCCTTTTTTTTTGGGGGGGGGGCAAATTTCCATAATGAATTTTTATTCAGTATGCTATCAATGTAGAGCCAAATCATCACTCCACTAAACATCTAGTGGCCTCCAGTGAATCATCTACAATTCAGTATTTCTGTATTATTAAAATTTACAAGGATACATAAGAAGTAAGAGCTGGCAGTGTCAGCTACTCAGGTAAACCAAGGATATCTGGATGCATGCGGGAAGTAATTCTCATTATTACTTGAAAAATCATTAGCATTATTATATAGTCGGAGGGAACCTGTAAGCACTAAATACCTCATAAATCTAACATATAAAACACTTTCTCATACCCTAACATGTGCCAGAGAACACAACGTCATGCTAATAGCTTAAGAAATTAAAGCAACTCTGGAGCCCCAATCTGCCTGCTTGTACTGTCGTATAGCTGCTTTTAATCCAAGATCTGTCCTGGGGTCTGTCCTGTCAAACAATTTTTAAACTTGCAATTCTTTATCAAATTGGCATGGCCTAGAGTGTCTATGGCCTAGGCTTGCACCGACTCTCCGCCCTTCCTCCCCGCCCTCTTCCCCATTAGGAACACCCCAGGCAGGATTTCTCGTTTTCATCACTTGTCTGAACACAGCACATGGGCCTTAACGATCCAGCACATGTTCTGTGTTCAGACAAGTGATAAATAGAAGAAATCCTGCTCAGGGGCATCACTGATTGACTGATGGAGACCGATGGGAGCCTCACATGCAGCCACGGCACCAATGTATGCTCTGGGCTTGGGCTGCGGACGGCGGGCTGCGGGAGGTTAAAGGGGCCGGGTTACATACTCGTAGCGGAATGAAAATTCCACTGCGGTTATGTAACCCCATTCCACTTCACACTACGTGGATTCGCAGCAGGTTCCGCTGCAAACTCGCAGCATGAAATCTGCTGAGAATCTGGTACGTGTGAAGGTACCCTTAAAGGGAACCATTCACCCCGTGGCCCCCGGCAGAAACTGACATACAGTGACATAAAGGTCAATATACTTACCACATCGCTCCCGGTCCCATCCCGAATCCCGTTGTTGACACGGAGAAATCGGCGATTCTTCTTCTCGCGCCCATTATGGTAATGAGCGCCGCCGGGTCCGACGTCCAGCCTTCTCCCCGCCTCCGACTCTTGATTGACGCCGGGTCCTCTTCCTCCTCGTCTTCTTTCTTCTCGCCGGATCCCGCGCAGGCGCCGTGACAGTCGTTTTCGGCGCATGCGCAGTTCACAATTGAAGCCGCTCCGCAGCTTCACTGCTTACTGCGCGTGCGCCGATTGCCTCGAACACGTATCCTGTTTACCGCGCAGGCGCAGAGAGGTGATGAGACCATCGCAACGGCGCCTGCGCGGGAATTCGTCAGAAGACTGAAGACTGAAGACGTCAATCAAGTTCCAGGAGGCGTGGATGGGCGGCGACGAGAAGAGGACCTCATGAATAAGTTGGACTCGTCCGTCGTTTCCTATGGACGTTGGACTCATCTCAGCTCATTACCATAATGGGCGGGAGAAGAAGAATCGGCGATTTCTCCGTGTCAACAACGGAATCCGGGACGGGACCGGGAGCGATGTGGTAAGTATATTTACCTTTATGTCACTGTATGTCAGTTTCTGCCGGGGGCCACGGGGTGAATGGTTCCCTTTAAGGACAATAACTGCATCACCTGCCAAACAGACCTCAGGACAGATCTTGAATTAAAAGCAGCTATCCGAAGGTACAAGCGATTTGGGAGGGCAGACTGTGGGTATAAAGTTGCTTTAAAGGAGTTATCCAGGCTTAGAAAAACCTGATCTCTAAAAAAAAAAACAGCACTTCTCTTGTCCTCAGCTTAGGTGCGGGTTTTGCAGCTCATTTCCCCTGAAGTGAATGAAAATGAATTGTAATACCACACATAACTTTGGGCAGGGGTGATGCTATTTTTGTTTTTGTTTTTTTCTAATCCTGGATATTCCCATTAACTTTTATACTGGTGCATTGTGTGCTAATGATCCTCAACTAGTCATCAACATGGGCACCTCCACTAAACTAGTCATGATTTCATGGTTGTAATATATTGAACCGTTACTGACGAGCTAGAGAGTATCCTGTATCATCCACTATCTTTTCCTAAAGCTACCAGCATGTACAGTTGATGACGTGGGACTCTCACGGTAAGCATGATTACACTTATGACGCCGTGACTCCTGATGACTAGTTCCAGGTCATTAGCATACAGAAAATTTTGAATGGAACTGGATCTACTAGCAGTCAAAAACTGAATGACAAAATGTTTTAGTGAGTCCCATCAAAAGATTGATAATCAAGCATTAAGTCTTGTATCTTAAAAGGGGTATATTAAGGAAAACTCACTTTTCCCCTATCCACAAGATCTCCATATCCAGCTGGCTTTGTTATGAATAGAACCACGGGCATGACTCACGTCTCTACTCATTCCTATGGAGCAATTAAAAGACGACTAAGCCGAAAGAGCCATGTACTCAGCTGTTTCTGTCATGAATAGAGTCGCGGTTCCCACACCGTACCCGCGTCTCTATGCATAACAGAGCTGGCGGGGTCTGATACAGAGATCAACGAGGGGTTACAGAGGTCGGACCCCCCTGCAATCTCCCACTTTTCCCCTATCCTGTGGATAGGGGGAAAATGAATCTTTCCTGGAAAACCTCTTTAAACTAATATAGTGACACTTCTATAAAATATTATATCTTTTAGAAGACTCCTCTCATTTAAACCAGATTTATGATTGACAGATTACATATCTTTCTGCTGCCTACATGGTGACAAGCTACTCTGGATCTCCTTCTACTCCTACTTAACATAAAAGTTTAATAAGCCAAACTGTGAAGTGTATCATTGTAACTTACCTGCTGTACCCATCACATTGCTGCTCACTGTCTGGGCTAGAAGATGTGATGCACTTATTCATTGCCACAGCTGTATTAATGTCTACCTCTCACCCAACTGGTATGCTGTGGACGGTATCACCTATATTGGTCTCTTCCTTAAGAAGACCATCATCCTAGAGGACAATATTTGCAGTTTTCAGTGGTTGTCTTAAAGAGGCTTCCCCGTATAGCCTTCCATGTGATTGCATGTTTTAAAGAGGGATTGGTGCAGAACATTTTACTGTTTCGGCATTCCAGTGGTGTAGCTGAGCTTTTAGAGTTTTACTCTGTTTTAGTAACACTACTTGCAGTATATGAGGTAAAGCAACATATTTGTAGCGAGATTGTTGATAAAAAATAAGAAAGAAAAATGAATATCCAATTCTAAAAAAGGACTAAAAGAGAATAACAAACAAGCTCCTCTTTGAAATATATTCTCCTATACATACAGTCTATTTCTTTGTAGTGGCCATACTGTACCTTGAAATACACACAGGGCTTCAAAAACATATATGTATTCCATACTAAGCACTGTGTTTCCACAATGAACACATTTGAGCTGATTTACAAACATTTTCCCGGAATCGTATTATGAATAAAGCTGTGAGTACAGCATGAGACCCGCGGCTCTATTTATTGTTATGCGGCGACGGTAAGAGCCGAGTACGCTGGAAGAGTGCTGCACTCGGCTCTTTCTGTCAGCTTCATAGGAATAAGCCGCGGGTCACGTGCTGCACCTATGGCTCTAGTCATAATACAGAAGGCGGGAGCCAGACACAGAGATCGGGGAGGGGTACAGAGGTCGGATCGCCCCATCGCCTACCCGTCCCTCCCGCCCACGATCTACTACTTTTCTACTATACACTGTATAGGGGAAGAGTTCATTTTTCTTGGAATACCTCTTTAACCCCTTCAAGACCAAGCCTATTTGCACCTAAAAGACGAGGCTCATTTTTCAAAATCTGACCTGTCTTACTTTATGCGCTTATAGCTCAGTGATGCTTTAATGTATGCTAACGATTCTGAGATTGTTTTTTAGTCACACATGGCACTTTATATTAGTGGCAAAATTTGGTCACTACTTTGTGTGTTTTTTGTGAAAAACATCAAAATATCATGAAAAATTGAAAAAATTAGCATTTTATGAACTTTGAAATTTTCTGCTTCTAAAAAAAGAAAGTCGTATCACATAAATTAGTTACTAAGTCACATTACCGATATGTCCTCTTTATTCTGGCTTCATTTCATAAACATATTTTACTTTTTTAGGGTGTTATGGGGCTAAGAAATTTATCAGCAAATTACCACATTTTCGTGAAAGTTTCCAAAACTGATTTTTTTAGGGACCAGTTCTTATTTTAAGTTGATTTAGGAGATTTGTATACTGGAAACCCCCATAAGTGACCCCATTTTGGAAACTAGACACCTTAAAGAATTAATCTAGGGGTATAATGAGCATTTTAACCCTACAGGGGCTGGAGGAAAGTATTCACCATTAGGCCTTAAAAAAATGAAAAATGAAAATTTTCGAATAATATATACGTTTAGATTAAAGTTTCTCATTTTCAAAAGTAACATGAGAGAAAAAGCACCCCAAAATTTCTAACACAGGTTCTCCTGAATACAACGGTACCCCATATGTGGGTGTAAACCACTGTATGGGCACACAGCGGGGCTCAGAAGGAAGGGAGCGCCAATTAGCTTTTCCATTGCAGATTTTGCTGAAGAAGTTTCCGAGCGCCAGGTGCATTTGCAGAGCCCCTGTAGTGTCAGCAGAGAGAAAACCCCCCATAAGTCACCCCATTTTGGAAAGTACACCCCTCAAAGAATTCATCTTCGGGTAGGATGAGCATTTTGACCCCACAGGTGTTAGAGGAAAGTATTCAAAATTAGACAGTAAAAATTAAAAACTCCAATTTTTTCCAATAATATGTTTGTTTAGTTTGAAATTTCTCAATTTCACGAGGCACAAGAGAAAAAAAGTGCCCCAAAATTTGTAACGCAGTTTCTCCTGAGTAAAAAGGTACCTCATATGTGGTCATAAACCACTGCATGGGAACACAGCAGGGTTCAGAAGGAAAGGAGCGCCAATTAGCTTTTTCAATGCAGATTTTGCTGAAGAAGTTTCTGAGCACCAGGTGTGTTTGCAGTGCCGCTGTAGTGCCAGCGGAGTATAATCTCACCATAAGTCACCCCATTTTGGAAAGTGCATCCCTCAAAGAATTCATCTTGGTGTGTGGTGAGCATTTTGACACCACAGGTATTAGAGGAAAGTATTCAAAAGTAGACAGTAAAAATGAAAAACTCGAATTTTTCCAATAATATGTTCCTTTAGTTTGAAATTTCTCAATTTTACGAGACACAAGAGAAAAAAGTACCCCCAAAATTTGTAACGCAGGTTCTCCTGAGTAAAAAGTTACCTCATATGTGGTCATTAACCACTGCATGGGCACACAGCAGGGCTCAGAAGGAAAGGAGCGCCAATTAGCTTTTTCAATGCAGATTTTGCTGAAGAAGTTTCTGAGCGCCAGGTGTGTTTGCAGAGCCCCTGTAGTGTCAGGAGAGCAAAATCTCCCCATAAGTCACCCCATTTTGGAAAGTGCACCCCTCAAAAAAATTCATTTTGGGGTGTGGTGAGCATTTTAACCCCACAGGTATTAGAGGAAAGTATTCAAAAGTAGACAGTAAAAATGAAAAACTCGAATTTTTCCAATAATATGTTCCTTTAGTTTGAAATTTCTCAATTTCACGAGGAACAAGAGAAAAAAAAGTACCACAAAATTTGTAATGCAACTTCTCCTGAGTAAAATGATACCCCATATGTCAGTATAAACCACTGTATGGGCACACAGCAGGGCTCAGAAGGGAAGAAGCGCCAATTAGCTTTTTCAATGCAGATTTTGCTGAAGAAGTTTCCGAGCGCCAGGTGCGTTTGCAGTGCCGCTGTAGTGCCAGCGGAGTATAATCTCACCATAAGTCACCCCATTTTGCAAAGTGCATCCCTCAAAGAATTCATCTTGGTATGTGGTGAGCATTTTGACCCCACAGGTATTAGAGAAAAGTATTCAAAAGTAGACAGTAAAAATAAAAAACTCGAATTTTTCCAATAATATGTTTGTTTAGTTTGAAATTTCTCAATTTCACGAGGAACAGGAGAGAAAATTCACCCCAAAATCTGTAACGCAGGTTCTCCTGAGTAGAACGGTCCTGCATATGTGGGTATAAACCACTGCTTGGGCACACAGCCGGGCTCAGAAGAGAAGGAGCGCCAATTTTCTGAAGAAGTTTCTGAGCACCAGGTGCGTTTGCAGAGCCCCTGTAATGTCTACAGAATAGAACCCCCCCCAAAAGTCACCCCGTTTCGGAAAGTACACCCCTCAAAGAATTCATCTTGGGGTAGGATGAGCATTTTGGCCCTGGCCCCACAGGTATTAGAGGAAAGTATTCAAAATTGGCCAGTAAAAATGAAAAACTTGAAATTTTTCCAATAATATGTTGGTTTAGTTTGAAATTTCTAAATTTCACAAGGAACAGGAGAAAAAATGTACCCCAAAATCTGTAACGCATGTTTTCCTGAGTACAATGGTACCCCATATGTGGGCATAAACCACTGTATGGGCACACAGCAGGGCTCAGAAGGGAAGGAGCGCCAATTTGCTGGAGCAAAACCGCAGCTAGTAATAGCTATTAGAATAGCGCAGTTACTAAAATAAAAAAAAAAAATTAGATTACAGGTAATGTGGGGTGGTTACGGACAGTCTGGGGTGGTTCCGGGTAATCTAGAGGTGGTTACGGGCAGTCTGAGGTGGTTACGGGCAGTCTGAGGTGGTTACGGGTAATCTGGGGTGGTTACGGGTAATCTGGGGTGGATATGGTCAACATGGGGTGGTCACAGGCAACCTGCTGTGGTTACGGCAACCTGGGGTGGTTACAGGCAACCTGGGGTGGTTACAGGCAACCTTGGGGTGGTTACGGGCAACGTGGGGTGGATACAGACAACCTGCTGTGGTTACAGACAATCTGGTATGGTTACAGGCAACCTGCTGTGGTTAGAGGCAACATGGGGTGGTTACGGACAATCTGGGATGTTACGGACAATCTGGGGTGGTTACGGACAACCTGGGGTGGTTACGGACAACCTGGAGTGGTTACAGGCAACCTGGGGTGGTTACAGGCAACCTGGGGTGGTTACGGGCAATGTGGGGTGAATACGGACAACCTGCTGTGGTTACAGACAATATAGGATGGTTACAGGCAACCTGCTGTGGTTACGGGCAATGTGGGGTGGTTACGGACAATCTGGGGTGGTTACAGACAATCTGGGGTGGCTACAGAGAATCTGGGGTGGTTACAGGCAACCTGCTGTGGTTACGGATAAACTGAAGTGCTAATAGGTAATCTGAGGTGGGTACCTGTAATCTGGCGTGGTTACGGGCAATCTGGAGGGGGTCACTGGCAATTTGGGGTGGTTAGAGGCAAGGTGCAGTGGTCAGAGGCAAGGTGCGGTGGTCAGAGGCAAGGTGCGGTGGTCAGAGGCAAGGTGCGGTGGTCAGATGCAAGGTGCGGTGGTCAGAGGCAAGGTGCGGTGGTCAGAGGCAAGGTGCGGTAGTCAGAGGCAAGGTGCGGTGGTCATAGGCAAGGTGCGGTGGTCAGAGGCAAGGTGCGGTGGTCATAGGCGACGTGCGGTGGTCATAGGTGACGTGCGGTGGTCATAGGCGACGTGCGGTGGTCATAGGTGACGTGCGGTGGTCAGAGGCGACGTGCGGTGGTCAGAGGCAAGGTGCAGTGGTCAGAGGCAACCTGCGGTGGTTGCGTGCAATCTGGGGGGGTTACATGTAATCTGGCATGATTACGGGCAACCTGGGGTGGTTATGCCCAATCTGCGGTGGTTACGGGCAACCTGGGGGGGTTACAGACAATCTAGAATTGTTACGGATAGACTGAAGTGCTTATAGGTAATCTGGGGTGGGTACATGTAATTTGGGGTGGTTACAGGCAATCTGGGGTGATTACGGACAATCTGGAGGGGGTCACTGGCAACATGCGGTGGTTATGGGCAACGTGCGGTGGTTATGGGCAACGTGCGGTGGTTACGTGCAATCTGATGTGATTACGGACAACCTGGGGTGGTTATGGGCAACGTGCGGTGGTTACGGGCAACCTGCGGTGGTTACGGGTAATCTGGGGGGGTTAGGGGTAATTTGGGAGTAAACTGCAATTATTACTATAATAAAAAGTGTGTTTTTTTTATACTTTTTGTACTTTATACATTCATTTTCACTGTATTACTATGATTACTGTGATATTTTCTATCACAGTAATCATAGTTCAGTGACAGAGACCAAATTGGTCACTTTAAATTTTCAGAGCTTGGCTGGTTGTGGAGCGCATGCGCACTTCACAACCAGCCAGGACACCGAAGAGGAAGGAGCTCCAGGATCAGGTAATGTATAAGGGGTAGGGGGGGTGACTGGGGGACGGGGGTGACTGGGGGGGTGGGCTGCGACTTGGGGGGTGGGGGGACATCACTTTTTATCCCCTGTCACCAATCATTCATGGTGACAGGGGATAAAAAGTGCCTGGAGCACATGGCACAAGCGATCAGCGGTATATAGTATATACCTCTGATCGCTTGTACTGGGACCCCACAGGGGGGTCCCTGATGACTGCCCCATGCTCTCCGCTACCTCCGATGGCAGAGAGCATGGGGCTTTCATTCATTTTTCTTTTTTGATCACTGTGAACAGACGTTACTCTGTTCACAGTGATGGCGGCGGCCATCTTGGATCCGATGGCCACCGCGGGGAGGGGGGATAGTGACTGGGGCACTAGGGGGGCTGGTCTGGGGTCTGATTTTACATAATTCATCTCCCCCCACCGTGGATTCACGGTGGGGGGAGATGAGATGCAGCAGCGGCAACGGCCCATTAGTGAGCGCCGTTTCGGCGGTCACTAAGGGGTTAATGGGGGTCAGCTGCGGGATCGCAGCTGATCCTCATTATCTCTGGTGCTGTACACAGATGAGAGCGGGATCGCTGTCCCTGCAGCGATCCCGCTCTCATCAGAAAGCCCCCTCAAGTCAGGAACGTATATGTACATTCCTACTGCACGGGGCATGTGCAATAGGAACGTATATATACAGATTGCTGATGTGAAGGGGTTAAGGACAAAAATATCCCAGTCTTGCAAGGGTTAAAGCATTAAAATTACTAGCATTTATTACTAAATTAAATTACTTTTCATAATAAAACATATCTGAGAAATTCTTTATATTATAGTCTTGAATTATTTCAACATATTTTCCAAGAAGTAAAAAGAAGGTGATAGATGCCCTTAAATTTTTAAGGGGTAATGTATGTCCAGCATACTAAATACTCTGCAGTCAGCTTCAACCCTCGTCTGCCAGTCAGCACTGTGCTCTGCTACCCTCCGTGCAGGATCTACTTTCATCCTAATGTCCTCTCTAGCTTTCTATCCTCCTTCCTTCCCCCATTAAACTCTAAGCAACAGAAAGACAGCCTGCTCCTCTCACCTCTGCCCTGTTTGCCCTGCTCATTGCAGCTACATGTCTGTTATTATACTGGGGCCTTCTTAGGCTGGATTCACACTACGTTTTTGCAATCTGTTTCTTTTTTTCTTTTTTTCATCTGTTTTTTTGCAAAAATACGGATGAAAAACTGATGGAAAAAACTGATGCAATTGTGTGCATCCATTTTGATCCGTTATTCCATTGACTTCCATTATTTTAAAAAAAGACGGATCAAAATGGATCTGTTTTTTTTTAACGGACACAAAAATGAGGTTGACTATGTTTTTTGTGTACGTAAAAAAAAAAACGGATCCATTTTGATTGTTTTTAGAGATGAGCGAACCGGGTTCGGGTTCGAGTCGATCCGCTTGCCCCTTTACAATGCCAGCCTCAGTATGTCTCTTTTAGAGAGCGAACCGGGTTGAGTCGATCCGAACCCAAACGATCGGTATTTGATTAGCTGGGGCTGCTGAACTTGGATAAAGCTCTAAGGTTGTCTGGAAAACATGGATACAGCCAATGACTATATCCATGATTTCCACATAGCCTTAGGGCTTTATCCAACTTCAGCAGCCACCGCTAATCAAATGCCGAAAGTTCGGGTTCGGATCAACTCAAGCATGCTCCAGGTTCGCTCATCTCTAATTGTTTTCTTTTTATACTGGAAATCAATGGAAAAAGGGATCAAAATGGATGCACGCAATTGTATCAGTTTTTTTTATCAGTTTTTTTGCAAAAAAAAACGGATTGCAAAAACGGATTGCAAAAGCGTAGTGTGAACCCAGCCTTATATGGCACAAAGGCCTTCAGTCCCTCAGGTGACCAGGTCTCAGTGCCTCGGCGACCCATGTATCTACCCCCTATAGTCACATACTGTATGTTTAGTGATGTTGCATCCTATCTGGATAGTCTCGTCTCCCATCTATACTTACTGGAGCTTATCTTGCAGACAAGGAAAAAAAAAACGTTTTTTGCCTTGGATTTACCTGCAGCATTCAGTAAAACCAACAAAACAAAAATATATTTGCTGTCACTTAATTTTGTTATTGTGAGTAATAAAGGCTATTGTTCTATCAAGTTACAGGCCCAGGCTGAGCGAGTTCTCCAATAAAATGAAGGTAACATGAAACAAGACAGAACATTTGCCTTTGGCATGTTCCATGTGTAATGTTGTTATAACATTACTACCATATGAATTATTGTTTGTATCTGTCTGTGGTGGGCTGTTATCACAGAAGAACAAGGAGAAAAGGCTTCCTGCTATTCCTGTCTGGCTGTAAAGGATATAGAAAGGAGCCACAGAAAGGCAAGACCTACGTATATATTAATGCCATACATAGAAGAGAAGGGACCACATAGCAAACATGTACATGACCCCCTAATATGCAGTTTTCTGGCACTCCAGATAGATTTACTTACCAATGTATATACATCAGTATTCTTGTGTACATAAGTTGGAAATTTTTACCATGGCCCAACAGACTTATCATCATTTATGCCAGAATCTAGGGGTTTTGCTTGTACAGATCAACGCAGTACATGTAATGTAGTGTAATGTGATCCATCATATCAGAGCTTGATTAATTTAGCCTGCTGAAGCAATCGCAGATGGTAGCCTAGAGGACTTGAACTGCCTGGTCTCGGATTGGCTCCCAGCAGTCTCACTGGCCACTGGACCACCAATGTAGGTATGCAAAGGCCATTCAAATGTTGCTGTCAGTTTTGTCAGCAGCATCTAAATGGTTAACTAGCTGGTACGGGCAATCACTCAATGCTGGCTATTAGCAGCGGCCCACAGCTGCTGATAGCAGCTAGGAGGCACTGTGTATAGAGAGGGCCCTGTACGTCCGCTGCCAGTATGTGACCCGGCCCCTTAAACTCCCCGCAGTCCGCACCCAGAGCATACATTACCTGCTCGGTGACGCGACTGTGTGTGAGGTTTCCGTTGGTCCCATCAGCGACAGCCAATCAGTGCTGCCCGTGCACTGATTGGCTGATAGGGACAGACGGAAGCCTGAACCCTTACATGCAGCCGCAGCACTGAGCAGGTAATGTATGCTCCGGGCGCAGGCTGCGGGTGGCGGGCTGCGGGGGTTAAAGGGGCTGGGTCACATACTGGCAGCAGAATAAATATTCCTCTGCGGGTATGTGACCCATTCAACTTCACTGTACCAGGATTCACAGCGGATTTCGCTGCAAACTCACAGTGTGAAATCCGCAGCAAATTCGGTACATGTGAAGCTACCCTTAAAGGAAGTCCTGAGGTCCAGGACTACAGATCCCAGCAGACAGGTGTTAGGGAGATAAAAGGGACCTGAGTCCTGACCTTTAGCCGCCACTTTTGAAATTGTTTTTTCATAACCAGCTGAAGTGTCACATAGACAGCAGCAGCACTGCCCTATATGTCAGAACAGGAAGGGCAGGGGAGGGCTATGCTGCTGTTTCTTGTCTCCACCTCTATGACACCTCAGCTGGTAACAAAAAGGATAAAATTTAAGGTCTTGTAATTTATATCTCCCCCGCATCTGTCTGCCAGGGTCCGCAGCCCTGTACCTGGTATGGACCTCACAGATTCTCTTTAATAATCTGTTCACACTTACATTACATCACAGATTTGATGCAGCCAATTAAATCAATTTAAATACCTAAAATCCGCAACATCAAATCCAGAGGAGATTAGGTACATGTGAATGTACCCTAGTAATTTGCTGCGATTCATGGGACACTGCTGTGTGCAAGATTTGCTAGCCAGCCCCTGATGTGAGTATATGTGATGTTGGTAGATGAAGAGGATGGAAGATGCCATTTGTACAGGGGAATATCTTATGCCGGGTCAGGAAGGCTAATCTAAAAGTTTTATCTGATAATTTTTCCAGTTTTCTATTTGAGGATTTTAATGGAGTTGAGGATTTAGATATTTCTGTGATAAGGAGAACTTAAAAATCACCTCCTCTGCTTGTATTCCTGATCCAATAATGTCATTTAGTTCTCTAATGCTGCATCTATATCTCTTTCTAAGATACGGTATCTCTGCATTGTAGTGCATGCATATAGAGCTAATGTACAGTTAACTCCTATAATACCAATCACCTTTGTATGCTTTCTTTATGGGTATTGCTACTGTCTCTAAAGTAATCTAGATATTTCAATTGTTTAAAGGGGTTGTCCGGCGATAAAAAATTATTCACAGAATAACACACATTACAAAGTTATACAACTTTGTAATGTATGTTATGTCTGTGAATGGCCCCCTTCCCCGTGTCCCACCACCCCCCACCCGTGTACCCGGAAGTGTGGTGCGCTATACATACCTGTCACGTGCCGACCACGGTCTCCGATCCTCAGCAGTGACGTCTTCTTCGGGCGGCCAGCGGATCTTCCCGAGTGCTGGCCGCCCTCTGCAGCGTCATCCGAAGCTCAGCCGCGATTGGCTGAGCATAACTGTGCTCAGCCAATCGCGGCTGAGCGGCTGATGATGCTGTCTGCAGCAGCTATGGTTTGCGCAATACCTCATCCAGACTTGTGCTGTTTGGGGGCGACCTTCTCAACCCGCGGTGCTAGCCGGGTTCTGGTGTGGTGTTTTTGGGTCTGGTCCTGTGGCATGGGGGTCGCAGGGCCGTCTCATGGCCCCCGTTCCCTGACTGTGCGCGCCTGCGGGGTTGGTGGCCACTAACTGGCACGGTGTGGACTTAGTGTAGGGACCCATGTGTATCAGATACCTGCACGATGGTACATGGGGCAGTATGGCTTGATCAATTCATACACAAAATTCTGATGTGTTATTTATTTAGCCTAGGGGCACTAGTATCAGCCATAGGTGTGAGGTGCAGCACTCTTTTTCTTCCCTGAACCGCATTTTGTTTCTCTCTTTTCTCCGTGTTTTGCACTCCTCCTGGTGAGACCCACATGACCGCAATTAGCAGGAGACACCTGAGTGCACATGGTTTTAATCCCTCCTGTCTTTTCCCATTCTGTCTGCAGCAGCTATGGTTTGCGCAATACCTCATCCAGACTTGTGCTGTTTGGGGGCGACCTTCTCCGCCCGCGGTGCTGGCCGGGTTCTGGTGTGGTGTTTTTGGGTCTGGTCCTGTGGCATGGGGGTCGCAGGGCCGTCCCATGGCCCCCGTTCCCTGACTGTGCGCGCCTGCGGGGTTGGTGGCCACTGACTGGCACGGTGTGGACTTAGTGTAGGGACCCATGTGTATCAGATACCTGCACGATGGTACATGGGGCAGTATGGCTTGATCAATTCATACACAAAATTCTGATGTGTTATTTATTTAGCCTAGGGGCACTAGTATCAGCCATAGGTGTGAGGTGCAGCACTCTTTTTCTTCCCTGAACCGCATTTACCTGATTATACTGTGTTATAAGTTCATCAGAAAAAATATTAGTCAGCCCTTGAAAGCCTATTAAAATGTTCACTCACTAACAGGTTGGGAAGGACATTAATTTACTGAAGTCAGCAATTCCTGCCGGTTTTGGAAGCAATAAGATATGCAAATGGTCAAATCACCTAACTTAATCTATTGCACATGGGAGCGGCTTTAGGGGTGCCTTCACACATACCGTATCTCTGCGTATTTATCACACAAAACTCGCACAAAATTTGCATGAAACTCTCACAAAAGTAGCTGCGTTTTTTGTGGTGTTAAACTCTCCTGTGAAAATCATGTGAAAATCAAAACTCGCATGTAAAAATCGCACCAAACACGCACCAAGCACGCAGCGAGAATACACATACATTGACTTTATAGCAATCAGTATCACTGTGGATTTATGTGCGAGAAACTCGCAGCGATAAATACGCAGCGGTACGGTACGTGTGAAGGCACCATTAAAGGGAATCTGTCAGCCGGGCCTTACCTAAGGTGCTGACAGTGTAATTTGTCCATGGAGTGGATTATTCACAATCTCAGGTCTCCTACTGTAATGAAGAGTCAAAAAGGAGTTGTGTGTCCCACACTCCTCACCACTCCTTCCTCCTCTTCATGAATAATCAATGCTGCCCGGCCTCCTGCTCGCTCAGCTGTCAGCTAGTGTCTCTGATTACAGATCAGTCCTCTGTAGGTAGTTTATGTCTTAAAGAAACACTCAGATATATAGTAGTTGAATCTCTGAACCCAAATGTGTTTGTAGCTTTGGTTTAGGGGTAACTCACCTGTCTAGAGACCTGCCAGCAGTTTATTCTTTGGTTCAAATGCCTGTTGAAATTGAATGGATGGCCGCCATTTAATGGCAAATAGTTGCTGTTATTTTAAAACAATGGCCATTGTTTTGAAATAATGGCCAGTATTTGCCATTAAATGATGGTCATCCACTAAATTTCAACAGTGTGTGAACATAGCCTTTCTGTGTTCTCAATCCACTCTTGGTTTTGGTAAAATACTGACCAAAATACTGACCAAAAATACTGAGTGTGAACATAGCTTTAAAGCGACTCTGTACCCACAATCTGACCCCCCCAAACAGCTTGTACCTTCAGATAGCTGCTTTTAATCCAAGATCTGTCCTGGGGTCCGTTCGGCAGGTGATGCAGTTATTGTCCTAAAAACAACTTTTAATCCTACAGTGCTGTGTCTAACGGCCGGGGCTTACATTTTATATGCATTAGGCTGGCACCACCTCTCCTTCCCTCATCAGCATTAGGAATGATCCAGGAACATTAACTGCTGTTTGAGCTTTGCACAGGTGTCTTAACGATCCAGCCCATGTTCATTATGCACACAGAAGGGGAATAGGAATCAATCTGCCTGGAGCATTCCTAATGATGAGGAGGGTGGGGAGGAAGGACAGAGAGATGGTGCCAGCCTAATGCATATACTAATGTAAGCCCCGGCCATTAGACACAGCGCTGCCGGATTAAAAGTCGTTTTTAAAACAATAACTGCATCACCTGCCGAACGGACCCCAGGACAGATCTTGGATTAAAAGCAGCTATCCGAAGGTACAAGTGGTTTGGGGGGGGACAGATTATGGGTACAGAGTCACTTTAAATAAATAAAAGCCTATTTTTAATTTCCATTAGGGGATTTGAACCAACAAACAAACTGCTGGCAGGTCTCTAGAGAGGTGAGTTACCCTTAGACCAAAGCTTCAACACATTTGGGCTCAGAGATTCAACTATATTTCTTTCAGACATAAACTGCCTACAGAGGACTGATCTGCAATCAGAGACACTAGCTGACAGCTGAGCAAGCAGGAGGCCAGGCAGCATTGATTATTCATAAAGAAGTGGGAGGAGGAAGGAGTAGTGAGGCATGCCAGAGTGTGGCACAAACAACTCCTCTTCAGTACAGTAGGATTGTGTATAATCCACTCCAAGGACAAATTACCAAAAGACACCATGCTCACTAGGGGACTGCCGGCTACAGCACACTGCTAGCACCTTAGGTAGGGCCCAGGAGCTGACAGATTCCCTAATGGGCAGATAGAAAGCAAATCTTAGCCACATGAGGCTGGAAACACACATGGCAGTTTTTTTTTTAAACTGCAATTTATGTGCCAACAACAGAAATGGATTTATATGGGATGGAAATTATAAAGGGAAGACTTGTACTTGTTTGATCCTCTTTTGGTTTTGCCACCAAAACAGCAGTCACAATTTTTCAAAGAAACTGTTGTGTGTGTAGTATGATTTTACTATGCCCCCTGTTCATCAATTATTTCCTTGATTTATCACTCTGGCAGATTGCTAAGTGCATAGGCCAATGACAGACAGCAAGAGGTGCACATTAGATTAGATGAATGGCACATAGTCATCCATTATGTACTATGAGTGATATTTGACATCACATACAAAGCCTAGGACATCTAACTGTGTGTTCACAAACCATCAGAAGGCACCTGCGCAACATTGGACTATAAGCCAAATGTCCAACTACAGGTGTTCCATGACCTCACCACTCTCAAAGGCTATCATGGTGCAAAGCAAGATGACCAAGGGTAGTAAATGCATGTATTTCAGCATGTGGCGCTCATGCATGATTGTATGTATTTCGAGATTTTTTTTATTTATATTTTATTTTTACACATTTTTATAATTTGCATATCATTACTATGCCTATCAATCCTATCATTTCCATAATTCCATGACTTTTCCTTTTTCATGTTGCCATTTTAATGTTGAGGAATGTATATTATTTCTTTCCAGCTGGTCAGAAAAAGCAGCATTGAAAAGTCTAAGGAAAAAAATCAATGACATGAGGTAGGCGGTAATAGCCATTCCACATGACCAACAATAATTAATGTGGTGTAAACCGTAGGATATTTGTTGTGTTATTGACACAAATGTATTATTCATAGAGCTTATGACCCATGCGGTTGTTATTATTAGTCCATTGATATCAGTTATGTGATGTTCACCCTGTTTAGCATTAAATGTACGTCATCTCTACAGACTTGCTTCTTTGAATTATATTTGACATTCAGAATGGATAACATTGGTCGCCTACAGTCTTTAGTCACCTTTGTGATATTGCACTGTGTCTAATAATATTAAATTGTACTTGACTTTGCATATTGTGCTTGGCTGCGAAAGGGTCAACACATTTATGCACACTCACATTGTCCAGCTAGGTTACACTTTGCTACCACCTAGTGGTAGTGTCCGGTAAGGAGTTCCGGAACATTACATATAATTCCAGACAAAGGGAGGAGTTAGGCTAATGAGTAGTCTTTTAATAGTCAATGAGGTTTCTAGTTCTTAAAGCGCAACTATAATTTAAGTGACCAAAAAATGAAATTCCACAAATAAAAAGCCCATGTGTTACCCTTTAAAAAAAAACCTAACTTGTGTGGATATCTTGTGCGATTGCTGAGATATCCCCAGTTGTTCGGCTCAAACAAATACATGAATTTTTCTCCTGGCTGACAGAAAGTGGGCGTGGCCTCCCCTCTCCCTCACACCACAGCTAGCTCTACTATGAATCACTGGGCTGCTGGTGGGGTATCAGGTGATGGAAGATGGGCGATCTGTGATGACAACTAGCTGGGATGACTTCTTTATATACTCCAGGGTTCTCCAACCTGTGCCTCTCCAAAACTACCAGATACCAGCATGCCCTGCTAGCCTTCATATGGCAGGACATGATAGGAATTGTAGTAACACTGGTATAGTCAGGCACTATGACTGACACAGTTCTACAAGACAAGCAGGGATGTGTATATATAACCACAAAGATGGCTGCATAGTGATAGCGGAGAACAATGGCTGCACACATGTAGGGGTAGCGGTATGATGGTGGGATCAGGGCAACCTTACACCAGACCCAGGGTCGCAGCTAGGGGTTCAGTCTAGGGGGGAGCGAGCGAGTCTGAGTGAGAACCTCAGCAGGTGACTACCTACTATTACATATCTGTCTAATAACTATCAGGCAGCACAAGGATGATAGGGTGACCTCCATTATACTTAGTAAAAGATGCTGGAAAAGCTGTGTGACCTCTATTATACTGGCTATAGGGAGCTGGGAAAGCTGTGTGACCTCTATTATACTGGCTATAGGGAGCTGGGAAAGCTGGGTGACCTCTATTATACTGGCTTTAGGGAGCTGGGAAAGCTGGGTGACCACTATTATACTGGCTATAGGGAGCTGGGAGAGCTGGGTGACCTCTATTATACTGGCTATAGAGTGCTGGGAAAGCTGGGTGACCTCTATTATACTGGCTTTAGGGTTCTGGGAAAGTTGGGTGACCTCTATTATACTGGCTTTGGGGAGCTGGGAAAGCTGGGTGACCTCTAACTGACAGAAAGAGTTAATGCTACACTATGTACAGCCTCTTTGCATTCTGCCAGAGTACCCACCCATGTAATTAATTCCCCCAAACCATATGTAGTGTAGGGCAGGGCTGTTTTGGTTAGGGGGCACTGATAGCAGATAACAGTGTGTACATTCATTATAAATGTAATTCCCATAAGGCTCTGGTGGGCTCTGCTATGTTAGGGAGGCAGCAGGTGTCAGGTGCACTGTACCCACAGACGCCCAGCTTCCCACTCGTACCTTCAGTGTGAAGCCGACAACACTGCATCACCACTGAGCAGGAAGTAGTGGAGGCTGAGATGTTTGCTGTCAGTGCAGGACAGGCTGAGGCTCTGGGGCAGGCTTACAGCAGAGGTGGGTGATGGCCCCAATATTACTGATGTACAGCCCCCCTGCCCTCTGCCAGAGTACCCAATTACAAAGTTTCTTAAAATCGCCTGTACTATTGATTTATGCAAGAACAACATGACTGTGACTCTTTAAGATAAATCAAAGTTAGTGAAATCTAAGACTTAGTAAGAGTTAGCATTAGTGATGCCAGCTTTAGGGCTTCCAGAGTCTTGCTACTGTTCCTGCAAACTGAGAAGAGAAATCCAGGAAGCCATATCACTCTTGTCTAAAATATCAAACCTTTCCCACAAACAGAAGAAGTCCGGCACCACAGGACTAATCGGAGGCAGAGTGGGTATGAGAAGCTAGATTACCGATTACTGCAACTTGGGCGTGGTCAATATAACAGTCAAAAGTCTAGTCTATAATATACAGCAAAAGAGAGGAAATGCCTAGACCAGCAGAAGCGGCAGCAAGATCCGTTTCATCGTGCTGAATAGTATGAAATGGACGTTGCTGCCATGCATGCTCGCCTAAGCATATCCTCGTTGATGTCTGTAATCTTTCACACATGGTAATAAAGGATTTAAATTTTAAGCAACAATTTGGGTGATTGCCATACATGTCCTCTCTTCTGCTGTATATTATCTTACCTTTACCACCTCCAAATTTTAGAGAATAAGTATCACAAGAGCCTTGTTACCCTTCTAGTACCTTGTTAAGGCCTCTAGCCAGGACTAGGGATTTGAGACTGTCATATAACATCACCACTCACAACTGCATTCTGTAATAGGAACTAACTGAAAACGGTACGGAAACTGTAATTACAAGTAATGAGAAAAGAACTGAATAAAAATAAAATTTTTACTTGTCATAGTTTAACCCATAGCTGCACCAGGACGTTACTGAATGTCCTGGTGCTGCTATGGGAGTTCAGAGGGGGGTCGCGCGGCGAACACCCTCTGAACTGCCACGATCCCGGGTGCCGCATGTAGCCCGGGATCACGGCTATTAGCAGGCACGGTCCGATCGCCGTGCCCGCTAATTAAGTACTTAGAAGCAGCTGTCAAAGTTGACAGCTGCTTCTAAATACTTGCTCATCTCCATACCTGGTGGTCTAGTGGAGGGATCGGCCCCCCCGTGGCGCGATTGCGGGAAGGCGATCCCCGCATCCATCCCGGGCCGGGGTCTGCGTCGTAATGGCGCTGATCCCGGCTTGGCATTTTATTGCTTTCGGCTGCAGCAGCCGAAAGCAATAGAACACTGATCTCATGAATTCATGAAGTATAACTATACTGCATGGATCTCTATGAGAGATCAGAGTGCATATACTAGAAGTCCCCCAGGGGGGCTTCTAGTATATGTGTAAAGTAAAAGAAAAATGTATTTTTAATAACACAAAGCCCCCTCCCCTAATAAAAGTGTGAATCACCCCCCTTTCCCCATTTTATAAATAAAAGTAAATAAATAAATAACATGTTTGGTATCGCCGCGTGCGTAATCGCCCGAATTATTAATTTATTACATTCCTGATCTCACACGGTAAACGGCGTAAGAGTAAAAAAATTCCAAAGTGCAAAATTGTGCATTTTTGGTCGCATCAAATCCAGAATAATTGTAATAAAAAGCGATCAAAAAGTCGTATATGCGCAATCAAGATACCGATAGAAAGATAACATCATGGCGCAAAAAATGACACCTCACACAGCCCCATAGACTAAAGGATAAAAGCGCTATAAGCATGGGAATAGAGCGATTTTAAGGAACATATATTTTCTTTAAAAGGTTTTAATTTTTACAAGCCATCAAATCAAATAAAAGTTATGCATGTTACATATCGTTGTAATCGTAACAACTTAAAGAACATATACAACAAGTCAGTTTTACCCTAGGGCGTACGGAGTAAAAACAACCCCCCCCCCCAATTAAAAAAATCATTTTTTTTTCAATTTCACCTCGCATATAATTTTTTTCTGGTTTCCCGGCACATTTTAGGCAAAAATTACATCTGCCATAGTAAAGTACAATTAGTTATGCAAAAAATAAGGGCTCATTTGGGTCTCTAGGTGGGAAAATGCAGGCGCTATGGCCTTATATACACGAGGAGGAAAAAACGAAAGCGCAAAAATGAAAACTGGCTGTGTCCTCTAAGGGTTAATGTGCGGTGCAATTGAGAAACTCAATGCATTCTATAGACTTTGACCACCTCAATGGCATAAATATAGGGCATGCAATAGGGAGCAGTTCTACTCCAGTTCCAGGATTTCCAGTTTTCCATAAATTCCTGGATATTAATCCATTACGGGTCCTTGTAACCAGCTCCACCTGCTCCCACCTCCCATGCACGGAAGACCCAAGTCTAAAAGTATAGGATGATTTTCTAAAGCTGTTGGTACTTGAGACTAGAGATGAGCGAACCGGTTCGGCCGGTATGGGATCCGGTTCGGATTTTTCCAAAACTCAGAGTCCGGTCGGAATTTTTTTTTCTTGCTTTCTAAAATGGCAGCCGACATTTTAGAAAGCAGGAAGTATTCTGGGCGGAAAAAGCGCTTTCCCATGATGCCCCGAACACATCCAATCAGCAGGGATGTTGCACTAGCCCACCCCCTGTGTGACGTCGGTATTGCTTTAAAAGAGAGAGAGGAAGGAGAGTGTTAGCAGTGCACAGAGCTCGTCAGTGACAAAACACTGCATGCTGCTGTACTGAGAAGATATTGTACAAAAGCAAAGACAAAAAGATTATTAGGAAAGCGGAGAGGAGAAACATATAGTGATTGAGAGAGAAAAATAGAGAGGGCGAAAGATAGATAGGTAGATAGATTAGACATAGGAGAGCAAAGGGTGCACAGAACAAAAATGTGCTATACAGATATCCAAGCACTATACTGTCACCCTTGTATATGACATAGGTGTTTACCTGAGGCACAAATATACCTCGTCCATGTGTGTAGAATAAAACTAAAAAAAAAAAGTGCTATACAGATATACAAGTACTATAGTTGGACCCTTTTTCCTGCATAGACCCTGTAATGGTGAATTTCCTGCATAGACCCTGTAATGGTGAATATTGAAGTCTAAAAAAAAAATTGCCTTTGAGATATTGAAAATATAATGATGTTACTGACATGTAGAGCCCTAAATTCAACCAAATACACTACCCCCGTATAATATAGATGCTTTAAACTATGAAATCCGAAGAAATCCGAAATCCGGTCGAACCGAACTTTTCAAAAAAATCCGGAAGTCCGGTCGGAACAAACTTTTCAAAAGTTCGCTCATCTCTACTTAAGACCACTAATGGTGTAGACACCGATCCTCCACCAAAAGTGTCTACAGTAGGCATGTGAGTGTCAAAACTTGAGCTAAGAGCACTGTAATAGGGGGACAGGTGTGTGTAGCTTATATGAAGAAGAGACAGCACCAAGAGTAATTACGAAAGGAAGGCAAACTGGTGTAGACAATGTTCTGCTGGAAAACCTTAGGAATCTACTTTAGTGCATATTACCAACCTAAACATTGTACAGACCAAATACCCCTTCAAATCAGAGGTATTACCTTATGGCAGTGGTTTCTTTCAGTAGGATAACGCATTTGTCCACACTCAAAATTAAGTTAAAAAAGGAACATGATAAATAGTTTAAGGTGATGACTTGGCTTCAGTGGATCAGTGGAATGTGCTGGAAAAACTATTCTCATCCATGGATCTGCTGCTAATATCCTAGTTCCAGATACAAGAGGACACCATTAGGCCTTGTAGGCTCCAGGGCTCAATGGTTCACAGATGTTTCAGAGGCCTGCTAGAGCTACATAATATTAGGTTCAGGGCTTTATGTGATGTCTGATTGGTTTATATCAATATTATCAGTATATTGAGCTATCAACATGTCTTCATGATGGGTTTTCTACCTTGTCTGTAAAGATGTTAGGTGTCTGTGTTTTTCAGTTAAGTAGTCCAGGGACAATAATAAAAATTACAGAATGCCAACTCTGCTTGACCCTAAAAGTCCCACAAAACAAGATTTTGTCCAGCCACAGTATGTTCTAAACCTTGCTATGTTGTACAGCAAAACACACATTTTATCTTACCATATTATAAGAAAGATCCTGATTCTACATATACAAAATAAAAAATAGAAAAGATATTAGAAAACATATCACTAATGTCTGGGTTTGCAGAATATGTAAGTTCGGGTATAATTACAGATATATCACTGCTGCTCTCTACTGGTTAAGAACGGAAATGAATTCACTGTACTACAGCTATTGTACCAGAAGATGAGGCCACTGAGACGCTGATGATATTCACTTATGACTGCAGCTGGTACAAATATCCCACACTCCCAGGGATCTATGCAGCAGAGATATATGGAGTTGTTTGGAGTGGCCCAGACACTGTACAGTAATTCTAGCTGGTTCTGTCTATGACATGAAGATTGTTAATTCCCAGACTAACAACACACTAGGTCTTGTTGGTCTGTGTTCCCACCATGTTATAGGCAGCACTACAGTCTGAGATTTCTGCCAGATATGAGCCCCATAGCTCTTCTTGTTGGCTCCCAGTAAATTATGCCTGGGACATATACAGGGGCGGATTAACTTTACCATAGGCCCCGGGCTGTTCACCAAGCCTGGGCCCCCTCACCCCACTGTAACTATGGCAGCCCTAGCCTGGCGTTCATAGTACAGGACAGATAATGTCATGATGTCCTGATTTGTGCAAAATTGGCATAAAGTCTTTTTGGGTGGTCATGGCCCCCCCAGGAGCTCACTGCCCCGGGCTGCCGCCCAAAACGCCCCTATTATAATCCACTACTGGACATATATATTAAAGCACCTTTCCTTCTATGTTGTATATAGTGTTTGCATACCTCCCAACCGTCCCGGATTTCGCGGGACAGTCCCGTTTTCGGGGTTCTGTCCCCCAGTGTCCCGCATTATATGTGACCCCAGCGAAAAAAACAATAAATCAGTAACTCACCTGTCCTCCGGTCCCAGCAGCTCCTCTCCCGGCAGAGCGCGCACTCCCATCATCCTCCGGGGCGGGCAGCGGGGTACAGAGACACTGACTGTGCCGGAAGTGACCTGTAGCCTCTGTCATAAATCACTTCCGGTAGTCAGTGTCTCTGTACCCCGCTGCCCGCCCCGGAGGATGACGGGAGTATGCGCTCTGCCGGGAGAGGAGCTGCTGGGACCGGAGGACAGGTGAGTTACTGGTTTATTGTTTTTTCCGCTGGGGCCACACAAATGGGGGGTATTGGCTACTCTGTGGGGCACTATATGGGGATTGGCTACTATGTGGGGCATATATGGGGGCATTGGCTACTATGTGGGGCATATATGGAGGATTGGCTACTATGTGGGGCATATATGGGGGATTGGCTACTATGTGGACACTATATGGGGGATTGGCTACTATATGGGGCATATATGGGGCATTGGCTACTATGTGGGCACTCTATGGGGTTTTGGCTACTATGTGGGGCATATATGGAGGGATTGGCTACTATGTGGGGCACTATATGGGGATTGGCTACTATGTGGGGCACTATATGGGGATTGGCTACTATATGGGGGATTGGATACTATGTGGGGCATATATGGGGGGATTGGCTACTATGTGGGGCACTATAAGGGGGGATTGGCTACTATGTGGGCATATATGGGGGATTGGCTTCTATGTGGGGCACTATATGGGGGCATAGGCTACTATGTGGGGCACTATATGGGGATTGGATAATATGTGGGGCACTATATGGGGGCATTGGCTACTATGTGGGGCACTATATGGGGATTGGCTACTATGTGGGGCACTATATGAGGGGATTGGCTACTATGTGGGGCACTATATGGGGGATTGGCTACTATGTGGGGCACTATATGGGGATTGGCTACTATGTGGGCACTATATGGGGGATTGGCTACTATGTGGGGTACTATATGGGGATTGGCTACTATGTGGGGCACTATATGGGGGCATTGGCTACTATGTGGGGCACTATATGGGGGCATTGGCTACTATGTGGGGCACTATATGGGGGCATAGGCTACTATGTGGGGCTCTATATGGGGGCATTGGATACTATGTGGGGCACTATGTGGGGGATTGGATTCTATGTGGGGCACTATATGGGAGCACTATATGGGGGCATTGGATACTATGTGAGGCACTATAATGGGGGATTGGATACTATATAGCAGGGGTCCTCAACTGGCGGACCGCGGAGGCCAGCTGACCGGACCCCTGGTCAGACCTCCTAACCGCCCCGTATCCGGTCCGTCCCGCTCCCCACTGCACTGCCTCCCACCCCATAGGCGTACTGTCCTTAGATGTCAGTACGCCTGTGGGGCTGGGGGCGGTGTCGGTCCGGCCCCCGGCTGATACGCGCTCTCTGGGGATGTCCCGGGGATTCCCCGGAAGTGCAGGCCGGCGGCGTACGCTGAGGTCACTGATGCGCGCTCTGCTGGGGAATCCCCGGGACATCCCTACAGAGCGCGTATCAGCCGGGGGCCGGACCGACGGGAAGAGAAGAAGACAGCCGCAGCGGGGAACGAGGTGCTAGGTTAGTTGTTTTTGTTATTTTTTTTTTCTGTCTGGGGGGCATCTACAAGGGGAGAGCGCACAGGTGGACTATATACTACAGGGGGGACCTCACAGGAGGCTATATACTACTGAGGGGGCTATATACTACTGGGGGGAGCGCACAGGGGGCTATATACTACAGGGGGGACCTCACAGGGGGCTATATACTACTGAGGGGGCTATATACTACTGGGGGGAGCGCACAGGGGGTTATATACTACAGGGGGGACCTCACAGGGGCTATATACTACAGGGGGAAAGCACAAGGGGGGCTATATACTACTGGGGGGAGAGCACAGGGGCGCTATATACTACTGGGGGGAGCTCACAGGGGGCTATATACTACAGGGGGACAGCGCATGGGGGGGCTATATACTACAGGGGGAGCTCACAGGGGGCTATATACTACAGGGGGGAGCTCACAGGGGGGCTATATACTACTTGGGGGGAGCTCACGGGGGCTATAAACTACTGGGGGGAGCTCACAGGGGGCTATATACTACAGGGGGAGAGCACAGGGGGGCTATATACTACTGGGGGGAGCTCACAGGGGCTATATACTACTGGGGGACAGCGCACAGGGGGCTATATACTACAGGGGGAGAGCGCACAGGGGGGCTATATACTACTGGGGGGAGCTCACAGGGGGCTATATTCTACAGGGGGAGAGCGCACGGGGAGGCTATATACTACTGGGGGGAGCTCACAGGGGGCTATATACTACAGGGGGAGAGCGCACAGGGGGGCTATATACTACTGGGGGAGCAACAGGGGGCTATATACTACTGAAGGAGAGCGCACAGGGGGGGCTATACACTACTGGGGGAGCAACAGGGGGGCTATATACTACCAGGGCAGTCACCCCCTTTGTACCTAATATCAAAGGCCTGGTGAGAGAGAAAAAAATGCCAATTTTCCCGCTAATAAGCAGCAATTCTGTATATAAATAGTTGAACGTTTGTGACAAAGTAACAAAACACGTTTCCTACTGATGTTCAGCTCGGACCTTCACCTGACAATAGACCCCGGTAAGTGGACCTTCACTAAAAGTTGTTAAGTACCCCTGTTATATAGGGCATTTTTGGCGGGATTGGATACTGTATAGGGCACTATTCAGTCAGCAGCATGTGGTGACTGTAGGGGAGTGGCTATGGAGGGTTGCTATGGGGGCGTGGCTATGGAGGGTTGCTATGGGGGCGTGGCTATGGAGGGTCGCTATGGGGGGCGTGGCTATGGGGACCGCGGCGCACATGTCCCTCTTTGCTCTTTGCAAAAGTTGGGAGGTATGTGTTTGTACTGCATATACTGTGGTCATCCTGTCTGTATATTATTGTATATGAAAGTGCATTGTCAAGTATGTTCTTGCCCAAACTGATGATTGTGTATTATCCTGTTGAGGACCTCTATAAAACCTGGGGATAGATGTTGTATGTGTTGTATATGTTATATATAGGACTGTTCTGCGCTGTTGCGCGCAGCTGGGTTCACACTATGTATATTTGAGGCTGTATTTGGTCCTCATAGCAACCAAAACCAGGAGTGGATTAAAAACACAGAAAGGATCTGTTCACACAATGTTGAAATTGAGTGGATGGCCTCCATATAACAGTAAATAACTGCCATTATTTCAATATAACAGCCGTTGTTCTAAAATAACAGCAAATATTTGCCATTAAATTACGGCCATCCACTCAATTACAACATTATGTGAACAGATCCTTTGTGTGTTTTCAATCCACTGCTTGTTTTGGTTGCTATACAGCCTCAAACATACAGCCTGAAATATACGTAGTGTGAACACTGCATAAAATTATCCTGTAATATGTTTGTTGCTATTGATATGGTCTATCACAAGCCCTTCTCTTTAAATCCAGAAGGCCCCTGCCTTTTGTCTTCTGAGGCTTAGGGAGAAACAAATCTGCTCCCTGCTTCTACCAGGGCTGCCACCCCATTGTCCACCAAGGAAAAAAGAATTGTTTGGCATCTCTGAGCCCAAAGACCAACGTTTCCGGGGAGGAAAGCAACCCGATGGCCTCTAGACCTCCAGAACAGACATCTAAATAGGGCACCACACCTTTTGTTCTAAGTAAGATAAGCCATTGCTAGAGGAGACTGACAGCGGCTTACCCCTCACTTTTTGTGTAAATAACCCCCCCCACACACACACACACACACACACACACACACACACCGATCAGACGCTTATCACCTATCCTAAGGGCCCATTTACACAGAAAGATTATCTGACAGATTATCTGCCAAAGATTTGAAGCCAAAGCCAGGAATGGATTTGAAAAGAGGAGAAATCTCAGGCTTTCCTTTATGACCTGATCTCTGTTTATAGTCTGTTTCTGGCTTTGGCTTCAAATCTTTGGCAGATAATCTGTCAGATAATCTTTCGGTGTAAATGGACCCTCTTCCAGGAATGCTGTTTATATGTAGATATAAGAGCAGTAAATCATTCTTTTAGGCTATGTTCACACAACGTATTTTTTCGTATTTCTACGGCCGTTGTTACCGATTGCAACAACGGCTGTGGTCAATACGAAAAAATATGTTGGCTTGCTGTCTATGGGATCCCGGCCGGAGCGTATACACATAGTATATGTTATGGCCAGGATCCCTCGTGGCGCCGCAAAGAATCGACATGTCAGTTCACCAGAACTCTGCAGCGTGAAAGATCATCCGACCGTTACTGCAGTAACGGCCGGGATGATCTTTTCAGACACCAGCCGCTCCGTGACCCGGTCGGGTCAAGGAACGGCTAGTCTCTTACGCCATGTGAACATAACCTTATAATGTAAAATAGCAGATCAATATACATTTTCTTATGTGTAGAGTTAGTTTATAAAAAGTAGCTAAAAATAAAGTCTTTTCATATTCTGCCAATTAGGAGGCCTTTTATCTATATTGCTCCTTCTGCTTCTATAAAAAATGTATCTGTGTAAGCCAAGGGGGTCCGAAAGTCGAGCTGTGAGTGACATCCTGGCAAGCATCGGCTTTCATGCCACACCTATGAGTGGGACCCAGTAGGTAGTTGTCAATATAAAAAAAAAAAAAAAAAAAAAAAGTGTTTTTCTCTTCAGAAAAAAAGTCTTTTATAAAGTTCTTAGGCTTGTTAAAGGGGTTATCCATCCTGACGGATCATTCCTGTATCAAGGACCGGAACCCTGTCACTTTTTCTTTTACTATGAGCAATACTGTTGTGTTCTCCTCTCTTTCTTATACTCTCAGGGCGGCCATACACAATAGTAGTCAACCAAATGCTTGATTGGCCAAGAGCTATCATTACCAATTTATGCAGTGCCCCACCGCGTACGCTGCAGGGCCTGAGGATTGGATGATGTATGATAGTGCCTAATTTTTGTATGTGTATGTATATTTGTGGAGAACACATAATCCCATATACATGCCATACCCTGGGCAGAATGATAAATTGTGGTAGTTTCGTGTAGAGCGAGGAAGCGAGAGGAGCAGCCTGTCTCCCTCAATCTATTGTTAGGTCTAAACCCAGGATTGCTTGGGGCAGAACATCCTAGTGATTGAGCCTAACCCTCTGCTAAACAAACTATAGAAGAAATAAGGAGAAAATGAAAGAGAAAGGAATTGTATGAATGTAACATAGCTACCCTAGGGCCCTTGAGGGCTTCAGGCTGGGCCTAGGAATCAAGTGGCTGTCACCGCTCACAGAGGGACAACCTCTTTAAAGTGTCACTGTTGTTATAACTTTTACAATCTAAATCAACAGTAGATGTGATATAAAGCAAGTTTGCAATTTACATTCATAATTTTGTTGTTGTTATCATGCAGTGAAACAAAGCTGAACTTACCAGAAATCCAGGTCCAGTCACTAGAAGGCAGATTTTCTAACTTGTGCTGGTTGAAAAAAACAGACTAAACCCAGGAATTCCGGCCAGTACAGAGAGTCACGGCTCATTGTGTCCGACTATCACATGACGGCCTTCTCTCTGTGAGCGCTCAGATGGCCTGGGATACACAGGACTTCCTGTTTTCTGACTGTTTCCTGCTTGTTGAGAAAAAAAACAAACCAGAAAACAGGAAGTGCCATGTTTTCCATGATAACTAAAAATAATAATAATAATAATAATAATAATAATAATAATAATAATAATAATAATAATAATAATAAATGTATATTGCAAACTTGATTTATATCACATGTACTGTTGATTTAGATTTTGAAAGTTATAACAACAGTGACACTTTAACTCTTTGTTTACCATTTGTCATTACCTGGTAAGAGTAGAAGTGCAATTTATCATCCTTATAATACAATGCATTATACATACAGTTGGTAATCCTGGATAACCCCTTCAAGGGGTTATCCAGCAATAGAAAAACATGGCCACTTTCTTCCAGAGACAGCACCACTCTTGTCTTCAGTTCAGGTGTGGTTTGCAATTAAGCTCCATTTACTTAAATGGAATTAAGTTGCAAAACTTGTACCCAAACTGGAGACAAGAGGGGCACTGTCTCTGGAAAAGGTGTCCATGTTTTTGTAATGCTAGATAACCCCTTTAAACCATACAAAAAATACTGTACTGGGACACTACATATAGAAGCCGTGTCTCTAGAGTAAACTGAGCCTTTGTTCTTTTCTATTGTGTTTCCATGACTTTTTGGTAATAAGAAATAAAAGCATTTGATCATCCACTATTCTATTCAATGAAAAAGAATGAAAACCTGACAGACAAGGAGTCAAGAAGGGAGGGAATGGAGAGTAATGGATCTGTCAGGAGACTCATGATGACTTGTCTGTCATGAATCCTGAAGCCAGTGTGAACGGAGCTTTTGCATATTAAAGTGTCCTGTTAGTGCGGCAGACTGTAGAAGGTGTTCATCAGCACCTGAGCAGAACTTTCCAGAACAGCCCATTTACTTCCTTCCTGAGCCTGAACGTAAATCAGGGAGGAAATATTCTCTCCCTGAAAGCAGAATGAGGATATAATTGAATTGCAGGGTGTTTATCTCCACCTATCAGCAAAGAGAGTGCATTACAGTAAAGTCATAGACTCGTCCATAACGGTGATGCTTCCCGGAATAATGTAAACTATATCTGTATGCACTGGAAACAGATGGAGCAATAATAATGTAATTCAATTACCCAACGTGTGACTGCCTAGCCGCGTGAATTGTATCGCTGGGAAGATAATTCAGTTTCAGATTATGGCGAGGCAATTATTAATTGTTACTGAGGGAAAAAATTAAAATTACAACTGGGCCAAAGAGGTAATCATGAATGTGATTTTTTATTTTTTTTTGGAAATTGGAACTAACGAATTAACATGTTTGCTGAAAGCATTAGTTACATATGGAAAATATCATAATTGGCAGAGAGCGCAGAGCCTTGTGTATTGTCTGAGCTGCAAAGATGTGGGGTTTTGTTTTTTTCTTTTTATTTATTTATTTTTTAATCTCCCTTTTTTGGAAGTAAAGTAAGTGTCTGAACTTAGACTAGACAGTATGAAGAAGGGCTAAATTTAACAGCTTGGGCCGTCCTGGTTTAAATTTGGCACATTTTGCATTATCTAAGATTGAGGCTATGTTCACACTACATGAACAACTGGATGTTCCATGACCCCGGCCGGGTCACGGAACGGCCGGTCTCAGCCCGGATCATCCCGGTACTTAAGTATCGACTGTGTGATCCCGGTACTTAAATATCGACTGTGTGATCCTTCCAGCCGCAGAGCTCCGGCGCCGCACGGGATCCCGGCCGGAGCGTATACGATGTACGCTCCAGCCGGGATCCCATTAAAAATAAAGCTATGTCCCATATCGCAAAACTACGGCCGTAGTTCTGCGTCGAGAACTATGGCCGTAGTTTTACGTGGTGTGAACATAGCCTTAAACAGTATTAGTAAATCTATTGTAATGTTTCTTTAATCTGGCATGTAAAAGTTAAAGGGAGAGTGAGTGTTCGTTATGAATGTGTTAAAGCGAATGTACCATCATGAATATGAATTTGTTTTTTGGTTCCTTATCCCCTCCCCTCTTTGATTCTAATGAAGGCTTGTCACCGAGGGGAGGGGATATGATCACACCGGTGTTGCCGGGCCCACCTCCAGTGCATTAAGGGGGACCGATGCGCAACAAAAAAACAGAACCATGCGTGGGAACCAGGAGACATATTAAAAAGTTACTGAAAAAAAAAATGGTCATGATGGTACATTCGCTTTAAACACAAAAGTTTTATATTCTGTACATCCCTGTGTTATCATCTGACCCAAACTGTAGGTAATTGCTTGTATGCTTGTAATATAGCTCCTAAGTAAGCTGCTTGCAGAAATAATCCTAGTGCAAGTGATCTACAGAAAAACAGTGGCACAAAAATAAATACAAAATAAATACAGAAATTATTAGCTGCTATATGCCAAAAAGTGTTCTATTCTTTATCTGCTGCCACCTCTGTCCATTTCAGGAACTGTCCAGAGCAGGAGAGCTTTCCTATGGGGATTTGCTTCTACTCTGGACAGTTCCTGTCATGTTATTGTAGAAGGAAGGAGTATCACTCAGTGATGTATAGAGGTGGAAAGGAGTAAATCTAGTATAGATAGTAATCCACCGGTTCCAAAATATGAAATTAAGGACAAGGTAGTCTCGAGTAATTAATTGCAAGTGCTTTTGTGCATCATTTATTGCGTAACAATGGTAAACACAGACATATCCCGACGTTTCGGTGAAGGCACCTTTCTCAAGGAGTTTGAAAGTGGATGTCAACAAGGATAGGAGATGGAGCTGTACTGGCAAGGCTGCGCCTGCCTAGAGGAGCGGGTCCGGGCGAGATGTAGGTTTCCACACTGTATGTGAGGGATGAGGCACCGGATGGCAAAGCCAGGCGTAGGTACGGTATGGTGCTGGCGGTTCTGCGAGGCTATGTCGCGGGATGATGACGTCAACATCCCGCGACATAGCCTCGCAGAACCGCCAGCACCATACCGTACCTACGCCTGGCTTTGCCATCCGGTGCCTCATCCCTCACATACAGTGTGGAAACCTACATCTCGCCCGGATCCGCTCCTCTAGGCAGGCGCAGCCTTGCCAGTACAGCTCCATCTCCTATCCTTGTTGCCATCCACTTTCAGACTCCTTGAGAAAGGTGCCTTCACCGAAACGTCGGGATATGTCTGTGTTTACCATTGTTACGCAATAAATGATGCACGAAAGCACTTGCAATTAATTACTCGAGACTACCTTGTCCTTAATTTCATATTTTGGAACCGGTGGATTACTATCTATACTAGTTCCTGTCATGGACAGAGGTGGTAGTAAAGAGCACTGGAATGAATACACCACTTCCTTCAGGCCATACAGCAGCTGATAAGTACTGAAAGACTTAAGTTTTTATTTTTTAATAGGAGTCATTTACAAATCTGGATATCGGTATTAAAGTTTCAGCATTATCTATATCATAAAAATGAAAGTATGTCTGTCTGTCCTTCTGTCTGTCTGTCTGTCTGTCCCGTATAGACTTCCAAACGCCTGAACCGTTTGACCCCAAATTTGGCACACAGATACACTGGGTACCTGGGAAGGTTATTGCGAAAGTCCCGTCCCCGCCAGATGTACAGGAGAGGGGGGGGGGGGCGGAGGGGGAAGAGCGGCGCCCCATAGAGATGAATGGGAAAATCTCCTCACTGCAAACACAGGTGATATAATTAGATGCATCTCTCCAGCAGTAAACGGCAGTTGGAGCCTTAGCAACCAATAGGATTACTGCTCTCATTTTCACAGGGAGCTTGAATCTGAATGGTTGCTAGGGCCAGCTGCCTCACAACATCCACAGTAATAACTGGTAGATAACACTGTCATACCACACCTGACCAATACCGCCATACTGTGACTGGATAACACCGCCACACCAGACCTGACCAATACTGCCAAACTGTGACTGGATAACACCGCCACACCAGACCTGACCAATACCGCCATACTGTGACTGGATAACACCGTCATACCAGACCTGACCAATACCACCATACTGTGACTGGATAACAACTCCATACCAGACCTGACCAATACCACCATACTGTGACTGGATAACACTGCCATACCAGACCTGAGCAATACCGCCATACTGTGATTGGAAAACACTGCCACACCAGACCTGATCAATACCACCATACTGTGACTGGATAACACTGCCATACCACACCTGACCAATACCGCTATACTGTGACTGGATAACACTGCCATACCAGACCTGACCAATACCGCCATACTGTGACTAAATAACACTGCCATACCAGACCTGACCAATACCGCCATACTGTGACTGGATAACACTGCCATACCACACCTGACCAATACCGCCAAACTGTGACTAAGTAACACTGTCCTAACACACCTGACCAATACCACCATACTATGACTGGAAAAAACTGCTATACCAGACCTTACCAATACCGCCATACTATAACTGGATAACACCGCCACACCAGGCCTGACCAATACCACCTTACTGTGACTGGATAACACTGTCATACCAGACCTGACCAATACCGCCATACTGTGACTGGATAAAACCGCAGGTATACAGGACACTACAGGTATACAGGACCCCAAAACTATACACTACAGGTGCACGGGACCTCCACCAACTTTATACTACAGGTATACAGGACCCCAAACTTTACACTACAGGTATACAGGACCCCAAAACTATACACTACAGGTATACAGGACCTCCACCAACTATATACTTCAGGTATACAGGACCTCCACCAACTATATACTACAGGTATACAGGACCCCAAACTATACACTACAGGTATACAGGACCCCAAAACTATACACTACAGGTATACAGGAACTCCACCAACTACACTCACCGGCCACTTTACCCGTTCCACCACATCCCAAAGATGCTCTATTGGATTGAGATCTGGTGACTGTGGAGGCCATTTGAGTACAGTGAACTCATTGTCATGTTCAAGCAGAAATCGAGACTCATCAGACCAGGCAACGTTTTTCCAATCTTCTACTGTCCAATTTCGATGAGCTTGTGCAAATTGTAGCCTCAGTTTCCTGTTCTTAGCTGAAAGGAGTGGCATCCGGTGTGGTCTTCTGCTGCTGTAGCCCATCTGCCTCAAAGTTCGATGTACTGTACGTTCAGAGATGCTCTTCTGCCTACCTTGGTTGTAACGGTTGGCTATTTGAGTCACTGTTGCCTTTCTATCAGCTCGAACCAGTCTGCCCATTCATCTCTGACCTCTGGCATCAACAAGGCATTTCCGCCCGCAGAACTGCCGCTCACTGGATGTTTTTTCTTTTTCGGACCATTCTCTGTAAACCCTAGAGATGGTTGTGCGTGAAAATCCCAGTAGATCAGCAGTTTCTGAAATACTCAGACCAGCCCTTTCTGGCACCAACAACCATGCCACGTTCAAAGGCACTCAAATCACCTTTCTTCCCCATACTGATGCTCGGTTTGAACTGCAGGAGATTGTCTTGACCATGTCTACATGCCTAAATGCACTGAGTTGCCGCCATGTGATTGGCTGATTAGAAATTAAGTGGTAACGTGCAGTTGGACAGGTGTACCTAATAAAGTGGCCGGTGAGTGTATATACTACAGGTATATAGGACCCCAAACTATACACTACAGTTATACAGGACCTCAAAACTATACACTACAGGTAGACCGGACCTCCACCAACTCTATACTACAGGTATACAGCACCTTCATCA
The DNA here is from genome assembly GCF_027789765.1 of Dendropsophus ebraccatus. Classification (NCBI taxonomy): domain Eukaryota; kingdom Metazoa; phylum Chordata; class Amphibia; order Anura; family Hylidae; genus Dendropsophus; species Dendropsophus ebraccatus. The sequence goes on from NC_091460.1 coordinate 47,360,243, forward strand.
ACTCTATACTACAGGTATACAGGACCCCCAAACATTACACTACAGGTATAAAGGACCTCCACCAACTATATACTACAGGTAGACAGGACCCCAAACTATACACTACAGGTTTACAGGAACCCAAAACTATACTCTACAGGTATACAGGACCTCCACCAACTATATAATACAGGTCTACAGCACCCCCACCAACTCAATACTACAGGTATACAGGACCCCAAAGCTATACACTACAGGTATACAGGAACTCCACCAACTATATACTACAGGTATATAGGACCCCAAACTATACACTACAGGTATACAGGACCCCAAAACTATACACTACAGGTATACAGGACCTCCACCAACTCTATACTACAGTTATACAGGACCCTCAAACTATGCACTACAGGTATACAGGACGCCCGAACTATATACTACAGGTATACAAGACCTCCACCAATTATACACTACAGGTATCCAGGACCCTCAAACTATAAACTACAGGTATACAAGACCTCCACCAACTATACATTACAGGTATACAGCACCAAATATATACTACAGGTATACAGGACCTCCAAACTATACAGTACAGGTATACAGGACCTTCACCAATTGTACACTGCAGGTATATAGGACCTCCCTCAACTATACACTACAGGTATACAGCCCCCCAACTACACACTACAGGTATACAGGACCCCCCCCCAACTATGCACTACAGATATGCGAGACCCCTAAAAACTATACATTGTGGGTATACAGAACCCCTCCAACTATGCACTACAGGTATACACTATTTCCACTGATTAACTCGGATGAAACAATACCTTTAGCTTGGCCTCCTGGGCACCTTAGAACAAATCTAATTAACACACTGACACTTTATACCCGGGCAGCTCCGGGTACATTTTCTAGTACATACTATAATTAAGGCAGACAGACTGAAATATTATTTTTGTTAAGTATGATACAAAGACTGAAAGTTGAAACTGAATAACATGATGCAGATTTTCTACAAAATAAAAGTTAAAACTCCAGGAATAATATAAAAAAATCAAGGAGGGCAGGAGGTAAAGGAACACAATAAAGAAGCTACACTTACCTTACTATACTATACTTGAGTGGCTAGTTCCGGCTGGGTTGTGATGACACAGGAAGGCGCAAGAAACCAGAAACCGGAGGCTGAAATCGAGCTATTGATGCTGCACCGTGGGGGCATGGGGAAGGGTAAGTATAACTTATGTTTCCCCACCTCCTGTTCTACCTGGATTTATAATTTTTGCTAGTGTTCTCCTTAAATGTTATGAAAAAAAATAAATCCATACAGATATCATATCAAAAATAATATATATATATATATATATATATATATATATGTATATATATATATATATATATATATATATATATATATATATAATTCCTCCAGCACCTAATGGCTGCTCCCTTCTGCCACTTCTGTCCATGTTGGGAACTGTTCAGAGCAGGACAACAAAGAAGTTTGCCCTTTCTCTAGACCAGGGGTGGGGAACCTTTTCCATGTCAAGGGCCAGTCGGGCATTAATAAAATCATTCGAGGGCCGCATACCGTGCGCGGCAGTTAGTAACGTGGGTTCGCAGCACCCGGGGCAAGGCAAAGTATTGTTCCCCTTATGTTCCTGCTATTTTAGTTAACCCTCTGTGATGCCCTATGTACCTGATGTGAATCCTTAGTGATGCCCTGTAGCCAGAGTTAACCTCAAGTGATGCCCCATGTAGCTGTAGTTAACCCTGATACTGATGTCCCTGGTAGTCTAGTTAACCCCCAGTAATGCCCCTTGTAGTCTAGTTAACCCCCAGTGATGCCTCTGGTAGGCCTAGTTAACCCCCCAGTCATGTCCCTGGTAGCCTAGTTAACCCCCCCTCAGTGATGTCCTTCGTAGCTTAGTTAACCCCTCCAGTCATGTCCCTGGTAGCCTAGTTAACCCCCCCAGTCATGTCCTTGGTAGCCTAGTTAACCCCCCCAGTGCCTGTCCCAAATACAAAAAAAATGCCTAACGCAATCCAATAAACTCTTGAATTATTGACTTGTTGATTATTTGCGGCAGTTGATGCACACCAGGAACGCGTGAAGTAGCGGACGTTGTTTATACACTGTGTGAACATAGCCTAAATATAGAGGTAGTTTACAAATCTTTTAAAAAATCTGGCACCGGTTGACAGAAGGAGCATTTCACTTCTAAGTGTTCATCAGTTTATCACTATTACCATTGGAGGTTCACGACATGCTAAGCTTCGCTACAAACAATTTTTATTTTTATACCAATTTTTATTACTGACCCCCCCCCCCCAAAAAAAAAAAAACATTGGAAAATAATATGTGTTCCCTATTCCCTATGAGGTCCTGTATATTGTGGCATGTCATAATATTAGTCTCAGTTGCGTTTCTCAGCTGCTGATACTAATGAAAAAAACATTTGCATGGTAATTCTTCTCTGCACCTTCTGTCTCCTGATTCCCCTGCCAAAATATTGGAAAAAAATTGTACATCAAAATAGAACAGAACTGATGCCATATATGACAGTTTATGAAATGTGCATGACAGCGTGCCTATATTTATCGTGAGATGACAACAAATGCACACATGAAGCCGCCGTGTTTTCAGAACTTTGATAAATGAACATCTGCTAGATGAATTTTTGGAAAGAAGCAAAATTTGAGTAAACCTTGTCACCTCCTCCAGATACAAGAGTGAGGCGCGCACAGTCCGAGCACAGACCTGAATTCATCTTCTCCGGTTAATGATTTCTAATATACAAAAATTGCTGGCTCCAAGGTCATGTACAGCTGTCACCTGAAGGTCTGAGTGTGGAAGATGGATTGCTACTTGACTGCTCAGAATATAAATATGTTATTTGCATAACACAGGGCTAAAAATAATCTTCATTTTCTTATCCAGCGAATGCATCTGAGTTTAGCAGCAAAAATAATTAAAATTATAATTAAATGTTGAAAGATTAACTCTTAGTGTAGCGTTGTCTCTATAGACTGTCACTATAGAGCTGCTTAAGAAACATGTGGCTTTATAACTGTAATCGAACAATGGCCGAACTGTCCATGAGGCGAATCCAGCAGCTTGCCTCAGGCAACCCTATTTATTTAGGGGTTTGGATTATAAAGAATTTCCGTCTCTGAAGTCTAATAAATTGAAGTTTGAATAGATTTAGGAGTGTCTCCTGGGGTCTGATATGTTTTGGCATCTGGACTACAATCTATACTCATTTTGGAGTCTGCTCTGAGGTCATCATAATTTTTGGTTAGGGGTTAGGGGTCAGAATTGATGTATGGGTCTGGCCTGGGGTTTGATTCCTCCTATGTCACTGTACTTCATTTTCTATGGGGTTTTTTGTGCTTGGTTTTGGTACCGTTGATTCATGTACAATAGTCCTGAATTGAGGGCTGTGTGATAATAGTATTTATACACTATTTCCTGAGCTTAGTCCTGTTACCATATTTATTGACATATATTTGTATAGCTTATATCCATGACAAGAAGGTTTTATTGTGTTTATACCTCCTGTTTCCTATACTTCGTGGTATATCACTAACCTATTTACATTAATAACAGTGTCAATAACAATGCTTATTGTTTACATAGGATGTATCAATAAGATCTAAAACCCCATGGCTAAGGCTCTGCATGCTCAGCATAAATGCACCAGTAAAATGCTTACCTGACCAGGATCCTGCTCTGTCACCTGCAGTCTCTGGAGCGTCTCTCCGGACAGCAGGAGCGTGCCCTGTCTCCCAATTCTGATGACGTCACGGATATCCGACGGCATCTCAAGCAACAGGGGCCCCATGGGTCCGTGTCACTGGATGGAAGTTTCAAACTCTTGCAGCTGTGCTGCAGTTCGGTAGGGTTTACTGGTAGGTGGTCCAAGCTCTACATGTGTTCCAGATATCCCTCCGGAAAGGGCCTGGCCTGGGGGTGGCTCCTGTAGGGAAACCACCAAAACCACCATATTAAGTGGCCCTATAAGCCACTTAATATGGTGGCTTTGGTGGTTTCCCTACAGGAGACACCCCTTGGCTGGGTCCTTCCTGGAGGGATATCTGGCTAGTCCTGTGTTTCTAGACTGTGTTTAAATGAGGCTCCACTGGCTCTCTTTTGCATAGGGCTATTAGAGACAAGTAGTCAGGGCAAGTGAACAGGGGTAAGTGCAAGGCCCACTGTCTGTGTCTGCCCCATTTTCTCCTTGTCCGGTCTGTCGCAACTGATTCCTGACAGCTTATATGCTCCTATACTGTAAGTCACACATGCATCTATAGTCCATTATTAATTAGATGTATTCCAATAGATATACTGACAAATATATATTGCCATACCTTTCCTTTGGCTGTATTGGAAAGTATAGCCAAAAACAACCAATCCCTATACTAAAGCCCTCAATACCAGTCACAGCCGCATTGTCACTGTTACAGCCCCATCAATACAAATACTAACAATGTCTGCAGGCTACCGACTGTCAAGGCTATTTTTTACACATTCGTAAGAAGCAAATTTTATTTGCGAAAATATTTTTGACAGCCTAGGAGTGAAAGCAGAAGTTATTGGGATCCTGCAGACAGGCCTTCCAGGAGATGTGATTACATTGCACCTAATGGCTAGTGTTTTTATTATTACACAAAAATAGCATGATGTGAGTAGAGAAACTAGTTCATTGCCAGCAGATTTTCATCCCTTGACTGATCAGATTTTTCTTTAATTGATTATTAACATGGAAGTGTAATGAATTCTGTATTTTGTAAATGACTACCACAATTTACCACTATATTATGATACTGTTCTCCTTGCTTTTACAATATACAGAGGGATTTAAGTACAAAATTGGATTATAGTTTCTCGGGCCACTCAGGTAACTCAATCTTGAGTAGCTGAAGAAGTTGGATGCAGTCCTAAAAGTCCATGACCATAGGTTTTCCCAGACTTCCTAGGACTGCATCCAACTTTTTCATCTCCCGGTATTCAAATATAATTTACATCCAGACTTATCATAAGGAGGTATAGCCTATAACCTTTCACACTAAATACCCCCCTGACCACCCAGGAGGATGTTAATAAAATAAATATTTATATATAGGCTGTATCCATGTCTTCCAGGACTCCCTAGGGCTGCATCCAAGTTCTTCAGCCATTGGTAATCAAATGCCGAACTATCAGACTCAAGCATGCTCAAGTTGCGCCCATCTCTAGAGATGGTTCTAAGGTCTCTGTCAATGCAGTGTAATTACATAGTAATCTTTATTGTTCTTATTGTTCTAATAATGTATTTGCTTGCATAGGACACAGGAAGAGGAGTGACAATCTGGGCACCTTTCACAACGGCCAAAGTGTAATGGCTAGACAAACTCGGCCACAGCATCTCTAAAGGTGTTATGGTGTATTTCTGGCATGCAGTGTTTGTACCTACCAAAAGTAGTCCTAGAAAGGACTACCAGTAAATTGGTGACATGATCATGGGCAACAAGGATCATTAAGGTGCCTGGAGAGAGAAGGCTAGGAACTAAGGGTCCTATTAGATTGGCCGATGACGGACTGATCAATAATGTAAACGAGTGTCGATCTGCTATATTGACGTTCGTTTATTGGGCCTATTACACGGCTAGCTTATCGTTTAGCAAGGGCTGCACAGACATTGTTAGCGATGTCTGTGCAGCCCTTGCCCTAGCTGAAAGACTACCCAGCCAATCAGTGGGCGGGTCCGCCGAGGCCAGTGATTTTTTGAGCAACCTGTCATCTCAGACAGCCCGCTCTGAAGCTACAGCCGCGGCAACGGGGAGGAAGCAGAGAACAAGGAAAGACCGGAAGCATGGAGAGGTGATATATAACAGTTTATAAAATCATTAGCCGCCAGCCGCACATCGTTATTACACATATCGATGGACAGTCGTCAGCCAATGGTTTTAGGCCTGAACCTTATGACACGATCAGCCAATGAGCCGATCATCAGCTGATCATTTTCTCTATTACATAGAGCGATGTTTTGCCTACCCATTTATAAAGTGGTCTGTCTGGATGAACTAAAAATAACATCAACTATTACTTTTCTATTACTGTCTTCCAGGATAGAAATAGAGCACTTAGACCGTATGCAAAGTCTTCTTAATTAACATACTTAATTGAAACAACATCCCATTTTCTAGAGGCACGCCATCTGCTATCTCTTAAATGTGGGACTTAAATAGTGTCTATCAAATCTCCTTAAATATGAAAAAACGTGCGTGAACCAGTGATATCGCTGACAGCTGTACACAGTAATATGCTGAGCCTGGAAGACTTTACCCACCACTATGTACAATGCTTGTCAGACTAATTACCATATGTATTAGTATACTCCGCGTATGCCAGATTCATACCGTAAACGGCCCTGTCTCGCTTCACCGTGTAAGCCGCATGCTTCAAAACAGTACTTGAAGCAGATCTTTAAGCAAACAACACTGAGCTGAGATCTCTATCTATGCTCTACCTCTTATTACCTTATAATAGCTATAGCAGCCACTATTAACATAATCGGAGCTATAATTTAGTCATAGAGTCACTCAGAATTCATATTAATGCATAATCTCTATTCACTATTAGGTTCTGTATTTTAATAAAGAATGGAGAATCAGATAACAATCAAATAGGAATATTAAAAATTTTGGGAAATTACCTCTGATTTCTGTAACTCAATCCCTAATAACTTATTACATACATTAACAAGAAAGTGTTTTGCCGCCAAGCCCCCCAGTCCCTCCGTCCCACTGGCCCTATCTGGAGTTACCCTTTAATGTAGATTTACACTGAAACCGATAGAAAACGCCCTCACTTGATTTTATGCCGCACTCGCAGGTTTAATAGTCATACAGGGAGGCTCCAATATTGAAAAAGGAAAAGGTTCTCTAATAGAGAGTGATTTAGTATATCTGTTGGATTGTCCAGAACATTTACTAATAAAGTACTTGTGCTTTGGCGTCATTCATTCTATTTGCAAGTCTGGTAACAGTACAACGATACATTATTTCACAAACAACACTTCCAAGGTTAAAGACACTCATTGGCGCCTTTTGAGACACCTAACAAATCATATGGCATTTAGACGTGTATCAGGAGGAATATTATTATAGGACACATGAAATGTCAGCTCAGTCTCCCACTTCACATGAAGATAAATGTGACTAGTGACTGTCTAGGGCTTTATACCTAGAGCAATCAGATTTATTTAAACATGATGCGAAAGGATAAATATATGTCACATTTAATTAACACTATGACATAATGGTGGGGGCTGCTCTATAAGCAATCATTATTCTATCTCATGAGGGGGGGGTAGTATTTCATAATGATACAAAAGACAGGGATAATAACAGCACATCCATGTAGTTTACCCAGAAATTATTAAAACAAATTAAATTGGTAACATTTATGAATTTAGCAATTTCAATTAACAAAATTTTTTGCTTTTATTGTTTTCTGGTAGGTAACACCTTTAAAACATTATATATTAATGTCATTATGGTCCCTCCCCTGAGGAGTAAATATGGCCCCTCCCACAAGGGGTACGTAATCATTGCAATCATTGGCCAGTAAATAAAAAACTAACACATATCCTCCTTTGCCACATGCCCCCCTTTTCCCCCCTGCAACTGGTCACCACAAGGCTTCACTATAGAGACTAAACTAATGATGAGTTTTGCAGCTGTGGTGGCACCATGGAATGCGAATGAAAGCCAGTAAACACAGGAGCAATTTTCAGGAAGGCTGTGGAAGTCTGGAAATGGTGAACCACAGCCAAAACCCACCTTTGTTTTATGTAAACATTGTACATATTTGCAACCGTCACACCTTAATACCATTCAGTGATCAAAGTTAACCTTGCGGTTGTCTTCTGATTCTCCTACCATTTCCCTCTATTCCACAGCTATCCTTTGTCGCTATCCTCCTACCATTTCTGCTATTCCACATCTATTCCTCTGTGGGGTAGTTACCATGAAAGTGAGACCCTTTGCTTTAACCTCTGGTTACTATTACCTTTGTCTTGGTCATCTTTTATCCATGGTTGGTGGTGCAGTGTCAGGTAGTCCATAATTAGTACTTGATCAGACATATATTTATTAGCATTATCCTTGCTGTTCCCGTGGTGAACTTCCGCAGGTGTATTCAACACCCTGTAATCCATGGTAGATTTAGCAATACATTTACTGATGCTACAGTCTCTTGGCTCACATAGACCCTTGTTTTTAGATTCTGTTATTTTCATTATCATTTTTATGTTTTTTTTTTTTTTTTTTTTTTATTGAAAGCAAATAGCAAATAGTGGACAAGAGGTGGACAAAATTGTACAGTGATACAGAATAAAAAGAGTACAAATTCTGGAGCATACAACCTAGCACATAAAACAGGCATCAAGTGACCCAGAGGGGTAAGAGAAAAGATAAAGTCACATGCCGTAAGTAAAGCAGGGTCAACTTGCAGCAACCTTGTCAGTCCTGAAGGAAAGGACTGACAAGGACTGTAGCATCAGTAAATGTATTGCTAAATCTACCATGGACTACCAGTTACAGGGTGTTGAATACACCTGCGGAAGTTCACCACTGGAACAGCAGGAATAATGCTAATAAATATATGTCTGATCAAGTACTAATCATGGACTACCTGACACTGCACCACCAACCATGGACAATGTAATAGAAAAAACATGGTGCACTGTGAAAGATGGCAAAAAAAAAGTCCAAGTAGAAGAAAGAGGGGAAAAGGGAAAGGGAAGGCCAAAGTGAAGAAGGGGAGACCTATCCCACAAAATGTACAATCATTGCAGCCAACCTATGAAGTCAGCAGACTCTCTGAAGGTTTTCCATGCAAGCCAAGTCTGGATAAAGGGAGTATGCTAATTCATGTCAGCTGCCACCATCTCCTCCATTCTCCTAGCTCGCTTCAATGTTTCTACAAATTCCACCCCAGAAGGTACAGTACCTGTATCTGCTTTCAGAGCCACAGTATGACTGCCCTGGCAGCTCTTGTAAAGTGTCCCAAGGCCCCTTCTTAACTTTGGATACAGAACCAGGCTAAAGGGACAAAAGTGCAATTTACGGAGTTGCAACCACTGCGGCTGAACACACCTTATCATAAAGCTGGAAGACCAAGGCCCAGAATGGCTGAATAATAGGGCAATCCCACCAGATATGAAGATAGGAGCCAATAGCTCCTCCACACCTCCAGCATGTGGGGGAAAAGGAAGGGAACATATTATGTAACCTATCTGGGCATCTGATCTGTACCACCTGCTCAAGATGATGATTATTATAACTATTGTTAATGGTTCTTTTCTTTGGAGAACACTGAAATGCCTTAAGGCCCTATTACACGGAACGGTTATCAGCCGTGTCCGGCCAGCCATGAACAATGTCGGCTGATCGTTGCAGTCGTTTGTCTTTCAACATGTTTAAAGACAAACGACTCATATAACAATGATCTGCTGCCTCTGCTCCCTGGAACAGGAGCAGCGTCAGCAGACCACCGCTATCCCCTATGGGCTGCCGTGACAGTCCAGCGATCACCCGGGCAGCCCGGGAATTTGTTACTGTTACAGTTTCTGTCATGGTCAAAGGTGGCAGCAGAGAGCACTATGTACCCCTTTATTTTCTTTTCTTTTCATCCAACAGGATGTAAGGAACTATGTAAGGAACTAACAAAGAGCATGATTAATGCTCCATTATTATCTATAATTACATTACATAAAATGGAACAACATTTTATACAATACATTTGTACACTATTATTTGTTTTACTTGACCATTTACTTTTTCATGAAAACTCTCTCTCTCTCTCTCTCTCTCTCTCTCTCTCTCTATATATTTTTTTTTTTTTAACTTTAATTTCCCCCCCCCTTTCTGATAAAAGCCGCACAACAACAGCAGGACGCAAAACAACAAGCAGGCAGCACCATCACTGAGTTCTTTACACCATCATACAAGGCTTACATTTCAGGTAGAATGTTTTCCTGGTATTACAGTTAAATATTTGCAAGATCACCTGTAACACTTGCTTAGCCTAAATGAAACTTGTAATACAGTCATTAATAGTTATGGATCTATTAAAGGGAACCTGTCACCGGGGACACAGGCACAGAGCCCGCCCAACCCCCAGTGCAGCCCCCGGATACTTACCCTTTCCGGCAAGTCCCGCTCCTGGAGCCGGTCTTGGGACTAAGAGAATGACAGCTCCAGTCATTCTCTATGGGCATCGGACTCATCTCAGGTAATTTGCATACAGCACGCGCACGGCTTTGGGCGCTGATATCTTAGTCCCAAGACCGGCTTCAGGAGCGGGACTCGCCGGAAAGGGTAAGTATCCGGGGGCTGCACTGGGGGTCGGGCGGGCTCTGTACCCGCGTCCCCAGTGACAGGTTGCCTTTAAGTGCTCCATTATATCATGCAGCATTACGTTTAGTGGAAGAATGAAAGGTATAAGCATGATACAGTATTATGTATAGGTGAATCTGAGGTCTCATCATTGTGTCCAATCCAATCCCCCCACTCCTACCACCTTCACCACTAGTAAGGGAGGAAGATGAAGGTTCTTCAATGCAGGTCTTGTCTAAGATATTATCATCCAACCTTATATATGATACTAATTATAGGAGTAACTAGAAAATGTACCCGGCGCTGCCCGGGTATAAAGTGTCAGTGTGTTAATTAGATTTGTTCTAAGGTGCCCAGGAGGCCAAGCTAAAGGTATTGTTTCATCTGATTTAATCAGTGGAATTAGTGTATACCTGTAGTGCATAGTTGGAGGGGTTCTGTATAACCACAATGTATAGTTTTTAGGGGTCTCGCATATCTGTAATGCATAGTTGGGGGGGGGCTGTATACCTATAGTGTATAGTTGAGGGAGGTCCTGTATACCTGCAGTGTACAGTTGGTGAAGGTCCTGTATACCTGTACTGTATAGTTCAGGGTCCTGTATACCTGTAGTATATAGTTGGTGCTGTATACCTGTAATGTATAGTTGGTGGAGGTCTTGTATACCTGTAGTTTATAGTTTGAGGGTCCTGGATACCTGTAGTGTATAATTGGTGGAGGTCTTGTATACCTGTAGTATATAGTTCGGGGGTCCTGTATACCTGTAGTAAATAGTTTGAGGGTCCTGTATAACTATAGTATAGAGTTAATGGAGGTCCTGTATACCTGTAGTGTATAGTTTGGGGTTATATATACCTGTAGTATATAGCTGGTGGAGTTCCTGTATACCTGTAGTATATTTGGGGTCCTGTATACTTGTAGTATAGAGTTGGTGAAGGTGCTGTATACCTGTATTATAGAGTTGGTGTAGGTCCTGTATACCTGTAGTGTATGGTTTTGAGGTCCTGTATACCTGTAGTGTATAGTTTGGGGTCCTATATACCTGTAGTATATAGTTGGTGGAGTTCCTGTATACCTGTAGTGTATAGTTTTGGGGTCCTGTATACCTGTAGTGTATAGTTTGGGGTCCTGTATACCTGTAGTATATAGTTGGTGGAGGTCCTGTATACCTGAAGTATATAGTTGGTGGAGGTCCTGTATACCTGTAGTATATAGTTTTGGGGTCCTGTATACCTGTAGTGTAAAGTTTGGGTCCTGTATACCTGTAGTATTTAGTTTTGTGGAGGTCCCGTGCACTTGTAGTGTATAGTTTTGGGGTCCTGTATACCTGTAGTGTCCTGTATACCTGCAGGGTTGTATTTACCCGTATGGCAGTGTTATTCAGTCACAGTGTGTTGGTATTGGTCATGTCTGGTGTGGCGGTGTTATCCAGTCACGGTATGGTGGTATTGGTCAGGTCTGGTATAGCGGTGTTATCCAGTCACAGTATGGCAGCATTGGTCAGGTCTGATATGATGGTGTTATCCAGTCACAGTATTGTGGTATTGGTCAGGACTGGTGTGGCGGTGTTACCCAGTCACAGTTTGCCGGTATTGGTCAGGTCTGGTATGGCAGTGTTATCCAGTCACAGTATGGCGGTATTGGTCAGGTCTGGTATGACAGTGTTATCCAGCACAGTATGGCGGTATTGGTCAGGTCTGGTATGGCAGTGTTATCCAGTCACAGTATGGCGGTATTGGTCAGGTCTGGTATGACAGTGTTATCCAGCACAGTATAGCGGTATTGGTCAGGTCTGGTGTGGCGGTGTTATCCATTCACAGTATGGCGGTATTGGTCAGGTCTTATATGACAGTGTTATCCAGTCACAGTATGGCGGTATTGGTCAGGTCTGGTATGACAGTGTTATCCAGTCACAGTATGGCGGTATTGGTCAGGTCTGGTGTGGCAGTGTTATCCAGTCACAGTATAGCGGTATTGGTCAGGTCTGGTGTGGCAGTGTTATCCAGTCACAGTATGGCGGTATTGGTCAGGTCTGGTGTGGCGGTGTTACCCAGTCACAGTATGGCGGTATTGGTCAGGTCTGGTATGGAGGTGTTATCCAGTCACAGTATGGCGGTATTGGTCAGGTCTGGTATGGAGGTGTTATCCAGTCACAGTATGGCGGTATTGGTCAGGTCTGGTATGGCAGTGTTACCCAGTCACAGTTTGGTATACCTGTAGTGCTATGTATATACCTGTACTGTATAAATGGAGTAGGGGGTCCTGTATATACATGTACTGTATAGATGGATTAGGGGTCCTGTATATACATGTACTGTATAGATGGAGTAGGGGGTCCTGTATACATGTACTGTATAGATGGAGTAGGGGGTCCTGTATATACATGTACTGTATAGATGGAGTAGTGGGCCCTGTATATACATGTACTGTATAGATGGAGTAGTGGGCCCTGTATATACATGTACTGTATAGTTGGAGTAGGGGGTCCTGTATATACATGTACTGTATGGATGGAGTAGGGGATCCTGTATATACATGTACTGTATAGATGGAGTAGGGGGCCCTGTATACATGTACTGTATAGATGGAGTAGGGGGTCCTGTATATACATGTACTGTATAGATGGAGTAGGGGGTCCTGTATATACATGTACTGTATAAATGGAGTAGGGGGTCCTGTATATACATGTACTGTATAGATTGAGTAGGGGGTCCTATATACATGTACTGTATAGATGGAGTAGGGGGTCCTTTATATACATGTACTGTATAGATGGAGTAGGGGGCCCTGTATACATGTACTGTATAGATGGAGTAGGGGGTCCTGTATATACATGTACTGTATAGATGGAGTAGGGGGTCCTGTATATACATGTCCTGTATAGATGGAGTAGGGGATCCTGTATATACATGTACTGTATGGATGGAGTAGGGGGCCCTGTATATACATATACTGTATAGATGGAGTAGGGGGTCCTGTATATACATGTACTGTATAGATGGAGTAGTGGGCCCTGTATATACATGTAGTGTATAGATGGAGTAGTGGGCCCTGTATATACATGTACTGTATAGTTGGAGTAGGGGGTCCTGTATATACATGTACTGTATAGATGGAGTAGGGGGTCCTGTATATACATGTACTGTATAGATGGAGTAGGTGGCCCTGTATACATGTACTGTATAGATGGAGTAGGGGGTCCTGTATATACATGTACTGTATAGATGGAGTAGGGGGTCCTGTATATACATGTCCTGTATAGATGGAGTAGGGGGTCCTGTATATACATGTACTGTATGGATGGAGTAGGGGGCTCTGTATATACATGTCCTGTATAGATGGAGTAGGGGGTCCTGTATATACATGTACTGTATAGATGGAGTAGGGGGCCCTGTACATACATGTACTGTATAGATGGAGTAGGGGGCTCTGTATATACATGTACTGTATAGATGGAGTAGGGGGTCCTGTATATACATGTACTGTATAGATGGAGTAGGGGGTCCTGTATATACATGTCCTGTATAGATGGAGTAGGGGGTCCTGTATATACATGTACTGTATAGATGGAGTAGGGGGTCCTGTATATACATGTACTGTATAGATGGAGTAGGGGGTCCTGTATATACATATACTGTATAGATGGAGTAGGTGGCCCTGTATACAAGTACTGTATAGATGGAGTAGGGGGTCCTGTATATACATGTACTGTATAGATGGAGTAGGGGGTCCTGTATATACATGTACTGTATGGATGGAGTAGGGGGCTCTGTATATACATGTCCTGTATAGATGGAGTAGGGGGTCCTGTATATACATGTACTGTATAGATGGAGTAGGGGGCCCTGTATATACATGTACTGTATAGATGGAGTAGGGGGCTCTGTATATACATGTACTGTATAGATGGAGTAGGGGGTCCTGTATATACATGTACTGTATAGATGGAGTAGGGGGTCCTGTATATACATGTCCTGTATAGATGGAGTAGGGGGTCCTGTATATACATGTACTGTATAGATGGAGTAGGGGGTCCTGTATATACATGTCCTGTATAGATGGAGTAGGGGGTCCTGTATATACATGTACTGTATAGATGGAGTAGGGGGTCCTGTATATACATGTACTGTATAGATGGAGTAGGGGGTCCTGTATATACATGTACTGTATAGATGGAGTAGGGGGTCCTGTATATACATGTACTGTATAGATGGAGTAGGGGGTCCTGTATATACATATACTGTATAGATGGAGTAGGGGGTCCTGTATATACATGTCCTGTATAGATGGAGTAGGGGGTCCTGTATATACATGTACTGTATAGATGGAGTAGGGGGTCCTGTATATACATGTCCTGTATAGATGGAGTAGGGGGTCCTGTATATACATGTACTGTATAGATGGAGTAGGGGGTCCTGTATATACATGTCCTGTATAGATGGAGTAGGGGGTCCTGTATATACATGTACTGTATAGATGGAGTAGGGGGTCCTTTATATACATGTACTGTATAGATGGAGTAGGGGGTCCTGTATATACATGTCCTGTATAGATGGAGTAGGGGGTCCTGTATATACATGTACTGTATAGATGGAGTAGGGGGTCCTGTATATACATGTACTGTATAGATGGAGTAGGGGGTCCTGTATAGATGGAGTAGGGGGTCCTGTATATACATGTACTGTATAGATGGAGTAGGGGGTCCTGTATATACATGTCCTGTATAGATGGAGTAGGGGGTCCTGTATATAAATGTACTGTATAGATGGAGTAGGGGGTCCTGTATATACATGTCCTGTATAGATGGAGTAGGAGGTCCTGTATATACATGTACTGTATGGATGGAGTAGGGGGTCCTGTATATACATGTACTGTATAGATGGAGTAGGGGGCCCTGTATATACATGTACTGTATAGATGGAGTAGGGGGTCCTGTATACCTGTATAGATGGAGTAGGGGGTCCTGTATATACATGTCCTGTATGGATGGAGTAGGGGGTCCTGTATATACATGTACTGTATAGATGGAGTATGGGGTCCTGTATATACATGTCCTGTATAGATGGAGTAGGGGGTCCTGTATATACATGTACTGTATAGATGGAGTATGGGGTCCTGTATATACATGTACTGTATGGATGGAGTAGGGGGTCCTGTATATACATGTACTGTATAGATGGAGTAGGGGGCCCTGTATACATGTACTGTATAGATGGAGTAGGGGGTCCTGTATATACATGTACTGTATAGATGGAGTAGGGGGCCCTGTATATACATGTACTGTATAGATGGAGTATGGGGTCCTGTATATACATGTACTGTATAGATGGAGTAGGGGGTCCTGTATATACATGTACTGTATGGATGGAGTAGGGGGTCCTGTATATACATGTACTGTATAGATGGAGTAGGGGGCCCTGTATATACATGTACTGTATAGATGGAGTAGGGGGCCCTGTATATACATGTACTGTATAGATGGAGTAGGGGCTTTTGTATATACATGTACTGTATAGATGGAGTAGGGGGTCCTGTATATACATGTACTGTATAGATGGAGTAGGGGCTCCTGTATATACATGTACTGTATAGATGGAGTAGGGGGTCCTGTATATACATGTACTGTATAGATGGAGTAGGGGGTCCTGTATATACATGTACTGTATAGATGGAGTAGGGGGCCCTGTATATACATGTACTGTATAGATGGAGTAGGGGGCCCTGTATATACATGTCCTGTATAGATGGAGTAGGGGGTCCTGTATATACATGTACTGTATAGATGGAGTAGGGGGTCCTGTATATACATGTACTGTATAGCTGGAGTAGGGGGTCCTGTATATACATGTACTGTATAGATGGAGTAGGGGGTCTACCAGTTATTACTGTGGATGTTGTGAGGCAGCTTCCCTAGCAACCATTGCTCCCTGTGGAAATGAAAGCAGTAATCCTATTGGTTGCTAAGGCTCCAACTGCCGTGTCTGCTGCAGCTAATTATATCACCTGTGTTTGCAGTGAGGAGATTTTCCCATTCATCTCTATGGGGCGCCTCTCTTCCCCCTCCCCCTCCCCTCCTGTACATCTGGCGGGGACGGGACCTTCGCAATAACCTTCCCGAGCACCCAATGTATCTGTGTGCCAAATTTGGGGTCAAACGGTTCAGGCGTTTGGAAATCTATAGAGGACAGACAGACAGACAGACAGAAGGACAGACAGACAGACAGACTTTGATTTTTATGATATAGATAAGGAACTTGGAGAACGCTCCCTACTGCAAACCAGATATTTGTGGTGGATAGCAATAAAATAAATGACAACTGGGTCTTATATGTTGGCCATTTTAAAACTTCTTAAATTACATTTTATTTCCAATCTCCAATGCGTGTTTATGCGTGTTCTGTTATGTTGATGATTATGGCATACAGCCAGGGAAGACCCCAAATTAATAATCTTAGAAAATTAGAAAACTAAAAAAATAAATAAAAATAACAAAGACATGATGGTCAAATGAGCAGTATGTACAGTAAACAAACACACTAGGTGGGTCAGGGGTGCCCATTTATTCACAATTAGTCAAAAAACCTTGGGCCAAAGCCCAGGGCTTTAAACTAGAGATGAGTGAACCAAGTTCGGGTTCGAATCCATCCGAACGCGAACGTTCGGTATTTGATTAGCTGGGGCTGCTGAAGTTGGATAAAGCTCTAAGGTTGTCTGTAAAACATGGATACAGCCAATGACTATATCCATGATTTCCACATAGTCTTAGGGATTTATCCAACTTCAGCAGCCACCGCTAATCAAATGCCGAACGTTCGCGTTCGGATGGACTCGAGCATGCTCCAGGTTCGCTCATCTCTACTCTAAACCCCTATTTTTGCAGTAACCTCACCCCTAAAATATAACTTTAAATAAGTGACTAATAAGAGCCGTATAGATGTCTAAATGCACAATGTCAGGTGAGTAGTATCAATCACCGTTCCTAAACTGTCCAGAATACTCAGGCTGCAGCACTGGGAAATTTCTTACCCTGAAAATTGCTATCTAAAAACTGTACATGTGCACCTTCAATATGTTTTGTTCCTAGGCAATGTCATCAGGGAGATATGGCATCATCCACCATTCCATTCAATGCTGCCTTTTATGTATGGCTGGGTTAACACACACCCCAAACACCAATTACATCTTGGTAAGTCCAAGGTATAACATATATAAATGGTAAGAGTAAAAACTTTACCTGTGTAAACACTCCTATCACATCTCGCCATCCAATTATGTTACAGAGGGGTAGTATTTGAAACCTAGCCCATCCCCACCATCATATTGGAGCGACCACAACATCATCATGGCGAGATGTGATAGGAGTGTTTACACAGGTGAAGTTTTTACTCTTACCAATTATATATGTTATACCTTGGACTTATTACGATATTGAGATCTGATTGGCTCCCATGTAGTTGGTGTTTGGGCATGTGTTAGCCCATTCAAACATAAAAGAAAGCATTAAATGGAGTAGTGGATGATGCCAATTATCTCCCCGATGACGTCGCCTAATGACGAAACATGTTGAAGGGGCACATATACAGTTTTTAGATAACGATTGTCAGAGTGAGAAATTTCCTAGTGCTGCAGCCTGGGTATTCTGAGGGACAGTTTAGGACCAGTGATTGATACTACTCACCTGACATTATGCTTTTAAATTTCTATGCTGCTTTTATTAGTCACTTATTACAAGTTATATTTTAGGGGTAAGGTTACTGCAATAATAGGGGTTTAGTGACTTGGGCTGCGGCCCAAGTTTTTTTTGACTAATTGTGTATGTACAGTAAACAAACTCAATACAGTGGTACCTCGGTTAACGAGTAACTTGGATTGAGAGCATTTTGCAAGAAGAGCTCACAGTTTCTCAAAATTGTAACTTGGTTTAAGAGCATTGCTTTGGTTTAAGAGCTCCCTGTACTGGGTGGAAGCGTGAGTGTGTGTGTGTGTGTGTGGGGGGGGGGGGGTCATGGTCTGCATAGTGGGGTCTACAGCACTGTAATCTGACCCAGGAAGTCTCCCTCACCTTCCAGATCATAGCAGATCCACTTCAGGCTGGGGTGGGGAACCATTTGTCTGCATTTCAATGATTTTGCTTTGATTAAAGAGTGGATTTGGACGGGTAACGGTATCTATCTATCTATCTATCTATCTATCTATCTATCTATCTATTCTATAGGCCCAATCCCAATATGCATTTGCTTGCTGTCACTTCTCTACAACTACATTTCCGGTAATTAAATAAGATTTCCAGAATCGCTAACTATAGTAGAATCTCATTAAGCCTAATGAAAGATGAAGTCACTAACGTGTTAAAAAAGGTAGCAACAAAATGTGCAGTGCCCTGTGGTCTGTAACATATGGTATTAGCACTGCTGTTGTCTTGCATGTCATAACAGAAGTGAATATGCATGTGAAACACAGGCCGTTCCAAACCGTGAGACGTCTTCTAACAGATGGGGATTTCTGAGGATCTTTGGTCACCATTGCCATGACTTGACAGATGACAAATTGCTTAATTTGTTGCCAAATTGTCTGTAATAGCTGCCGATTGCAGGGAATTAAAACAGCTATGACCATCTACATCAAACTGTAACTTACATTGATAGAACTATAACTTACATAGATTATCATTATGGTAGAAAATAAAATGCATTGCCACAAATGATGGCTGCTCAATATGTCTTCAATTTATTCCTAATTGGTTTAGAATTAAGAGTCTGGGAACTTTATTTTATCTTTTGAGACAGATGGAAAAGTATGACAACTTTCATAAATCAAATCCATCTAATAGTTTAGAAGGAAAAGGAACATTGTAAAATTACAAATTTAATGGTCAATCTTTTAAAATACTTTACTTGCAGTGAGGCCAAGAGGCAGCAACTCTTTAAGCTCTAGAAAGTATGAATAAATATACCAAGGATGGCTAAAATCTTTATAAAAGAAAAGACCACCTGCCATATCTTTGCTTTTCACAGATATGGAGGACGGAGTTTTGAATCAGTGTGAAGGTTGTGGGCAGTGGGCAGAGCAACTTTCCTCAAAATTAAAGATGATGTTTTAAGATTTAAAGCAAATGTACAAACAGATCATCACCAGCGTGGGGATGCCAATGCCGCTGTCCTTTTTTTGAAGCGCCACAATGGTGCCGGTCTATTCCCAAGCATTGGCTAGCCCCCAGTGTGATGAAACTGTCTCCCCTCTGTGACGTGGCTCCATTGGAATCAATAGAGCTGCATCACAGAGGAGAGGGGAGATTGCTACACTGGGGGCCGACAGGCATAGGCCGGCAACTCCGTGCCAGCACTGGTACGTTAATGTAGAAAACACAAAGCTGCTGCACCAGATATCCAGGTCATGTGATCTCTTTCTTCCTAATTTCCTTTACTGCAGTAGCCAGTGCTATTTTGCTAAAGTTCGCACAGATAAACCGGCAAAAGTCCTGGTCCCGTCAAAACCTAGGTCGAATTCAAGTTTGGACACTTCGATTCACTTATCTTTAGTAGAGATGAGCAAATACGATTCGATTGAGTAGGTATTCCATTGAATATTGCGGTATTCGAAAGATTCAAATTCAATCGAGTAGTGAGGCGAAACACTCGCGGGAAACATGCGGGAAACACTCGAAAGCCCTCCCATGGTAGTTGGTGCTTTTTTTAATCCAATGACCATGCAGGGAGGCTGTGAGGGACCCTGGGAGTATGCACGCAGCGCTGAACCACATGACCTTGAATCTTAAATACTTGGCTCCTGCCTCTCGACCGCAGATGAGCTTTTAACCTAGCCAGGGAAAGATCTTGCAGCAGGGGGAGGCAGGATTACTACTGAACCCAAAAGTCCTTTTCAGGGCTAATATCCAGCAAAAAAGTCATCTCTGAATCAAAAGCACTTCTGCTAAGAAATAGATGATATAACAGCAGCATCAGGTGTATTCATTCAGGTACCCTGTGTGTACAAGTGACTTATAGTGTCCCTGTTTAACACCACTAAGGGCACGTTATACATATTGTTCCAGTAGCCCAGATAAAGGCACGTCATACATACTGTTCCAGTAACGTTCATACAGCATTACGCATGATAAGCGCGAATAACAAGACACTCTGCAGACGCACATTGGAATCATGTATGTAACACTGCGCAAGAAATATGAACGAAATGTGTGAACATTGCCATAAATGTTCATAAAGCGGTCGCAAATATTTTTCCTTCGCAACTGCAGAAAGTGGCATTATACTGCGATTTTGGGGTGTTGGGTGCACCCAGGCATGCTCCCCCTAATGTCCCAGTGTCATTCCGGAGGTGTTTGCATCGTTTAGGGAGGTTTCATGGGGGACTTAGTGACCTCCAAGTGGTCGAATTTTGATTTCCAAGTGCCACAAATTTTTTTTCCTATAGACTCTAATGGGCTTGAATACTTGTTCGAATAGTCGAATATCGGTGCCTATTCGATTCGAATTCTCGAAAGTCTAATATTTCACTACTCCCTCTGCTCTAATCTTTAGTAATAAGTTGAAGTGTTGGCAAAACCCTTTTAAAAGTGTTGTCTTACTGCGACAACCCTTGTGCATGTACCTTGTGCCTTGTTAGGGCATATGCATTTCATGGAGGGGAGGCCCACTTGGGATCTCCCTCTAAGTGTAAGAATGGAGAAGGAATCTGTAGGACTGCTCCTGTTGTGAACCCGGCAAGCCCTTGTATTACAAGGATGACCAGTTATTTGACTGGCCATCTTGTAATGTTGCCTAATTGAACGAAGTTTGTTTTCAAGAGATACTCCCTTCAAAAAGAGATTCTCCACTTAGAGCCATGTTTCTAGAACATACTACACACCTTATTTACAAAAAAAACCCTTTCCATTTTAATGTTATTATCGGAAATGCTTTCTTAGGCCGAAGACATGTTCTAATAATATCCTTTAGAAAGTCAAATGATTTGAAATCCCAGAACTTGCACCACCGATCCATCGGCTGACTACTGGATGCTATTTAGAGAAGTATGTGGTCAATAGCTGGTACCACTAACCTATGACTTACATTTCTTTCCTATAACTGTTTTTTCTAGAAATACGCAGGTGTGTGTTTTCTTTTTTTTCTTCAGTTATCTTATTTTATGTTTTAGCAAAAGAGTTTCAAAGTGAAAAATCTGTAATGCAAAACTGTGTATCCTGCTCAATGCAAGCAGCACGTTATACACCCAACACCTAAACCTCAAACATGTGACTAAGGCGGGACTAGCCAAAATGGTCAGCCCTCCACTGCCGACATTATTTTAGAATTGTAGTACTTTATTTGACCACAAGAGTGATTTCACACACCACTTTTTTTTTTTTTTTTTAAACATTTAGCGTTTTTGTGGCATTTTTTTTTTTTTTCGACCAAAAACACAGCAGCTAAATATTACATTTTAGTTATGCAGTGATATATTAGGATTTTTAGGATTATTTGTTATGCAGCATGTTCTAGGTGTGGAGAGTTTGTTTCAGGTGTTTTCCCATACACTTTTTTTATTTATTTATTTTTTACAAAAAAGGAAATAATAGCTAAGTAATAAGGAGTTGCTATAGCAGACATGTCAAAAGATCAGACAGCTCCTTTTTAAACCAGCCAAAGTTTTTTGCCAAAACATATTTTACCTCTCACTTTTGCAGCCAACCAGGGCGTCTGCAGCAACAGAAAAAGTCCAACCTCAGGCCAGATACTAGACATAGGCTGTGTAGGCTGTACTAGGTCATAGGCTGTATCCCTGTTTTCAATGCAGGACTCGGGCTGTCTCCACCTTCCCCACGGAACGGGAGGACAGCGGGATTCCAATGCTGGTTGTTTGGGTTCGTACAAACCTGAACCTCAGCCTGGCTCACTCATCTCTACCAGATACTCTTAGTAACTACAGATCCTGGAAAAGACCCCCAAATGCAGGCACTAAACCTACTAAACTAATACAGATCCAGACAAGCCCTAATAAAATTACACATCAATTCACATTCTCATATATTCAGTTTTCTTGCTCTGCCCTCCTACTTGAGCACCTGCAGAGATACGGCCATGTGACCTCATCTGTGCAGACTTTTCAACATTAACTGGAGCTGCACTTATACTGTTATGTAACCTTCTGAGTCCTGTAGATGTTCATGCCATGAATTACTGCACAAAACAGATGTTGTCACTGAGGTTCAGCATAGAGGGGTACAAGAAAAAAGTTTGCAAGTCAAGTTATACAGATTTTAAAACTCTCAAGTCTTTCAGTACTTATCAGCTGCTGTATGTCCTGAAAGAAGTGGTGCATTCTTTCCATTGCTCTCTGCTGCCACCTCTGTCTGTGACATGAACTGTCCAGAGCAGCAGGAAATCTCAATAGTAACCTCTCCGGCTCTGGACAGTTCATGTCTCGGACAGAGATGGCAGTAGAGAACACCGTATCAGACTGGAAAGAATATACCACTTCCTGGCACCAGTTGATTTAAAAAATAATAAAAATAATAATAATTATATATATATATATATATATATATATATATATATAATTCCTCTGGAGTATCCCTTTGAGAGTGGTACTTGATTGTATGATTGTCACTATTTTAAAGTAAAAACAGCAACCTCCATTCATGCTGTATGCAGCCATATGTTTGCTGTCACCTGCTATAACGTCCCCACTGTCCCTGTACACGGATCCTATTAGAAAGCATATCCCAGAGCATATGTCCTGATGAAAACAGGTTATTCATATGCTGTAATGGAATATTTTACTTTTTGACAGCTACTTAACACAAGAATACATGCTGGAGTAAAATCTTTTTTCTCCTTTTGTTTTAGCCTCTAAAACGTTCGGTATCAGCATTGCCATCTACATTGTTTATTGGAGAAAGAGACGGCTCATCACAATTCCCCATTGAGCCGCAGCCTTTTAATTGCCTCTGCGCTCACCTCTGCTAAAAATAGACACTTTTTAATATAGTTACTAGACATGCAAATAACATCAGGACATATACAATAAGGTCCTGCATACATATTTAATGAGGCTGCTTTGTGAATGTCAAAGAACTAGCTTATGCTAGTACGATATAGAATTAGGATCAAGGACTTCAAAAGTCTACCTTAATCTTTATATAAACTTTATATAAGCTCCAAAAAATGTTCAAAAAATGTAATTCCCTAATGTAGTAGTATTACTCCCCAAATTAATCCTTAGACCGGAGGGCTACCTTAACATGGCATAGCGGCAAAACCTTGCTTTGACTCTGCTTGCACCATTGTTATTGTTAGTGAGTATGGTTTCAATAAATATACTGTTCATCTTGTTTCTTAAAACTTTAGATTCATGAATTGTGAACCTGCACGTTAGACCAAGTTGATGCAACTCAGCTTGCTGTGTATGGGGTTGTAGACACAAACCCTGTCCACTAGGGGCAGCAACTACAGTGGGTACATGGGTACATCACAACTGGAGTATATAACAATGGAAGAAGGTGTTACCCATTCCATTTCCATTTATATCATGTGAATCACCCTATGCAAGTTCCCTGGGTAAGAGACAGCACCAGAATAGGGTGGAGAAGCAAGGCGTTACTATGGACAGTTTTCTGGTGGGGAAACCGTGGGTCCTGGTGTACTTGTGGATGTTGCTTTAACATTATCACCTATCTTAATATTGATGCAGATGAAGTACAACCCTTCCTTCCACAAGATAGTGACCCTGACTTATTACGATTGGGACCCAGAGACACAGAACAGATGAAGCCCTATTCCACCGGACGATTATTGTTCAGATTATCGTTAAATAGTTTGAATCTAAACGATAATTATTTGCTTGAATAGCAGTTAACGACTAACGACCGAACGAGAAATCGTTAATTGTTTAATAAGTCCTGGCCCTATTTTTACCGTTGCTCGTTTGCAAATCGTTCGCATTGAATAAGAAGTCGTTTGGTCGTTCGCAGTAGTGATGAACTGATCACTGATTGGGGCAGGAACTCTAACCTCCTCACACAGGGAACTTAATACCCCTGGGACGCCCAGCCGAGGAGTAGTGCGGCTCTGTCCACGGCATATGTAGCTAGGGACGCCAACACCGCGCTCCTAGCAACCTGCTGGGCCGGTTACCAGGGATACCATCGGCGTGTCCATGCAGCTGGCCCCGTACCTGGCTGCTGCTACAGTCAATGTAAGGGGCCAAGGGTCCTGGCTGGCACTGACAAAATAAAAACAAATGTTCACTAAGAGTTTGAGGAAAATAAGAATGCATTCAAGATGTGGACGTCAAATTCCTGAGATCTTAATTTTGAGAAATGCAAGAAAAATATATCTGATTGATGGAGGCTGCATTTCACAACTTAGCAGGACTTAAAGGGGTTAGTCATGAAAGTTTTGAAAGAGCCCAAAAAGTATTGTAATAACTAATGAATGGGTAATAACTCTTACTGATCGTCTGTTCATGCTGACATCATGTGACCTCTGCAGCCAACCAGCAGCGCCATAAGTCACTGTCTGTACTCCTGACATCATGGCCAGTGAGTTCTGGATTGCGGCCCATAAACTCTGCTGCTACTGATTGGCTGCAACAGTCACATGGCATCTGGCATCTAGAAGAACAAACTCCAGACAGGACCTTAAATGGGGGATCAGCACAGAATCAGATTGGAGTATTACTACTCATTTATTTCAAGGTATTTGGAACCCTTTTAACACTTTTTAAACCATGGATAACCCAAGACTCTGCTTGTACCATCTTGGTGCAGATACCACAGAACACATTTGGAAAAGTCTATGCTCCATCAGATTATGGTTGGGTTCACACTACGTATATTTCAGTCAGTATTGTGGTCCTCATATTGCAACCAAAACCAGGAGTGGATTAAAAACACAGAAAGGATCTGTTCACACAATGATGAAATTGAGTGGATGGCCACCATTTAATGGTAAATATTTGCTGTTATTTTAAAACAACGGCTGTTATATTGAAATAATGGCCGTTATTTACTGTTATATGGCGGCCAGCCACTCAATTTCAACATTGTGTGAACAGATCCTTTCTGTGTTTTTAATCCACTCCTGGTTTTGGTTGCAATATGAGGACCACAATACTGACTGAAATATACGTAGTATGAACCCAGTATAGCTGTCATATCTCAAACCCACCAGCCATGCCCCTGGCTATTTAATTGCATTATATCCACATAGATATGCAACCATGACCTGACAAAAGTTGCATTTCATTAAACCATTACAAGACAGTCACACTTCAACAAACCCAGTACAAATCTCAGAAAACCATGATAATTGCATAACGGTCATGGCACGTTTATCATGACATCCATTGGTGGCGCAATTTAATTTTTTTATTTATTTTTTTTTATTTGATTTTACTTTCATGTGTGGATATTCTCCTGATGCATCATATGACAATGTTTATCCCTCTGCTATGTGACTGAATCATCTCAATCACCATGTGTGGCGGCAGGCTGCACAAGGTGGCAGGCGTAGTGTAATTGTGTTATGTGTGGGGAAGCTTGTTCAATTTGCTCAGCTGTTCCAGTGCCCAATCCACTTACAATTGATTGTTAAATGGATTATAGTAGAAGAGCATCAATGCAATTGGCAAAGTGTCCTATATAGAAACATCTGTGGAAAAAGGTTGGTATTATTGTAAAGGCTCTTAAAGATTAAAATAAGGCTTTGTTCTTCATCTTGCAAAGTCTGGGATTTTCTGGTAAGAGGCCCTTTGTTAATAAACAATGCACTTATTATCGCTCAGGAGCGTTGCTAGAAACGCTCCTTTAGGGTGCGTTCACACCTACAGGATCTGCAGCAGATCTGCAGCAGATTTGATGCTGTGTTCAGTTATTTAAATGAAATCTGCTGCAGAAAATCAGCTGCAGATCCTGTAGGTGTGAACGCACCATCAGAGTGATCAGCCGAGCAGCGGAAAAATGCCTGATACTTGGCTGATTGTTTTGTGCCGCAGAAAGATAGATCGCTATCGGCCGCCCTTTGTGGACAGGGGATGTGTGGCCAATAGCAATATCTTTAAATGGCCACACAAATTATACTGGTCTGGTCTGGTCGATCGATTTAACATATCGCAGGCAGACCAAGATTTTTAGGTCTAAAAGGACCTTAAAGTGGCGCTGTACCCACAATCTGCCTCCCTCAAACCACTTGTACCGTCAGATAGCTGCTTTTAATCCAAGATCTGTCCTGGAGTCCGCTCGACAGGTGATGCAGTTATTGTCCTAAAAAACAACTTTTAAACTTGCAGCCCTGTGCCAAATTGGCATGGCCTAGAGTGTGTGTGCATTGGACTTGCACCAGCCCTCTGTCCCTCCTCTCTGCCCTCTTCACCATTGGGAATGCTCCAGGCAGGATTTTTCCTATTCATCACCTGCCTGAACATTGCACAGGTGCTGGATTGTTAAGACACCTGTTTAGTGTTCTGCAAGTGATGAATAGAAAAAAAAACCTGCCCAGGGGCATTCTTAATGTTGAAGAGGGTGGGGAGGAGGGAAGGAGAGGCGGTGCAAGCCTAGGACATGGGTACTCTAGGCCACGCCAATTTGATACAGGGCTGCAATTTTAAAAGTTGTTTTTTAGGACAATAACTGCATCACCTGCCGAACGGACCCCAGGACAGATCATGGTTTAAAAGCAGCTATCTGAAGGTACAAGTGGTTGGGAGGGGGCAGATTGTGGGTACAGAGTCGCTTTAATAGACAACTCCGGTGTTATATTTTACTGTGTAATGTATCTTTATAAGCTATCTGTGTGACTCTGTATTTTTTTTGTTTTTTTTGTACCGCTGGAGTTGTCCTTTAAGGGAACCATTCCCTGTCATATACACAGATACCTATACATCTTTATTGGGATATTTACAGAAGAATGAGGTCTGATTACAGCATGCTGCCCTGTACTGTCTCATGCTACAGAAAGAGCAGACAGGAAATGAATGCTGCAGTAAAATTAAATGTTCTGTAATAGCTTGGGCAAGGAATTGGGGAGAATGCTGCTAGAGGGGATTAGGCAGGGTGGAGGACTGGGATGAAGAGCTGAGAGAAAGTAATTGTAATAGTGAGTAACTGCTCAACAAGGAAATACAGCCAGGAAATAAAAAACTAAGACTCCTAAAACAAATAATTTTTGATGGATTCAGAACTGGGGCAGACAGGTAAGCAATGCTACAAGTTTCTGTAGCATGTTTATTACCTTATATCGGAGTACCCCTTTAAAATTTTATGAATGGGTCCAGTATAGATTAAACAACGGGGCTCTTCTGTTAATGGTGCAACTACAGTGCCCAGCATGCCTAGACAGCCCTGTCTCTGGAGGGGTCAGCAAACCATATGGTCCTCCATTTAATATCTGTGACAGCTGATCACTGGGAGTGATGCCAATCGACATGGGCTTGTCTATACAAAAGTTATCAAATGTGTGTCACTTATTTTTTTTTTGTGAGGATTCTGCACCAAGATCCATTGCGGTTTACAGTACAATGTATGTGGATGGGGTTTTTACTCCCCACCCAGATGTAGTGGAAATAAATTTCACCATATTCAGAACATGCTGGGGACTCTCAAATCAACAATATCTACAGATGGGTGACTTTTCTTTCTAAAAGAAATTCTGGCATGGCATATAATCCCCAGTCATGTATTAGGGCCCTTTAAGGTCCAACATTGATGTTGAGAGAAGCTACCTCCAGTAGGTGGCAATGTAGAGCAAAGTATTTTCTTTCAAGATGAGACCTCTTTTACATATTTTTTTTCCCATGGAGCAATGTATGGCTTGGCCTCCCCAAGGAAAAACACTAACTTGGACAGCACAGGTTAAACTGTATCAGAATGTGTATGGACAACCCTGACAAATAGAATACTCAGTTATCTATTCATGCAGTTCCAGGAGGAATAAAAGAGGAATAAGGCACAATGTCAAGTTCTAACAAATGCTCTGGAATTTTTATTTCATGGGAAATACATGTGTTAAATACAACAGAAATGTCAGATGAGTTGACGGGTCTTCTGTAATATAGGAAAGACCACAAGTGCCCTCAGCAAGGGCCATCCTGTCTGGGCATCACAGTGACTTTGCTCTACCAGGCTGGGCTGTTGTGCTATACGTTCTTGTTTTCCTCATCTCCTCCATCACTTTTACTTGAATAGATGGCGGCAGCTCACCTCACATTTGCTCTTGATTTTAATTTGATGTAATCCAATACATTTCCCAGAAACATCTGTTCTGAAAGTGGTGCTGTGTCCTGTCCCATATGCTGTCATGATGACTCCTGGGCTCTGGGCGCTTTGATCATCTCTGTGTATTTCTGTGCCACGCTGTTATTCTGTCCAATCTAGCCGCCTGGCATTTCAGTCCTCATAAATAAAATGCTTTCTGTTTCCCCAATGTTCTGCCAATGTCTCTCCTGCCTAGTCCGACAAGTGTGTAACATACCAGTGTGCACAAAATCTCGAAATACTGCTCCCTCTTGAATCAAAGATAGTTGAGGCCAACATGTATTGTGTTGATTGTAAAAAGTTTTTCCATTAAGGGGGTTATCCAGTGAAAATCAAATCAACTGGTTTCAGTATGTTGGCATAGCATTGTTCGGTATATGCAATCTGAGCATTGCATATATACATCCCCTAAGGGGATTTATAAAATGTGTAAAAAAAAGTTTTAAAACACATTTTTTTAAAAACCCTTATAAAATAAAGCCCAAATAAACATTAAAATTAGCTCCTTTCTTATTATACAAATAAAAAAATATATAAAAATAAACATACTATATATGGTAGCCTGCAGAACTGCACAGTGAACAGCGTACACAAAGAGAAAAAAAAAACACCAGGATTGTTTTTTTTTATTAAAAAGACATTTAAAAAAAAAAAAAAAGCAATCATTTTTTTTTTTTTTACACCAATATGATTCCAGTTTTGTAGGTGGAAAAATAAAAGCTTTATGTTTCTTAGAAGGTGAGGAGGAACGCTGCATCAAATCAATGACCTTTTGTTATGAAGGTGTTAAGCAAAAGAGTTTCCTTCTGTACTCTGTCTTCCTGCCCCCAATACACATTTCAGAAGAAGCAGGTTTTCTGTGTCCATGTTTATTATGGGATTATGGTCTATGCGGGGGGGGGGGGGGGTTCAGGTTGAGGGGGATGAGCGGACATGAGTGGAGAAAAGACAGCCCTGCAAAATACTACATCCTGCAATCTTTTCAGACCAAGTTCTCAGACCCATCCCTCTTAGTAGATCTGGCCGGCACTGCTCATAAAGCAGGCATTGTGGCGCAAATTTACACCCGCTCTGGAGCAGGTATAGGTTTCTATCATGAATTATGCCTCAGAGCGGGCATAAATCATAATAAATAAGGCCTGGGAGAAGGCCACAACTCCTCCCCATCTTGCTGCACCTCTCCTGCCATCAGACGAGGGGGGGGGGGGGTACGACTGGAAAATATGCCCCTTTTCTGTGGTGTACACCAGAGGCGCACATTTGAGAACAGAAATAAACTCTTTTACTTAGTTAAACCTATTACAGAGTTTCTTAAAATCACTAGTGCTATTGATTTCTGCAAAAATAAATGAAATGACAATTACATTTTAAATTGTTTTTAAATGGCAGATACACTTTAAGGATGATGCCTTTAGAACACATAGACAGCAAGATATGGTCTGTACTGATAATGGCTGCATTCAGCTACTATATGTCTTTTTCAGTAATTGCTATAACCTTTATGAAAAATGCAAAAATTCTCTATTTGTATAAAGAAACCAGATTAAAGCCCTTCAACTTTACAGCAAGCCTTTTTATATAAAAATGATTATTTTTTTCATATCACTATCTAGATTGGAAAAAAAAACTTGAGTAATATGTATCAATCAGAAGGACAATCGGCACTCACACAAGAGTTTAAGTGAATGCTATAAAATTTTATTATCCATGTAAGAATTCATGAACTGTGCCAGAAATAGGTCACATAAACGTAGCCACGTTTCAGCCTGAGAAGTGTCCTTTATAGGATAGGTATGCAGCCACACGGGAGTGGGCATGCCTGGTACCCCTCTTACTTTACAGGTAATGTGTGCTGCCTAAACCCCACATTCTATAATAGAAAACAATCTTGGTTTCCATTGACCACTAAACCTAATAATAAGCTGACACTGTAGAGATCCCTTCTCAGCAGTCATTTCACTGGGCATAACTATAATACAAGGTAATACTTTCATTGTACAGATGAAAGTAGATAGCACAGGATCCATTGCTGACATCGTCACATCGGCACAGTCTACCTTCTCCTTTATGCAAAATAACCTCTGCACATATGACAGAGCATGTCTAAAGCCCCTCTATAGAAGTGATTGAAGACCTCTAGTCTGTTGTTTTAGATGGCTCATATTTCTGAACTGCTGCTTTATTTAATAAGCTGTAGCCTCAGTTGTTGGCTGGCTGGATATGGCCGAGTGTCTGCAAAATGTGCATGAATGTGCAGAAGAGCCTGCTGACAGTGAGAGCAAGATAGTCGACTTTACTTTTATATTTATTCCTATGTTCTCTAAAAGTATTATGCTTCACAGTGGAAAAGCAAAGCGGCACTCACCAATTGGAATAATGCATAAGCTTCTTTTTGTTACGGTATAAGCATGGTCAGTGGTAGAGATAGAAACAGCCTGTTTGACATTATGCATGTTTTAACTTGGCCCAGGTTACAGGCATAACATGAAAAAGGCTCTTACTCAACCTTGCTCCTACCCAAACCAGCTGCTTCGTTGGTGTGTGACGTAACTCTTCTTCTGATGTGATGTCTCTCTGCATCTGAACACTAAGCACAGTGGAGATGCCGACTACTCTGTCTTACAGGGTCTCTCTGCATCTTAGTATCACTCTCCAAGAACAGCAAGGTGGCTACCTGGATACAGAGCTGGATCCTCATATTGTGATGTATCATGACATGATCCATATGCCGCTCCAGGAGTGGATTAGAATCAATTGAGCCGGGTCATAGAGAGGCAGGGGGTTATAACTTTCAAACTCTAAATCAACAGTAGATGTAATATAAAGCAAGTTTGGTAATACAGTAGAAGCAGTCTGGCTGCTATGGACGCCGAGCCAAAGGCATGGCCCGAGTCCTAACAACATCAGACTGTTTGCATAAGAGATTCACACCATATTTCTACACGATGGAAGAACAGACAGATATATGAAAGGCATCATGTGTCTCCTTGACCTAACAGCTATCCAGCCATTTGAAACATAAATTGCAGCTGATAGGTTCAGTTTAAAGAAAGTATATGAGCTTAAGGCCCCATTCCCACTGAGCAAAACTAGCGGAACATGTTCATTCTTCAGAGCAGGAGTGCGCGCAGAAGAGCCTGCTGACAGTGAGAGCAAGATAGTCGACTTTACTTTTATATTTATTCCTATGTTCTCTAAAAGTATTATGCTTCACAGTGGAAAAGCAAAGCGGCACTCACCAATTGGAATAATGCATAAGCTTCTTTTTGTTACGGTATAAGCATGGTCAGTGGTAGAGATAGAAACAGCCTGTTTGACATTATGCATGTTTTAACTTGGCCCAGGTTACAGGCATAACATGAAAAAGGCTCTTACTCAACCATGCTCCTACCCAAACCAGCTGCTTCGTTGGTGTGTGACGTAACTCTTCTTCTGATGTGATGTCTCTCTGCATCTGAACACTAAGCACAGTGGAGATGCCGACTACTCTGTCTTACAGGGTCTCTCTGCATCTTAGTATCACTCTCCAAGAACAGCAAGGTGGCTACCTGGATACAGAGCTGGATCCTCATATTGTGATGTATCATGACATGATCCATATGCCGCTCCAGGAGTGGATTAGAATCAATTGAGCCGGGTCATAGAGAGGCAGGGGGTTATAACTTTCAAACTCTAAATCAACAGTAGATGTAATATAAAGCAAGTTTGGTAATACATTCATTTTTTTTTGCTGTTATCATGCTGTAAAACAGGTCCAGTCTCCTGAAGGCAGATTTTCAGACTTGTGCTGGTTGAAAAAAACAGACTAAACACAGGTATTCTGGTCACTACAGAGAGTCACGGCTCAATGTGTCCGACAATCACATGACTGCCTCCTCTCTGTGAGCGCTCAGATGGCCTGGGATACATAGGACTTCCTGTTTTCTGGCTGTTTACTGTTTTTTGAGAAAAATAAAAGCCAGAAAACAGAATGTGCCGTGTTTTTCATGATAACAAAAAAAAAAAAAAATTAATGTAAATTGCAAACTTGCTTTATATCACATCTACTGTTGATTTAGAGTTTGAAAGTTATAATGACAGTGACACTTTGAGGCCACGTTCACATGGTGTAACAGTGGTTGTTCTATGACATGGCCATGTCACAGAATGGCCGCTGTTTGTGAAGTTCAACCCGGGACTGCAGTAAAGGCCGGATGACCTTCATTTCTTTTGCATTAAAATGCGGGCACATTCAGGTGTGCCTGAGTTCCAATTAACCATTGCAAACATTGTAAAGTGTGGCTGGAGCTGCACTTCACATTGTTTGCACTATCAATTTTGTGCGGCCGCTTTTCAATGAATAACGGCCGCACAAAATTGACGTGTCAGTTTTGAGTGCGGCCGCATGGAATACAATGTTATTTGATTTTCCACTAAATAGCGGCCATTGTTGCAATCCTGCAACAACGACCATTAGTTAGTGAAAAAATACATTGTGTGAACGTGGCCAAAATTGTATCTTTATTTCAGGAAACCTTTGACACAGTGTCAGAAGTTTAAAGCAGTGAGGATCCCAGTACTGAGACATCTGTCAGGATATATAGGACCAGCAAGACAAAGGACAGGTGCAGCCCTAACACTGGCACCCGCCCTGCTGCCCCTGCCTACTTGCCACAGCAGTCCTAGCGACAGCGGACAACTTGTCGACGGTCCCTACCCTATATAGTGTGAACACAAAACAACAGACAGGACAAACGCAACACAATACAGAAAGGTCAGAGGTCCAAGTCAGCAACAGGAGGGCTGCGCAGTACAAAACCTAATCCAGGAGAATAGTCATGTCCAAAAGCCAAAAGTCAGGTAACCAAAAATACAATGCAGGGAAAACCGCTAGATCAAGAAACACTATGAAATAGGCTCCATCTCAGGCAAGGAGCATGAGGCAAGTGAAGATACGTATGCACCCTGTAGTCCCAGCCCCTGGTAATGATTGGGGCTGAGGCTCCAGGTCCTGCCCAGATACCGACAACTAACTGGTAAGTCAGCTGTCAGTCAATAATCAGTGAACACACACAACTCCTATGCTGATCAGCCAGAGAGTGAAGCACTGGGCTCTGCTACAACACGGAATAACAGAGCAGAGCAAAACCTGAGAAGCAGTCTGGCTGCTATGGACGCCGAGCAAAAGGCATGGCCCGAGTCCTAACAACATCAGACTGTTTGCATAAGAGATTCACACCATATTTCTACACGATGGAAGAACAGACAGATATATGAAAGGCATCATGTGTCTCCTTGACCTAACAGCTATCCAGCCATTTGAAACATAAATTGCAGCTGATAGGTTCAGTTTAAAGAAAGTATATGAGCTTAAGGCCCCATTCCCACTGAGCAAAACTAGCGGAACATGTTCATTCTTCAGAGCAGGAGTGCGCGCCTCCCATAGAATCCCATTATGAGCGGGAGGCTAACGGCATTCAGCGGCGGAATTCCGCTAGTTTTGCTCAGTGGGAACGTAGCCTAACCCTGTAAGAGCTGAGCAGAACTAAAGAAGCACAGTTTAAAGCT
Organism: Dendropsophus ebraccatus; assembly: GCF_027789765.1. Lineage (NCBI taxonomy): Eukaryota > Metazoa > Chordata > Amphibia > Anura > Hylidae > Dendropsophus > Dendropsophus ebraccatus. The sequence continues at coordinate 47,394,411 of NC_091460.1, forward strand.
AAACTCTTCTGTGATTTTATTTCAACAATCTGAGGGAATCCCCGACCTCTGACTCGTGAAGTTTGTTGTTTTTTTTGTTTTGTTTTTTTCTCTGAGAAGGAGAGCAGTACATAGAGATGAGCAAATCTTGAGCACACTCAGGTCCGAACCAGAGCTTGCATCAATTCATTACTGGCTGTAGAAGTTGGATGCAGCCCTGGGGAGCCCTGAAAACATGGATATAGTCTATGGCTGTGTTCATGTTTTCCAGGAAGCCCTAGGGCTACATCTAACTTCTTCAGTCACTGGTAATCAAATTTTGCACGCTCCTGCACGGAACTGAGTGTGCTTGTGATTTGCCCATCTCTATTAGGTAACTTCAGGCTCACATACATACTGTAGCTATAGCATAGTAGAAAGTAAGGAAGCAGCAATTAGCTTATGGCCATGAAGGAGTTAAATGGCTGATTGCATTATATAAAGGCAATTTGCATCAGCATTATGCCTGTACAGCTAGTTTCAATTTGCATATTTTATAGTCTCTATGTTTAGCGATAACTTTGCAAGTGTTAATCCAATTTATGTTTCACTTACATTTTAATCATTTTCTTTACCATTCTAGATGAGGCTGGGATTTTTATAAACACATTATCGCAATTCCTTATCAATCATATGAATGCAAAACTATAGATACCGAGCGCTGTATGCAATTGTTACATATGATGGTAATGGAAATAGTGCTTACACCATTCTCCGCATGGTCTTTTATAGTAATTGGTTTGGAGATCCATATTCCATAGAGGCCATATTTACTGGAGTTATTGCTGCTAGACGAAGGATCTCCTGAGCCAGATAAGTGACCAGAGCAATTGTCACTTTCCTCCCCCACTCTTCCATCAGCTCAAGTACGTTACATAGCAGATGGCTGTGGACTTGGACAGTTTGATTAAAATATATATTGACTTGATGATAGCTTGTTGAGAATTTTGCTGAGAAGCCGATGTATAGCATGCAGCCATGTCTTTTTCTTCTAAAATTGTACATGTTGGATTTCTTTCTCTATTGGTTTCTTAGCGATAAGCCATCACCAGAGCTGTCTGGCAGTGGCTTACCTTTAGGCGCTATTCACACGTCCGCAAGTGTGGATCTGCAATAACAGACAGAAAATAGGGTCAATGCATTTCATTGGCCCCATTTACACATCCGTCGGTGTGTACAGGGCCATGATCTGTGTGTACAGGCCCTAGTGCGGACAGAAATTCCTCCACAGACACACCTCTATGGGATCTGTATTTTAGCCGATGCGATCTTCAAAAAATACGGATCTGCAATCCGTAAATAGTGACTAGTTTATTATTATTTTTTGCAGATCAGCAACAATGCGGATGGGATTTTGCGTATTGGGATGAAAGATAGCGGACTAAAATTTGAAAAATATACTGACATGAGATTCGACCCTTGTTCCTACACAAACTAGATAAAAAAATAATCAAAAGTAAGTATTCTCTATTAGTATTCTCTATTAGGACTAAAAGACATTGAACTTTTCACAATATTCAATGTTTAATTTTGATTAATTTTTTTGTTTGCCTATTTTGTATAGGGACATCTGTTTATACCAGTATATTGAGCTGAAGGTTGAATAAAAAAAAAAGAAGAACACAAAAGAAAAATGAAGCGTGAACATCACTGCAATACTGGCAATAGCCAGTAGAGTAAAGCTGATTGTTACAGCTAGATCTTGATGAATAGAATTAAAGTACACAATTGTAGAAGCAAACTCCCCAAAACTTCTGTGACCCTGAAGGTCAGATGGTTGTTCCCATCTTGTAAAGTGATGGCATATCCATGGAGATCTGATCATTTAAAACCCCATCAATCATGAGATATTGTGACAGTGACACTCCTAGCCGTGCAGGGAACTGCACCACAATATATTTCACTTGAATTGAGCTACATTGAGTTGCATTTCTCTGCACATCTGGTGACTTGAAGTAAAGTACTGTTGTGAACAGGTTGCAGTATGGTGTCCCCTTCATTCTAATGATTGGTGAAGGTCCTAGAGGTCAGCTCCCCACTGACTATAATGTTATGGGATCTCTTAGTGATATGGCACTACTTTAGAAGTCATAACCATTTAAAGGGTTAAAAGGATTTGTGAACCCCGTTAATATCTGTATTCATTCAGCAGTTTGCTGTTGTAAAATGTTGACACAGTGTAAAAAAAAAATCAAAGAAGTCACATGCAAATTTCGACCTGTCACTTAAAATCACCCAAAATTTGGCTGTCATCACAACACAATGACATTGACAATCATTGGATGCAATGCTGCAGTGGAACAGTTTAGAGATGATCGAATAGCGCTAATGTTTTTGTTCGTACGAACTCGAACCATTGGTATTTGACTCTCGCAGACTTCCTGTTCCATGGGGAGGGTGGAGACAGCCCGAGTCCCGCCTGGAAAACAGGAATACAGCCTCTGCCATAAGTTGTTCCTCTTTTCCAGGCAGGATTCGGGCTGTCTCCACCTTTCCCACGGAACGGCAAGGCAGCGGGTGTCAAATGCCGATGGTTCGAGTTCGTACGAACCAGAACATTAGCGCTGTTCTATCATCTTTAGAACAGTTGTCCTATAACTCTAGTCCTATACTGATTCATTGAATTGATCTGAATGTCTATGTTGGGGGGCGGGGGATATTATTTTCCTTATAAGGGGGGTTGGGTACCATGACATCCTCTAGGATTGTAGAAGGTTTATTTTCCAAGAAATACAGAAAATATTATTTAACTTCACGTGTGGCAGTTTGTATTTAAAGCTTTTCCTAAACATCAAATCACATTCGGTTAATGTAACCCATACCTCATTCCTATTCTGTATGTGTAACATGACCATTTGTGTTATTACAAAGAAATTTACACTTTTGCAACTATTTTTTATATTATTAATTTATCCTATGTATTATATTTGATGAAATAAATTTGAATTTAAAAAAAGCAAAATATTCTTATAAAATAATGTTTTGTTTGTATAGCTAGTCTGTACATCTATGTGTGTCCATAAACTACTAACAGACTGTATTCTCTGATACTGATGTCAAACTAGATAGAAGTGAACTAAATAGAAGAGAGTGTGACTATAGGATCAGATGACACAGGGCAGGTTTGTGGTCTCTGACCCAATTGATTCGGTATGATTCTATTTATTTTTATGTATTGCACAGCAGTATTGTCAGTCATGGGTTAATGTTTTATGTATAGCATGTGTTGTTATTAACCAATAGGAGGTGCTCTCTACTTCTAACCAATCTCTTTTCTTCTTTTTTTTACGCACACACTCTTCCCCACCACTCACAGGGAAGTTCTCTTTAGGCCCCTGTAGGAGGAGACACTGGTGGAGGAAGTGTTGTGTTAGTTCTAGTCAGATTCTCATGGGAGAAAGACACACAGAGCAAATGTCCCTGCTGTAGCCAAGTCGGGGCCTGGCTTATGCCAGGACCCATGTCCGGGTCAAAGTTCAGTTTAGTCTGAGGCACCAAAGTGTACAGATGCATCTAGAGACAAACAGTTGTTTTACTACTACTTATACTAAAGCTACTATGCATTGCTAAGCACTTTAATGGGAGAAGAGTCCAGGAACACCCTCACCCATTCTGAGAACCAGTCTAAAAAAGGGCAATATGCTGAAACACAAGAGGAACTAGCCTGGATAGGACAAAGCTACCAAACAAGATCTACATACCCTATCTCGCAACGCAGGTAACTGGGAAGGCCCAAAAGCTTAGCTACACACAGATAACCATGATTGGGGCGTGTATCACCCTATTAAAATGCATAGCTCAGCACTTTAGGGCACAAGGTGGTGAGACGTAGTATAAACGCAGGTACAAGTAAACTTCTCACTCAAAAGTATTTCTCCAAAGTTCCAGCATACGGTAGTACATTGCTACCCTGGGTTGGGGCTCCTTCAACAAACTCTTCTCCTCAACTCTACTCAATTCTCCAAGCAGCACTACAACTACTTTTCTTATGCTCTACTTCTCTAAGCACCTCCTTAAGCACAAGCAAGCTCCAGTATTAAAGTCTGTGGCAAAGATGTATCTATTGGTGAAAGTGTATTGTACTATTGAAGAATTCTACAGAAAAGCTGTTCTATTTTTTCAACACTGGGACTTTGTCATACTTCATACACACCAGCACTCATACACACATACCATATGCCTGGGAATATTTTTCCCTGGACTCTGGGTGGCGGTACCGATGTGGGTCAGTTGTCACTTAGGACTACCGTGACAAGAGCGTAAGGGACCCATTACAACCCAGCAGGTCACCGACCATTGGGGAATACAGCCAGCCACATAAACAAAGCAGGTACCAACATCACATCTGTGTGCTGGACAAGCACTGGTGTCTCGACATTAGCATCTCTGGCTGAGCTCACAGGAAAATACCATCTAGACTGACATACCACACATACACACAATGTAGGTCTCACCCGTCAGTTCACAATAACTGGGCCCAGCATAGAGGACCCAGCCCAGGGAACATGTGCAACTTGGAGGTAAGTGGTGATGCTTTATAAATATGGGGCCAAACATCCTGCACTTGGTTCAGCGAACGTCAACTAAGCAGTGGGGCAAACAACAGAAGCCTTAATACTGGTAGTATACAGTATATTGCTTACTTCTGGCATCTGGGGATCTCAGATGGTGAATTAACATTCTTATTCAAAGTATAGATACATTTTGATAGGAGACACTGGCATCTTTGTCTTCAGGCTGCCCTAGCCTCCTTCAGATTGACAGCTGGCTCATGTTGAAATCCCACACAGCCAAAGACGAGCCAGCTATCAGTCTGAAGGAGGTGGGGGGCTGCCTTAAGACACTGCGGTGGTCGGAGAGTAGGGCAGGTGCAGACAGTGTCACTGACCAGCCTATCCGTGCTGTCGTGTTTCCTTCATAGTGAAATGTCAGAAGTTTTGATCAGTGGTGTCCAGGATGCTAAGACCCCACCATTTGGTAAAACAAGCAAAAAGAAGCACTCAGCGGAGTTCTGTGCCTGTTCGTTTCTGCTCTGCTCAGGGAGTGGTACCAGTAGTGTATAGTAAAGGTACTTTTTTATTGCTTTTCTGTAATCCTAACACCCCTCGTGCCACTCTCTGAGCAGAGCCAAGGGGTGCTGAGCTGACATGAAGATTGGATTTCATGGATTGGGGTGGGTCTCAGCACCTGGTCCCTGGTCATTGATAAAACTTTTGACATGTCAGAAGTTTTTCAAAGTGATAAGTACCTATAGTTTTGGTAAGATGGAGTCTAAGGTCCAAATGTGGGATTTGGGCCGTTTCCGCCCCCCCATCCCTTCTTTTTTTTCCAAAGGGTATTTGTACACTTTATAGTGTGGACGGGCACCAAGGAAAGTTACCACATTACTAAGGTAGGACTAGACCTGATATATATTTTGTGCTGCTTTTTTTCGGGACGGTCGAGGGAGGGAGCAGCTGGAGGCTTCATGTCTCCTTCACTTACCGCGTCTCATGAATATCAAAAATAGTTTTACTGTGCAGCAAAATCCAATGCATTACAGATGGGAAAAGCAAATGTTCTCCTTCTTGTAGAGTGTGACAAAGCTAAATCATTAGAATGATAGTTATCTGCTGTCAGCGGAGTTATGAGCAAGAAATTCAAGGTGAACTCACTGACTATTACTCTTTGAAGAAGGTGCAGCTCCTGGTGCGTTTCTACATTCATCCTACTGGACGGCATCTCAGTTTTCAGGGATTTAAATGTGAATGAGCGGCCGTCTGCCTAACATTACTCTGCCCTAATTATCAGCCAGAAAATAAATCTCTGTCCTAATGAAAAAAGGAGGAATCAAAGTATATGGAAATTTAGCCATGGTCGGGAATAAAAGTCTTGTTTTTTTCAATGTTTTTTACTTTTAAACTAGATATAATTAAAAAGGTTCTGTCAGTTTTATGAATTGGAGTCAATGTTAGTCTATAATATATACTCTTGAGAACATTAAGTTAGATTTTGCCTCTTCACATGGCCGTATCACATCCCCATACATCTCCAAGCTTTACAGAGTAATAGTATTTCACTCACAGACTTATATGGTTCCCAGCTGTATCTCCGGATGCTTCTGATTTTATAAAGAAGTACATGAAAACTTTTTGTGAAGATCAGATATTGTTTATTATAGGAAAAAAAATATCCTTTAATGGTGCGTTCACACCTACAGGATCTGCAGCTGATTTTCTTTAGCAGATTTCATTTAAATAACTAAACACAGCATCAAATCTGCTGCAGATCTGCTGCAGATCCTGTAGGTGTGAACGCACCATAAAGGGGTATTTCACCTTTAAACTTACTTGTCCCCTATCCACAGAATAGGGGACAAGTAAGAGATCAAGGGGAATCCGACCCCCCGGCAATCTCCATATCAACCTGCAGCTTCTTTCTTTTGAATAGAGCGATGGGTGGATGGGGAAAAGTTAGTTTTAAGTTGGAATACCCTTGTAATACAATGCATAATACTGTGAAACATACATTCAGGACAGGTTTATAAAATCTGGGACATTTTTAGGCATTTTGAGGTTTAATTTATGCAAAGTTTTCTTGTGAGTCTGAGCATTCACATCTACAATGATTGGACTGGGACAGGAGAGGTGCTCAGCAGCTCCACTTCCACCCCTAGCTCGCTCCGACCTTTGTTCAGTTGCACTAGACACGATCCATAGATGGAGCCCTGCTAGAGGAACTGGACCAAGACTGTAGCAAGCCAGAGAGTGAAGCATGCTACTGGGTTTCTCCTGCCACGATCTAACAATTAGTGTGGGTTTAATCATTCAATATTATATTATAGTCTGACTGGCACCATGTAAACAATATGCAACAAAAAAAAAAAAAAAAAGGACTGAAAAAATGGACTGCACCTCACAGATAACACAAAATAGCAAAAAGACTATTAAAATCAATTAAAATACAGACAAACCACTGGCCCAAATCTGACCATGTGGAACCCAATCTACTGCACAATATCTTTATGTAATGACCATGATAACAGAAAATGAACAAATATAGATTAAACTAATAATGCCTATAATCAAAAATGAATATGCGCAATAGTCAGAACAAGCATATATGTAAACAATGTGATGTAAAATACTGCCTAATAAACAGACTCGTAATGCCAATGCAAGAATCAAAGTGCAAGTGCAAAAAAGAGTGCCAAGAGAATGCAGATAGGGGTATTCTAGTATAATACAACCGACATGCTCATCATGGTGGGTTAGGACAGGCATCCCACGTGTTCTGTCACATGGACTTCCCATGATCTTGAGGACAGGGATTCAAGTTTCCTGCCTGTTACAATGGAGTGGCAAGTGAAACATATTTTACCGCTCCATCCATTCTTTATGGGAACATCAGATATTGGTCTAGGTAATGTATTTAGACCTGAAAGGGGCCACCAGAGCATTGGCAATGGAGCATTGAGGGTTATAATGGGTGTGTGGTGTCCCACCACGGGTGTTTTTTTGTCTTTCCTTTGCACCTGTCGCAAAAGCTTCTTTCTCCAGGTTAAGTGGTGATAAAGGGTACTTTATCACTAGGGTGCAGTTTTACCACTAGATGTCAGTATTTTGTATTCCTATGTATTGCACATCTGAGGAGGTTCATGGGTTAATGTTTTCTGTGTACCATGTGCTCTTATAGACCTATAGGAGGTCCTTTCTACTTTTAACCTATCTCTTTTCTTCTTTCTTATGTACACACTCATCCCCACCACTCACAGGGTAGATAACTTAGCCCCTGTAGTAAGTTATTTACTTGGTGGAGGAAGTTTAGTCAGTCTTATCCAGATTCTCGTGGGAGAAAAACACACAGAGAAAGTGTCCCTGCTGTAGCCAAGCCAGGGCCTGGCGTATGCCAGGACCCTTTTCTGGGACACGGAGGAGTCAAGTCTGAGACCCAGTAGTGTACAGATGCAGCTAGAGACAACCAGTTCTTTTTTTACTCCTACTATAACTACTATGCAGTGCTAAGCACTTAAAGGGAGAAGATTCCAGGAACATCCTAACCCACGCTGTGAACCAGTCTAAAAAGTGCAGGGCAGTATCGTAAGAACCAGAGGAACTAGCCTGGATAGGACAAAGCTACCAAGGAAGGTCTACGAATCCTATCTCGCAGTGCAGGTAACTGGGACACTCCCGGGAACTTAGCATCACCCAGATAACCATGACTGGGGTTTGTATCACCCTATTCGGATGGGTCACTCGACACTGTAGGGCACAAGGTGGTCAGACATAGTCTATACACAGGTACAAGTAAACTTCTTACTCAAAAGTATTCCTCCAAAGTTCCGGAAGAGTACATTGCTACATTAGGTCAGGGCTCCTTTGACCAACTCTTCTCCTCTTCTCTAATCAACCCTCCAAGTACTAAAGTCTTCAGTACTAAAGTCTATGTGAAGATTTATCTATTCTACTGAAGTGTGTTGCACTACTGAAAGACTGCACAGAAAAGCTGTTCTCGGACATTGCCTTTAAGCTAAGCACTAAGCACTACAGTTTATTTGTAATGTAATGGATTGCTGCCAAAGAGGTTATGCTACAATCACGTAGGGCAGCAGCTGTGAATGTCCACTGCATTAGCCCTTTATTAACGATGCTACCATTTTCTTTATTGAATTACTATGCCCAGCGTATGCATTAACACTTCCTGTAGTCTGAGCACTTAGCATCTTGCTCCTTCCACTGCAAATCTTACAAAGAGTAAAATGTATTGACAGAATGTATTTAACATATTGAGGCTATGTTCACACACTGTAAAATAAAAGCAAAATACAGCTGTATTTTCAATATAATTATGCACTCCATCGAAGTTAAATGGAAATTGTCTGAAAGTGCAGACACTGTATATAATAAGGCCAGAAGAGACTATGATCCTCCAAATAATGAACATGCGGGGGCTAGGTTCACACTATGTAACTGTGCGGCTGTATTTTTTATGCGGCTGTAAATGTGCGGATGAAACTACGGCCGTGAGACATGCGGCTCAAAACATACGGTCATTTACTTTGAAATCTGGTTCAACTAAAAATAACAAATAAAATCTTAAGAAAGTGATGCAAACACCTCTGGATGCATCTGGGAAAGCAGGGAACACAGTTTACATGAATTGCTATTACCGGGGTTTGCGATCCTCTGCACTAATGCTGATGTCTCTCATGGTTAATCTATCGTTGTAATAAAGTGCCTTTCGTTGTTCAATAATTAAATTTAAACGAATCCATCATTTTGCAATTAAATATACTGTTAAAATAGATATATAAATAAATGTATATTTATATATATATTTATTTTTTGACAGTATATTTAATTACAAAATGATGGATTCGTTAAAAATAAATTATTAAACAACGAAACTGAATTTATTTAATCGAAAATGTGTTTTATTAATTAAATATTAATTAGTACAGGAAGCTCCATAAGCCGTTAATTCATATTGCCGGCAAAAGAGTTTTCTGTACTAATCATCACTTTACTTTAATGAAAACATCAAATGTTTCTTCTAATTATGTTATCACAATAGCATTATTAGAAGAAACATTTAGAATTATATGTGCGCTCAGCTGATTGGCTGTTCGGCTGAGCGCACATATAATGAGCCGGTCCGCAGCACAGTGACTTCATTGTGCTGCGGACCAGCGAAGAGGACACATCGGGGTGAGTATAGAGCTCTCCCCACCCCCTCCCCAGCACTGCACCCCTCCCAGCAAGGAAGGGGGGTCACTTAACCCCTTCCTTGCTGGAATGGGTGCAGTCTGACATCAGTCTGGCCCCCAAGGGGTTAAGGGGGATGCAATACATCCTCCCTTAACCCCTTGGGGGCCAGACTGTAAGCAGCGATCTGTAAAGATGCTGCATACTGTAAGGTGCACAACACTGCTCACAATGATGGGTGTTGTGCTCCTGTTTGTGTGTTTTTTGTGTGTTTCTCCCTTTTTGTTTTTCAGATATCGGTATCCTGGGGATTACGTCGGATTCCGTGGACTACGTCGATGACCAGCGTTTTTTTATTTTATTTTTTTAATAAAATGGTCAATGAGGGGTGTGGGGGTGTTTTTATTTGAATAAAAAAAATTTTTAACTTGTGTCTTGTCTTTATTTCTTTACTTTATAGACTTAGTAGTGGAAGCCGTCTAATAGACGGAATCCATTACTAAGTTGGGGCCTAGTGTTAGCCGGTATAAAATGGCTAACACTAACCCCCTATTATTACCCCAGTACCCAATGCCACCAGGGGTACTGGGAAGAGCCGGGTGCCAGTGGTCCCGGAGCGTCAAAATTGGCGCTCCTGGACCGGGCATCAGCAGGCTGGTAAGATTTAGGCTGGGGAGGGCCTAAACCAATGGCTCTTCCCACCCTGGTGTTACCAGGCTGCTGTCGTTTGGTTTTTAACCCGGCTGGTTATAAAAAGAGGGGGGACCCTATGCGTTTTTTTTAAATTAATTATTTATTTAAAAAAAAAACGCATAGGGTCCCCCCTCTTTTTATAACCAGCCGGGTTAAAAACCAAACGACAGCAGCCTGGTAACACCAGGGTGGGAAGAGCCATTGGTTTAGGCCCTCCCCAGCCTAAATCTTACCAGCCTGCTGCCGCCCGGTCCAGGAGCGCCAATTTTGACGCTCCGGGACCACTGGCACCCGGCTCTTCCCAGTACCCCTGGTGGCATTGGGTACTGGGGTAATAATAGGGGGTTAGTGTTAGCCATTTTATACCGGCTAACACTAGGCCCCAACTTAGTAATGGATTCCGTCTATTAGACGGCTTCCACTACTAAGTCTATAAAGTAAAAAAATAAAGACAAGACACAAGTTAAAAAATTTTTTTTATTCAAATAAAAACACCCCCACACCCCTCATTGACCATTTTATTAAAAAAATAAAATAAAAAAACGCTGGTCATCGACGTAGTCCACGGAATCCGACGTAATCCCCAGGATACCGATATCTGAAAAACAAAAAGGGAGAAACACACAAAAAACACACAAACAGGAGCACAACACCCATCATTGTGAGCGGTGTTGTGCACCTTACAGTATGCAGCATCTTTACAGATCGCTGCTTACAGTCTGGCCCCCAAGGGGTTAAGGGAGGATGTATTGCATCCCCCTTAACCCCTTGGGGGCCAGACTGATGTCAGACTGCACCCATCCCAGCAAGGAAGGGGTTAACTGACCCCCCTTCCTTGCTGGGAGGGGAGCAGTGCTGGGGAGGGGGTGGGGAGAGCTCTATACTCACCCCGATGTGTCCTCATCGCTGGTCCGCAGCACAATGAAGTCACTGTGCTGCGGACACGCTCATTATATGTGCGCTGAGCCGATCAGCCAATCAGCTGAGCGCACATATAATTCTAAATGTTTCTTCTAATAATGCTATTGTCATAACATAATTAGAAGAAACATTTGATGTTTTCATTAAAGTAAAGTTATGATTAGTACAGAATGCTCTTTTGCCGGCAATATGAATTAACGGCTTATGGAGCTTCCTGTACTAATTAATATTTAATTAATAAAACACATTTTCGATTAAATAAATTCAGTTTCGTTGTTCAATAATTTAATTCTAACGAATCCATCATTGTGCAATTAAATATACTGTCAAAAAATAAATATATATATAAATATACATTTATTTATATATCTATTTATTTTAACAGTATATTTAATTGCACAATGATGGATTCGTTAGAATTAAATTATTGACCAACGAAAGGGACTTTATTACAAAGAAAATGTGTTTTATTAATTTAATATATTAACTATTAGAGGCATCGGCATTCGGCATCATTGCCGGCTATTTTTGAAGTACTCCGTACGGACCGCCTGTCAATCCACGGCCGCATGTCCAGCCGCAAACAATGGTCTTGTTCATTTTTTACGGGTCCGTTTACGATCGGGCCGTAGATTCATACATAGTGTGCACTGTGCAGCCGTATATCCTATACTTTCCAGCATATGCATGAACCACCAAAAATACCGCCGCACAATTACAGCCGCAAATACAGCCGCACAGTTACATAGTCTGAACCTGGCCTTATAGAGTATTTTGTACTTTATAAGCGTGTTACACTATGCAGTCATAATTCAGCTCTTTGCTACAGAAATCAGAGGACGGACCTTGAACAGACCAAAGAAGTTGTAGAAATGTTGAACTTTGAAGTGAATACTTACGTGTCATCAATACCTGTCTGTCCCCCTCAAATCACAGCTGCCTCCACTTCCTGAAGAAGACAAGAGTTGAGCACACTCAACCAATCACTGGCCATGACACTGTCCCATCTCAGTCAGTGATTGGCTGAGCAGGCTAGGGGCGGCGAACACGACAGGCGAACACGAGCTATTTTTTGTTTTCCATATGTATTAAAATGTACAACCACCATCTTCACAAACTTTAATAAAGGTTTAGTTCTGTAATGATCCAAACTTCTTGCAATGTATATAATGAATCTCGGTTTGTGAAGTTGAGTTCGCTCATCTCTAATCCCAACCATTTAGGTAGAATTTATCTATTTTAAACAAAAAAATACTGGTCAGGGGTGGCTGATCTTGTTAATTGAACTTTTGTTTAAGTAGCTTTAGTTCTAGAACACTTGGCATTGAAAGGTTATTAAAGGTAGGTAGGGAGTTAGATAGGGTGTCTGGGTCTATGTTAGTGGTTTTAACTGCACTCATACATTGGTAAAGTTTCACCAGTTGTGTGAACAAGGTTAAGTAAGGCTAGGCTTTTTTTTCTTTTGTTTCCAGTGGGTCTAGGTTTACTCCCCCATCATTTATAGGTTTAATTGGTCCCAACTTTAGTATAGTAAGTTCATACAGTGTCTCATGAACCATATATACCCCATATTTATCACACAGACATGTCAAAATAAGAAATCAGGGATCCAAACTGGGGACAAGACCATGTTGAGGTTTAAAAACAAACGGCGTATCACCACTAGGCCCATTTTACTTGAGCCTGAGCTGTTATATACCAAATACATCTCATGAACAACAAGGGCTCTGTTGTTAGAAAAACTAGCCTTTTCCCTTATTTTTTACAGCACATATAAAGTTTATAATGCAAAAGTAAAAATCCACTGCTCAGGTTCAGATCGATATGTATCCAAAATCTAATGCAAGGATATGTGTTCTACAATATTTATCTTCTGCTTCAATGCCCAACATGTATACTGAGAGCAGTAGGTGTTCTCCTGTGTTATAGACAGTGTAAAAAACATTGAATGCAAACATAAAAATATGTATGTCTTGTATTTGCATATAAATATATAGGGCTTAGGATTTACTAAGAGGTGCACGCCTCTTAGTACAGTCGGCTGGTGCAAAAATCTACACCTACTCAGAAGCAGGTGTAGATTTTTGCCTGTTTTACGCCTGTTTCCAGGTTGAAACCTTCATAAAACAGGTGCGGTAGGAGGCCACACCTCCTCCCTGCCTTGTTGCGCCCCCTACCCGCCCACCAGGCAAGCAGAGGATTTGACAGGTGTATGCCATGGAAAAGGGGCAAATTAGCCCCTCTTTTGTGGCATACTTCAGGGGTGCACAATGATAAATCCCCCCCAATGAGTGTCAGACTGGCCCACCAGAACACCAGAGGATCCTCGGGTGGGCCCCCAGCTTTAGAACCTGCACAAACACTGACTGACATGTTGTTTTTCACTGGTCCTTCATTGGTGGTCCCCTAGGATCATTTCCTCTGGTGGGCCCCAGATACCCCAGTCCGACACTGCCCCCAACAACTCAAATATATGCTGAGAGGGAAGTCAGACTAGCTGCTGACTGAGGGAACAGTTTATAGCTTCTCATACAAGTCTATAGAGAGGGGAGGAGGAATAGGAACAGTGGCGGTCTTTGGCACCAAGCACCCCAAGCGCTCGCTTGGGGCCCCCAACATCCATGGGGGCCCCCATGCCCCGCTCTTGTGCTCAAGACTGCTGGACAGGGCTGCTGCCCCGCTCGCTGCTGCCATCTGAACTGTAACTATGAGCACTCGTAATGAGCGCTCATAGTTACATGCAGCAGCACTGACAGGGCGGGAGTCATTGGCTCCCTTCCTGTCAGTCACTCTTGTGGCTGCAGGAAGGGTTTTCCCTGCAGTCACAAGTGGCAGCTTTGTCCTTGTGGTGCCGGCGTGCCAGTGACATCACTGGAGCATCAGCGCCAGGACAAGGGGAGCGCGGCCTCTTGTGATCGCAGGGAAAACCCTTCCTGCGGCCACAAGAGTGAAGAGAAGAGGAGACGCCCGGACCCAGGTGAGTATAAGTGTTTGTTTTATTGTGTTATATACTATATGGGAGAGGGAGCACACTGGGGCCTGTGTAACTGGGGGAGCGCACATCGGGGGTCTATATAAATGGAGGGAGCACACAGGGGGGCTATATAACAGGGGGAGCACACAGGGGGGCTATAGATTACTGGGGCTTCACAGAGGGGTCTATATACTACTTGGGGCAGCACACAGGGGGTCTATATACTACTTGGGGCAGCAGAATGGGGTCTATATACAACTTGGAGAGCACACAGGAGGTCTATATCCAAGCGGGGGAGCACACAGGGGGCTATATACTACTGGGGAGCACACAGGGGTCTATATACTACTGGTGGGGCACACAGGGGTCTATATCCAAGTGGGGAAGCACACAGGAGGTCTATATCCAAGTGGGAGAGCACACAGGGGGGCTAAATACCACTGAGGGAGCACACAGGGGGGCTATATACTAGTGGGGGAGCACACAAGGGGTATATACAACTGGGGGCAGCACAAAGGGGGTCTATATACAACTGGGGCAGCACACAGGAGGTCTATATACTTCTGGGGGAGCACACGGGGGGCTATATATAACTAGGGGAACATACAGGGGTCTATATACTACTGGGGGCAGGACACAAGGGGTATATACTATTGGGGGGAGCACAGAAGGAGTATATATTACTGGCGGTAGCGCACAAGGGGTATATACTATTGGGGGCAGCACACAAGGAGTATATATTACTGGCGGTAGCGCACAAGGGGTATATACTACTGGGGGCAACACACAGCGGTCTATTGTTTTAAAACGCGTGTCGAGGGGGGGGCCCCAGACATAACTTCGCTTGGGGCCCCAGGAATGCCAAGACCGCCCCTGAATAGGAAGAGGAGAGGGGAGTAATTAGTAAACATAACACCTAGACAGACAGACTGCAGAGACTGTGCAGGAGCTTATAATGACTATAATATCTCATACTAATGCTAGATTCAGAGCTTACACTGTTCAGTACTGCTCAATTATGTTGTGTGTGTGTGTGTGTGTGTGTGTGTGTGTGTGTGTGTGTGTGTGTGTGTGTGTGTATAGGAAACATCATACCCTCTAGTTTACATCCACTAGCTTAGGTTTAACTAAAAGTTATAGGTGAAGCCTGTAGAGCAGATCTATGATTTAAGGTAACACAATAAACTTACCCATACATACAAACAGTACAGATTGCTGGTACATTGATTTACAGAGGAATCCCACAAACACCAATAAAATAAAATAATAAAAACTGCCTGCCTGCCAACTATTGAGTTTTTGGCTGAATAATTTTGTAAACTGGATCACAAAAAGAGTTTATGTAAACCACGCTGGTCTTGATGTTAGAGGCATTCCCAGGTGTTTCATGGGCTTAAAGGGAATTTGTCAGTTCTATATCATACTCAGACCTACAGACATGGGAATATAGCTAATCAGGACATAAATTAAATAATGCCTGTCTCCTAGCTGATTTGAAATTATAAAATAATGCCTTTCTCCTAAGCTCAAGAGTTGTAGAGGCCATGCTGAGCTACAGCATGCACTCTTCCTCCCTTGCCCACCCTCTCTGCCCTGTATAAATTAAGCTCACAAATCCTTTCCATCAATCATGCAGAGCAGGATATAGTGGGTGAGAGAAAAGGCATGTAAGCTGCAGCTCAGCCCACATGCTACTACTCTTAAACTTAGAAGGAAAACAGGATTTTATAACCTTTTAGAACAACTATCAACATACTGTATATCATTTATTTTATCCACTATTTGCCCATGTTTGCAACTCTGAGCATGATATAGAGCTGCCAGAATGTACCAAATTAGATAAACTCAATGCTGACAAGTAGAGATGAGCGAAACGCAGATTTAAACGAAGTCAAATGCTTAGTTTGGTCTGTGCTCCACTCATCAAGCCGCTAGGCTGTCAGCCCTGCTACCCCTTCAATTTTGCTTTTTTTAAATCTGCGACTCTTTCATCTCTACTTGTCAGCATTGAGTTTATCCAATTTGGTACATTCTAGCAATATATATATATATATATATATATATATATATATTCATACTCACCTACCCCAATCCCCTGCAGCTGTCGTTCTGCTGTTTTCTGGGCCCCGCATGTCACTGTTTCTTCTTTGCTCAGCCAATCACAGGCTATAGCAATGTTCTGCTCAATCAGTGATTGGCTGAGCAGACAGGTTCTACAAAGATGACTCGTCTAGGGACCAGGAAGTGGTGACAAGTGAGGACCAGGAAATGGCAAAATGGCATCTCAAGATGAGTATGACTTATTTATTATTTTTATACTACACACATCTATATGTAAAAAAAAAAAAAAAATGATGATCCTCAACGACACCTCTAAAGCATCCAAAATAGGTTAATTGCTGAGTTACCCTTTAATCTGCTTGTACAGAATACTTGAAGATAGCCTATTTGTTCACAGTAATTGCTGTCTGCTTACAAAACCCCATCAATCTGAAAGAAGAATAAAACTGATAAAAATAAATGTTCCCTGTCACATGAAGTGTAAAACAGGGCTATTCCCTGAGCAATTACCAGCGCAATGAAAACATTGTGGGCACGTCCACCTTAACGCATAGGAGACGTGCGCCTGCGATGAAACAACTTCCACAGGTATTGTTCAAAGAGCGACAATAATGAATCGACACGACTGATAAATGTTACGTGATCACACAGTGAACCCAGCCGACTAATGAAGGAGAAAACAGCTTTTATCTTACACTGTAGATTACACTGTGGCTGGTGCCCTCCAGCATTTATAACACTACATCTCTAGACGAGAGTTTTCTAATCTATAAATGTAACATCAAAACATTTACAGTTACAGGGAAATTATAATTACGCAGATGTAGCAGAGCTAAATTAATTATGTAACTGAACTAGATAGGGATGACTCTCATAAAGTCACTAGATTTACTAGCAGTCCTATGTAAAGTGTTATAAACTTGAAGACAAACTCAGCTCTACTACATGTAGCTCACTCCTGTCTGTTACATCAGCAATCAGATAGGATGCATTTGAGTAAAACATTAAAAGAACTAATCAGCATGATTTATTATAAAAAAAAGATAATAATTATTATTAAAATAATAATAATAATAATAATAATAATAATAAATAGATAGATATTAAATTAATAACATCTACCTATCTATTATATTTTATTATATTATTATATATTAGATTTATTTGTGATTTATTTATCCACTATGGATATATAAAGGCACTATATACAGTACTTAGTACATGTAATAAACTTTATCTATGAATATTATCATACAGTCCCATGAATTAATAGTGCTGCCAGAAATAAATGTAAATGAAGCAAAGCCAAATAGGCAATGTATAATGATAACATAACTCTCTAAGGTAATGCAAATCCTATAAAGTGAGTTGAACCCCAAGACAAACTCGGTGCTGCTACATCTGACATAGCGAACTCTGCTACACGAGCATAGATAAAACATAATAAAACATTACATACAAACTGCAGGAAACTTTGTCAAGTCATAAAAGGCAATTGAGAACAAAGCATTGAGAAAGTTACAGAAGAAATGACTCCCTTACCTTCTATACCTGCTTCAATAAGCCCAAACTGTTCCAATAATTTCACAAAGAGAACAATGACGATTAGAACAGCTATCATTTCAAGACCTTCCAAGTTCATGGCGAGCTAGGTCATGGTCTGACCACAGCCAGCTAGTTCGCAGCTCTGCACACTGGCTTTCTTTGTCAAGCCATTAAACTACATTAAGAGGACTACTGCCAGTCAGGCAGCGAGGGAGAGAGAGAGAGAGAGGAAGAGAGAGAGAGTGTGTGTATCTGTGTGAATACAGTGCCTCCTGTCTATGCTAGCAGAGGCCAGAAGTGGCAGACGGATAAACTGCGGCCTGTCAGGATTTACCCGTATGCTTGTTATCACTCTTACACAGAAAGACAGCCATGCATTAAAGAAAGCGACGATCACCCAAGGACCCAGGAGGTCACACAGGCAAAGAAGAAAGTGACACGTACAGACTGACAGCAAAACACCTGGGATTTTTTTTTCCCCCCTCCTTTTCTTCATTCGCTTGTTTTATGGTTGGAAGTGTTGTGGATTGGCAGTTCCCTTGGTAACCGCATCTAACATCTAAAAGGGAATCTAGGTTTCATCTAGGTAAAGCTCTGCTTGTAGCCCAATGGTTGAATGCACTGGCTAACCATGACATTGATAGACCTTTCATAGAGATAGCCTCTTGTGACCCCGCTGAATCGCTATGATGATTTGTCTGGATTCTGGATGTCGAAACTATACCGTAAGAAATGCCAAGTATACTGGAAACTAATAAGAAATAAGATTAAACATTATGTGTACTTGATTTCCTAAAAGAAGCCATCAACAAGTGAGATGTGCACTGTTTTTTCATTAAACTTTGCATAAAACAGTCGTCCAAGTAAATAATATATCTTATCAGAGAAAAATTATCTTTGTCTGCTTATCAGGTTATATTCTTCCTCTTAAACTTACCAGGTATGCGAGAAATAAGAATAATATTACAAGTAATAAATAGTAGATTTCCTAATAAACTGAAACCATCCACAGGTGAAATGCTAACTTTAATTAAACTTTAGATAAATTAGTAGAAATAAATAATATGTCTTATCAGAGAAAAATTATCTTTTTGTTTATCAGGTTATATTCTTTCTCCTAAACTCATTATTCACCCTGCAAAAGATGCTGGTGTCTGGCTTGAGATGGGGAAGCTCATTGAGGGACACACACACACACACACACACACACACACACGTTTTTCTACATATTGTAAGTGTTACTTCCATGTTGGATTCAAGGCTTGTCTTGCTAAATATTGCTGTATGATGTCCTCTATGCTGCTGCTTTTGATGGTGTGCTATTGACATACAGAGGAGCAAGATCCCCTCTGCTGTGTTTTTAGTATGTGAAAGCCATTATAGGGGTTAGGTTCTACACTAACTGTGGGAAAACGGAAAATTAGAGATGGAGCCTGCAGAAGGAAAACTGTAAATAATGCCTTAGGGTAGCTTCACACATACCAGAATCACAGCAGTTTTCACTGCGATGTCATCCTGTTTTGAGCAAGTAAGCGGCAACCCCCTGAACCCCCTGCGGGCCAGTCTGCTCTCTGCCTTGTTCTGTGGCTCCAGGCGTCCTGACATCCCGCTCAGCCAGTGCTCTGTCCGCGGGGGACTTAAGGGGGCTGCCACTTACATACTCGCAGCAGGATGACTGCTGCGAGTATGTAATCCTATTAAAACTGACAGGAGGGGAATAGTAGAATAGTAGATTTTGCTGCAAATTCGCAGTGTAGAATCCGCTGCAATTCCGTTACGTGTGAACCCACTACTATACACGTTATTTTATATGCACATATGACAGCTAATTCCAAAAACTCATTTGAAAAACGATAAAATCTACTGTTGCCATAGTCTTATAACACAAGTTTAGCTGGTTGGCTATACTTTTCTATATAGTTTAAGAAAAACAATTATTTATTAACTTTTTTTCATGTCTGCGTAGGCTCCTCTGCTGCCACCAGTGGCTGTGTCGGGAACTGCAGTCCCAACACAGATATCGCTAACACTGCTGTTTGTTAATTTATTATCATGGTCAATAAGGCCAGAATTAACCCATAAGACACCGTTCGGCAGGTGATGCAGTTATTGTCCTTAAAAAACAACTTTTAAACAGCCCCATGCCCAACCACCTGGGCTTAGAGTATATGTGCCCTAACTTTGCACCACCCCTCCGTCCCTCCTCCCCACCCTCTTCATCATTAGGAATGCCACTGGAACATTTTCTCCTGTCTGAACATTGCACAGGTGCCTTAATGATCCAGCCCATGTTCAGTATTCACACAGCTGATGAATAGGAGACAATCTGCCTGGAGCATTCCGAATGATGAGGAGGGCGGGGAGGAGGGACGGAGAGGTGGTGCCAGCCTTATGCATACACAATCTAAGCCCCGGCCGTTTGACACAGGGCTGCCAGTTTAAAGGGAACCTGTCACCCCCCGTGCCGGGGTGACAGGCTCCCGACCCCCCGTTAGAGCCCCCTATACTCACCTAATCCCGCCGGGTCCCGCTTCTGGAGGTGGTCGGGTGATGAAGATCTCAGCCGCTGCAGATGAGATGAGTTCAACGCTCATAGAGAATGACGGAGCGCTGGACTCTCCTGTCATTCTCTATGGGTGTTGGACTCATCTCTCAGCGCGCGTGCCGGGCTGCAGCGGCTGAGATCGTCATCACCCGACCACCTCCAGAAGCGGGCCCCGCGGGATTAGGTGAGTATAGGGGGCTCTAACGGGGGGGTGACAGGTTCCCTTTAAAAGTTGTTTTCAGGACAATAACTGCATCACCTGTCGAATGAACCCCGGGACAGATCTTGGATTAAAAGCAGCTATCTGAAGGTACAAGCGGTTTTTTGGGGGGGAGATTGTGGGTACAGAGTGCCTTTGAGACTTCCACTTTTGCACATTATTGTACATCATAATTTTATTGTATACAGTGCTCCCTTGAGTAACAATGGCCTCATGTTGTAATATTTTTAGCATTTACACCCTTTACTACAGACAACATCAATGGCTAGAAGATCCAACCAACCAGCCTGGTGCACACCCTGGAGAAGCTTCAGTATAGAAAGTGATTTTCAACTTTTACCTGCTCTTTCTGACTTTTATATGTGATGACTTGTAATAGTTATTGGCTCATTTTTCTTTAATATATATTTTTTTTCTTATTTTAAAATGACATTTTGGTAGCTTAAAAACCAATTGCTAGGTGTTTATAAAGTTTTGGCCTCATGATACAATATTTTAACTTACAATGTTTACCCTGGAACCAATTAATATTATAACTTGAGAGACGTCTGTAATTTTAGGTTATCCACTAAACCATCTGAGCATTTTAGGTGTTAAACTAGTCAAGTCCAACAGCACTAAAGAGCTTGTTTAGAGAAGGCCAAATGTAGAAGAAGGATGCAGGCTGGGAGAACCACAATCCCAAGTGTGAGGGCTGTATATGCAACATTTCGACCTTTATGCAGTTCTTCTTTATGTCTAATAAAAACCTGCATGAAGGTCGAAACGTTGCATTTTTTTCACTGGATCATCTGAATTAAACTTCATTGACTTGATTCAATATGGATGCTGCATGATTTTTCCATTGTGTATGTCACAGAGACATGTGAAAAGTTTAGTTCTGTCCTGGTCTGACTGATCAGACCGCAACCATTCAGGAGAATGCGTCGGGAGAAGTCCACATTTAGCGCATTCTCTCCTGGCTCTGGTTCACGTGATCGAGATGGACGCATAATGTAAGTCTATGGACTTTTATTTATACTTTTATTGAAAATGTGTCCCTAAATCTCTGGCAAGGTGGTGTCTTAAACAGTGGTCTACCCTGCTGACAATTTGTCCCCACCATGGTTCCAAAAGGGCGAAAAACGGCTAATAAATATTCACTGGACATTAAGTTAACTCTCAGAGTACAAAATTTAAAGTGCCGTTTAAATTTTTTTGCAGGCGATTTTAAGAAACTTTGTAATTGGGTTTATTAGCTGAAAAATGCATTTTTATCATGAGAAAGCCGTTTAAAGCTCTCCCCCTGTCTTTATGGTTCTCTTATAGAGAGGGGAGGGTGGAGGGCAATGAGGCACCAAAACAGGACAACAAAGAGTTAATTAACAGCTACATCACTGGGCTATCTACTCTGAAGTTAGCACTGACCTCTCTGACCTCTGAATATCTGCTTTCACACAGCTCCCACTGTGTAATCCTTTGTTATCTGCTCTCTTCTGGCGACTAATCTCCTTCCTTCCTCCTCCTTCCCTCTCCATAGATTACACAGGGCTGGACTGATGTAAAAGAGTCGAGATTTCCTGATAATGAGCAGTGAATGAGAAAGAGGAGGGGGGGAGGGGGAGGGGGGTTTCTAAGGAAAGTCTTTTTGAATGCAGATAATGGAATATTTGCATAATAAACCCAATAACAAAGTTTCCTAAAATCGCCTGGACTATTGATTTCTGCAAAAAACAAAAACAAAAAAAAAATGACAGTGACAATTTAACCCCTTAAGGTCTGAGCCACTTTTCAGTTTTGCACTTTTGTTTTTTCCTCCTTGTGTTTAAAAGACCATAGCGCTTGTATTTTTTCACCTAGAGACCCACATGAGCCCTTATTTTTTGTGCCACTTATTGTAGCTTGAAATGGCAGACTTAATTTTTGCAGAAAAAAAAATTATATGTGTGGTGCAATTGAAAATATAACACTTTTTTTTTTTTATTGGGGGGGGGGGGGGGGGGGGTTGCTATTCACCCTATGGTAAAACTGACATGATAAACATGTTCCTCATGAGGTTACGGTTACAATGTTATGCAACTTGCATAACTTTTATTTTATCTGACTACTTTAAAAGAAAATTAATCTTTAAAAAAATGTAAATGTTTATTATATTGCTCTTTTACCATCATTATAACTTCTTTATCCTTTGGTCTATGGGACTGTATGAGATGTCATTTTTTTGCGCCATGATCTGTACTTTCTATCGGTACCATGATTCCATATATGCGACTTTTTGATCACTTTTTATTATAATTTTTCTGGATTTGATTCGACCAAAAATGCACAAATTTTGAACTTTGGAATTTTTTGCCACTTATACAGTTTACCGTGCGGGATTAGGAATTAAATAAATTAACATTTCGGGCGATTACGCATACGGTGATACCAAATATGTTTAATTATTTATTAAATGGGAAAAGGGGGGTAATTCATAGTTTTATTAGGGGAGGGGATTTTTTTGTAATAATAAAACTTTTTTTTTTAAACATACACATTAATTAGAAGTCCCCCTGGGGGACTTCTAATACAACTACACTGATCTCCCATAGAGATCAGTGTAGTATGCATTATACAGCACTGTTCCATCAGATCGGTGCTGTATTTCTCTGGTCTGCTGCAGACCAGATGCATGGATTGCCAAGCCGGGATCAGTGTCAGTCCGAGGCTGAGCCACGGCTGGTTCAGAAGAAGGGATCTCCCCTCCGTGATCCCCCCACTAGAAACCAGGGATGGCGCTCTGCATGGCTTTTAAATGCCATGTCTGACAGCTGCATTTAAATGTCCTTATTAGCGGGCGCGGCGATCGACTGTGCCTGCTAATAGCCGTGGTCCCGGGCTACACATAGCACCCGGGATCGCGGCAGTTCAGAGCGGGGTCGTGGCGTGGCCCCTCTCTGAACTCGCCTAAAGGCGCCATGACTTATGAGACATATGAAAAGTTTTGATCGGGCTGGATCTAATTGCTCAGACCTGTACCGATTGGGAGAACGAGCTGGAAGAAGACACGCTGCAGTGCATTCTCCTACTGCTCTGTTTTAGAAAAAAAGAGTTGAGTTTATAATGGAGCTCTATGGAGCCCAACTTTTTTTTTTCTTGTACAAAGCCGGTAGAGGACAAGTTGCATTGCATCTTCTCCCTGCTCGTTCTCCCAGTTGGTATGGGTCTGATCAAAACATGTCTCTACGCCAGGTATGCTTTAATATAACATTATACAATTGAGCAAATTGTTCATATTTGTTTTAAAATGACTGAAAAATTTATTTGATGACAGATGATCTCTTAAATGGTCACCTCATTTCAACAAACTTTGCATAGAACAAATGCAAGAAACTTTGTAATATATTTTATCCAAGAAAAAAAGTGTTTGTTTTTTTTTGTCAAGCTTCAACCCAACCCCCAGCCCTGTAAAACTTCCCTCAGTTCCATTCTGTGTTTACAAGATGAACTGCCAAATAACGAGAGGACAGAATATTTGCTGCCCATACAAATCTATTGAGGGGGGAGGGGGGGAAAGGGAATTGGGAAGGGGAATGAGTTCATAATGCAGAGGAAGACAGAGAGTTGTAGCCACTACACAAGAGCTAACCGTATTGGATCTCACCCTAGGGATTAACTCACAGCTTAGACTGTTCACTACTGCCTAATAATGTCTTCCATGTTGCTGCTACATCTGAGGGTTTGTGGGGAGATAGAGAAGACCAGAATCCCTGTGCAGTGAATGGGAGACAACGTAAACCTTAGGGTCCGCCCCCTAGCTTGGGGACAACTGAAAATTAGAAAAAATCTACAGAATAGAAAAAGTGCAGAGGAAAAATTCCCCATAAAATGATATAAGGGCCATAATAATGCTACTCCACATGTACACGCATTACAGCTAATCCTAAAGTTATCTGAAACAGCTGGGACACTTTACACCTGCTGACATCCTCATGTAAGGTTCACAAAATAGAGTTATAGAAAAGTTCTTCTTCATATTCGTAATTTCCTTTGAGTGGCTAAAAATACAAAAATAATATGAGAGCCTGTAAGAACTTCAATAGCCTTGAATAGAAATACCAGGCGTCGGGCTGATGCGTTTGAGTGAATTACATGAACTAATTAGCATTTAACCCTTTGGTGGCCAAGAGATCACTCTTCAAAATTAATTATTACTTAGATTTCTTTAGAAAAACGAAAATTAAAACAATAAAGCTTCGAATGTCAGTGACCGTTTACACCAGACAATGCGCTGGCTCCCTGCAGTGTCAGAAGAGATCTTCAGCAGGCAACCTGCAGGGCCTAAATAAGTTATAGCCCGAGTTCTGTCGATTAGACGAATGTTCTTATTACCCTGAATGGCGAGGAAAAATCATTGAGTGAAGAAGCTTTTTCTGTTACTTGGTGCCAAATAAGGTGACAATAGTAGCACTTTCCTGCAAAAGTAAACTTCAGAATTATTTTATATTCAACAAAGAGAGCAGATCACTGTACATTAATGTTCAAGTCCAGCATGCTCCACGTCAGACATACTGAGCTTTAGTTCATTAAAAGAGAAGTCCAGCGAAAACATTTATTAAAGTATTGTATTTCCCCCCAAAACTTGTACAAATTGCCAATATACACTTATTATGGGAAATGCTTATAAAGTGCCTTTTTCTTTGCACTTACTACTGCATCAAGGCTTCACTTCCTGGATAAAATGGTGATGTCACTTCCTGGATAAAATGGTGATGTCACGACCCTACTCCGAAAGCTGTGCGGGCTGTGGCTGCTGGAGAGGTGGATGGCAGGGGGATGCTCAGTGTCCCTCCAGTGCCCTGTGTCCCTCAGTGTCCCTCTGCCATCATCCTCTCCAGCAGCCACAGCCCGCACAGCTCTGGGAGTCGGGTCGTGACATCACCATGTTATCCAGGAAGTGAAGCCTTGATGCAGTAGCTGCTGGATGTCCTACAGGAAGTGGTTTATTTTTTCCAGTCTGGAGAGGAGGAGAGGATTTCTATGTGGATTTTCTACTGCTCTGGGCAGTTCCTGTCACAGAGAGAGGTGACAGCAGAGAGCAGTGTGTCAGACTGGAAATAAAACACCACTTCCTGCAGGACATACAGCTGCTAATAAGTACTGGAAGACTTGATATTTTTTAATAGAAGTAAATCATAAATCTCTAGCACTTTCTGGCACTAGTTGATTTGAAAGAAAAAATATCTTTGTCAGGTCAGTACCAGGTACAGAGTTGCAGACATGGGCAGATAGGTGATAGGGAGATAAAGCAAGTGATGCTTTTGTCTTTGCTCATGGCCATTTGCAAAGTTATAAAATTGCATTTTTCCTCAGAAGCTGAAGTGCCACAGCTATCTGCTTGTATAATTTTCCTTGGAATCTTAAGTGCCAGAACTGTTTGCAGCTCTACCAGGTAGGGACCTGACAGATTCACTTTAAGGACTTAGATTCCTATACCTTTTCTAGCTCATATGGTTCATTCACAATGTTTATCTTTGGTTTTCCCTTTAACCCCTTAATGACAAAGGGTGTATGTTTATTTATTGCCAGTAAGGGGCTTCAGAACGGGGCCGCACGGCGACCCCGCTCTGAACCGCCGCGATCCCAGGTGCCGCTTGTAGCCCAGGACTCCGGATATTAGCGGGCACAGTCCGATCGCCGTGCCCGCTAATAAGGTATTCAGATGCAGCTGTCAAAGTTGACAGCTGCATCCGATTATCGAATGCAGCACTTCCCTGGTGTCTAGTGGCGGAGATCGCTCCCCCGGGACGTTGTCCCGGAGGAGCGATCTCCGTGTCTATTTCCTGCCAGAGTCTCCGCCAAGATGGTGCTGACCCCGACTCGGCACTCGTTTGTTTTCGGCTGCAGCAGCCGAAAGCAAACAAGTGCCGATCTCATTGATTTTTGCTGTATAAGTATACATATAGTATATAAGTATATAAGATTTTAATGAGAGATCAAAGTGTATATACTAGAAATCCCCCAGGGGGGCTTCTAATATATGTGTAAAAAAAAAAAAAAGTGTTGTTGTCAATAAAAAGCCCCCTCCCCTAATAAAAGTCTGAATCACCCCCCTTTTCCCAGGTTATAAATAAAAATAAATAAACAAACATGTTTGGTATCGCCGCGTGCGTAATCGCCCGAACTATTAATAAATCACATTCCTGATCTCGCACGGTAAACGGCAAAGTGCCAAATTGCGCATTGTTGGTCGCATCAAATCCAGAAAAATTGTAATAAAAAGCTATCAAAAAGTCACATATGCGCAATCAAGGTATCGATAGAAATTAAACATCATGGCACAAAAAATGACACCTCACACAGCCCCATAGACCAAAGGATAAAAGCGCTATAAGCCTGGGAATGGAGCGATTTTAAGGAACATATATTTGTTAATAATGGTTTGAATTTTTTACAGGCCATCAGATACAATATAAGTTATACATGTTATATATCGTTGTAATCGTAACGACTTGAGGAACATATATAACAAGTCAGTTTTACCCCAGGGAGAATGGCATAAAAACAAATACCCCCCAAATAAACAAAATGCGTTTTTTGGGTTTTTTTTTCAATTTCACCACACATTTATTTTTTTCTGGTTTTCCAGTGTACTTTATGAAAAAATTCAGCCTGTCATTGCAAAGTACAATTAGTGGCGCAAAAAATAAGGGCTCATGTGGGTCTCTAGGTGGAAAAATGCAAGTGCTATGGCCTTTTAAGCACAAGGAGGAAAAAACAAAAACGCAAAAATCGAAATTGGCTCTGTCCTTAAGGGGTTAAATATATATAGCAACCCTCGCTGTATGGTCCTTACTTGGAACCTATTAGTTATTCATAGTGGCCGTCTGTCCCATCACTCTACATGTCTGGTATAAATCATGGACTAGCAGCCTCTAGTGATATTGCATAGCAGTCTGATGCTTGCAGGACCTGTTGCTTTGCCAGTCAGCTATATTGCACAATGACAACAATATTATGCTGGTCACTGCAGAATAAAAAGATGTGAATCTCAGCTCCCAGGGGGAAAACACCAATTTACTGACTACATTATTACTATTACACATTTTTACTTAAAGTCATAGATGTAAATCGGTCACCATTTTTTATTTCTTTTTCAGCAAAGAATCCCATCTAATCCTCCCAGCAATAACAGCTTCTCCTAGCTCCTAGGACTCTGGTAGCTGTTAATTATATTGTAAGGAGTGTGACCAAGTATGCGGAGATGACAATCTCTTATTCTCACACATTACCTGATGCCGCTGAGCAAAGTGGTATCACACAAACAATGGGACTGCTCACTTTAATCTGTGCCAACCTTCAGGTACAATCTGCTGTCACAATAATTATATTAGATTTGTTTCCTTTATCCAGTTGGAGACTAATAAAAAGAGACTAATAATAAATATACTAGATAGGAATGTTGGATTGCTGTTATGTCCCAGGCAGACATGTGAGTGATTACAGGTGTGGTCTGGACACTGGACATAAGGGGGCTTAAAGTGCTTCACCAACTACAGAATATCTTTTGGAGTGAGATCACGAATCGCTAGACATGCCTCTGCAATTCATTCAAAGATTTTGAAAGGTGGCATATCATTCAGCTAAGAAAAGCAGAAAGGTCATTTTGCCTGCCATCTAGGCCTTTCTGACTTAAAGGGGTAGTGCGGCGGTAAAGAATTATTCTAGAATAACACACATTACAAAGTTATACAACTTTGTAATGTATGTTATGTCTGTGAATGGCCCCCTTCCCTGAGCCAAACTGTGCTCAGCCAATTGCGGCTGAGCAGCCGATGACGCGGCAGAGGGCGGCCGGCACTCAAGGCGGTCGGAGGGATTCGGCCCGGCCGTCCGAAGGCGACATCGCAGACTGAAGATCGGAGACGAGTCGGCCTGTGACAGGTATGTATAGCGCACCACACTTACGGGTAAACGGGTGGGGGTGGTGGGATATGGGGAAGGGGGCCATTCACAGACATAACATACATTACAAAGTTGTATAACTTTGTAATATGTGTTATTCTGTGAATAATTCTTTACCACCGCACTACCCCTTTAAGGGCCCTATAACACATGACAATTATTGTGCAGAAATTTGTTATATTGTTCAATTTTAAACCATAAGCGACATGTGTGATTGCAGGCAACAATCGAAAAATTGTTCACAGTAATTACGCATTTGTTCACTAACTGTTCAGTGTAATTCCAAATTTTCAATTCTTTTGCTGGGACCAGATGAGGTAAGCGACCGCAGTAACAAAAGTGGATAGTGGACTGCTACAGTAGATTGTTACAGATTGTGGACTGCTACAGTGGACTGTTACAGATTGTGGACTGCTACAGTGGACTGTTACAGATTGTGAATTGCTACAGTGGACTGTTACAGATTGTGGACTGCTACAAATTGTGAATTGCTACAGTGGACTGTTACAGATTGTGGACTGCCACAGTGGACTATTACAGATTGTGGACTGCTACAGCGAACTGCTACAAATTGAGGACTGCTGCAGTGGACTGTTACACTGGTACAGATTGTGGACTGCTACAGTGGACTGTTACAGATTGTGGACTGCTACAGTGGACTGCTACATATAGTAGACTGCTACAGATTGTGGACTGCTATAGAGGACTGTTACAGATTGTGGACTGTTACCGATTGTGGACTGCTACAGTGAACTGCTACAGATTTGGACTGTTACAGATTGTGGACTGTTAGAGATTGTGGACTGCTACAGTGGACTGCTACATATAGTTGACTGCTACAGATTGTGGACTGTTAAACATTGTGGACTGCTACAGTGGACTGTTACAGATTGTGGACTGCTACAGTGAACTGCCCCAGATTTGGACTGTTACAGATTGCGGACTGCTACAGTGGAGTGTTACAGATTGTGGACTACTACAGATTGGAACTGTTTTGTTATTAGGTTTAGGGATGAGCGAACTTTTGAAAAGTTCGGTTTGATCTGGCGAACTTTCGTGAAGTTCGGATTCGCGCGAACCAAACTTAAACGAACCTTGCTATAACGGCTGAATAATTGCAGCTACAATAGTGGGAGTCTGATAGGGTATAGTTTCGTATAGTTGCAGTTGCTATTACAATGAAAAAAGTGGAAAACATCAAAGTGTAAAAATTGTTAAAAAAATTAGCCAAGGTGTAAGTGATTACACGGGACATAGGACACAGAGTTCCTTGGACCCAGTAGGGTGGAAAACAGACATTTGACAGTGGAACCAGCAGCAGTAATAGTACTGTATTGGACCCAGTATGGTGGAGAACAGACAATTTACGGAGGAGGAGGAGGAGGCAGTACCTGATTGCACCCAGCCCAGTATGATTGTAGAACAGACTATTCGTGGAGGAGGAGGATGTTCAGCCTTAGAGTGGTGGCCTGGGAATCCTCGCTGATGATGTTGTTCACCGCACTTTCCAGAATACGGACAACTGGGATGATGTCGTTGATGCCTGCTCATAGAGTCGCGTACTCAAAAGGGATCAACAATTGACACGACATGTTGAAAGAAACCTGTGCATTATGAGGTTTATCACATGTGCCATACAAGGTGTATGACGCAGCCCTCCCTGCTGCACTGCAGAGAAAAGGTTCCTCCCTTTGTGGGCTACAACACTTCCCACTGTTATTTAACCTTGGCTCAGCCATTTATACAGTATATCTCCTACCTGATGGCCCAGAGGAGCTCCTGCCCACTGTGGCTCCATTCACTCAGGCTCACAAAATGGAGGACAGCCTGAGAGCGCCGGGCCTGACATAGTTGGTAAGACACCGGGGCAGGTTGGACTGCAGTCAAAGCGGTGAATGGTTGCAAGCTGGTGGAGGCAGAACTTTTGCAGAACTGGCCCCCTAAAGCACCGGGGAAGTGACGGTGGCAACTTTTTGGTGGTCTTCTGGGGGAATGTTGACCCAATAGGCAGTAACAGACATGTACTGCCCTTGCCCATAATTAAAGGACCAGACATCAGCACTGGGGTGCACAGTCTTGGACACCAATAATCCCAATTAGTCGCCAACATTTTTCTTCAAAACTGTGCAGTGATGGAACAGCTGACGGGACTTTTTTTTTCTGGGACATTGATGGGACTTTTTTTTGGACTGTTTTTTTTAACTTTTTTTTTTGCGGCTAAACAGGGTTCTCCTATTTTTTTGAACCAGAATTGTAAAGATATGAACTGAGATTTTCCCTTAATAAATTCGATAAGCTTGAACACTGAAGTTGCTTTCATGTGTCTTGGTTGATACTCACAGACAGCTGTCACATTACATTTTTGATTAGGCAGCACCCAGGTTTATCTGAGGAGACTAATTTAAGGTCTCACCCTAACAGGGGGGACGTCACACATCTTGATATTCACAGAAAACCAGGATACAAGGCATTATAGGAGTAATAATCCCTTGTATCCTGGTCTATTCTGTGAAAAAAATAAAATTTTGTGTCGCCGTTGTTATTTTTACCAGATTCGTAACAAACTTTCGGTGCCGAACCGAACTTTTTGCAAAGTTCGTAACAAGTCTGGTTCGTAACGGCTCGGTTTGCTCATCCCTAATTAGGTTCTGTTTGGATTCCATCAACAGTTGGGTTCCAGGAAAGAGTGGACCTATCAAGAGAAGGAGACAGATTTGCTAAATTTGCTAAATTTTAATATTAATATATTTAATATTTAAGTTTAAATTAATATTTAATATTTAAATTTGCTATATTTGCAAAATTATTTACTTTGATGAGCCCTACAAGTATATCTATGTTAGTTGAGCTAGGAATACCCCTTTAAATGTGAAATCTATGAACTAGTAAATTTTTGGACTTAAATCCAAGATACTGGAGTCTAATTCCCCAATGTGCAGGCTAATGAGGTTCATAGCCCAAAGCCGCCCTAATTATTATCCACCGGTTTCATGAGAAGTTAACCCTTTCTTGCCTCCTCCAACGTAAGAAGTTAAATTAACATTGATTGTAATCTGTGACATGTGTGATGTGTCGCTGTAATAGATTACTAGTTATTAGTCCTGTGCTATTTCATGATCATTTATTCATGGTTATTTCAATTCAATTCCTGCAGCTGAGCTGATCATGAAATTTCGCAGCCCTTCCTAGCATGTCTTTGACCAATGACTATGACAGATTTGTATTTTTTTAATTAGAAAAATCATTTATATATAACACCCATAACATATAGAAGCCATCACCAACCATGAAAAGAGCAGACGCTGGTATATATCTCTTCTGTTAAACTACCCTCACAATGAGTACTAGGCCATGTTCACACATGGTATGAGACCGGCCGTTCTGTGAATTCCATGAATATAGGCCAAAAAAAACTGATATGTCAGTTTTTTGTGCGGCCGGACCGTATACTATGTGTATTTGCTCTGGCCAGGATTCCATTCATGCACATAGAACATATCTTCTACAATTTGCAACAACAGCCGTGATTTCTGCAAAATATACGTTGTGTGAACATGGCCTAATAGTAGTAATAGTCCTACTTGATAAGTGCTTGAAATTGTCACATTAGTGTCTGATAGTTGAGGTGAGATGATTCCACCCCCAAATAAAAAAAAAAAATCACTAGTTGGTATGGTTTATGTAGTCAAAAAGACCAACCTACCACTTGTCTGGATTATTTATCTCCATGATACGATAGACGAAACTTGTCTATCACTGTGGATCACTGTCTTCCCTCCATTTAAAACATATCCAGTGTTTGGTTGACAGCTATTGATCATGTATGGGCATCTTTAGGGTACAGTCCTATGCAGCTACCCACGTAAACAAAACCCCAGTCTCACATTCAGTGCTCAATGCCTAACAGAAAACAAAGGGGGACATTTATTGGTAAAATAAAGCCCTGCCCCCACGCAGTCCAAAGGCCTCTAGCGCAGAAGTAGATTTTTGCCTTGGTTTACACCTGTGTGCAGGCATAAGCCATTATAAATTAGGCAAGGGAGGAGGCCACACCTCCTCCCCACCTTGCCACGCCCTCTGCACGCCCATTAGGTGAGCTGTGCTCACACCGTGGAAAAGGCGCACATTGCAGTTTGCGCAAAAATCTGTGCCTTTTCCGTGGTGTATGCCAGGACGCATATTAATAAATGTTCACCAATCTGCTGGACAAAGTGATGGATAGTGATGAGCGAACATGTTTGTAAATATTTGTATGTTCGTACGTGACGCTAATTGTTTGTATTTGCCGATCAAGAACAATTTGTTAGATGTTCAGAATGGATCATTTTCGAACATATTCGGACTTGTGAGCATACACCACTGCGTAATTTACGATTTGCGCTTGATAATCTGTACGCATATGTGTAAGTCTAGACCAAAATCGATTTTTATTGACGTAATTGAGCAAAACGTACACTTCTACTGTATGTTCGTTATTTGTTTGTGAATGTTTGGTGAGTACGAACCGATCACGATCATTTTTTTTTTTTTTTTTATGTTCGTGTTCGGGATCCGAACCGAACATCGGGATGTTCGCTCATCACTAGTGATGGTGTTTAAAGGGGTTATCCAGCACTACAAAAACATAGCCACTTTCCCCCTACTGTTGTCTCCAGTTTGGGCGGGGTTTTTAAACTCAATTCCATTGACGTAAATGGAGCTTAATTGCAAACTGCACCTAAACTGGAGATAACAGTAGGGGGAAAAGTGGCTATGTTTTTGTAGCGCTGGATAACCCCTTTAACAGTACAGATATGAGTATAGGCAGAGCCTGTTAAATACTGATAGTGTAAAGCAGCTTTGTGCTTCTGCATATGATTACAGAAATCATAGGGGGCGATTTATCAAAGGGTGTAAAATTTAGACTAGTGCAAACTGCCCACAGCAACCAATCACAGCTTAATTTCCAGCTCTGGTGAAAGGAAAGCTGAGCTGTGATTGGTTGCTGTGGGCAGTTTGCACCAGTCTAAATTTTACACCCTTTGATAAATCTCCCCCATAGTGTCCAAGAATGAAAGAACGAAATGCTTCACTGAACACTTCTGCCTCTTTGTGCTAGGAATCAGCAACCGAACCTCCACAACTTCTGATAAACCACTGAAAGTTTAGATACACTTTAATGTGTCCAGTGGTGGCGATCACACACTCACTGATTTTTGCTATTGGACAATAAGAATCAGTGTACTACAAGCGGTGCTTCTCTCTTGTACTGGAGAAACAAACAAGAGGGCACTTCCTAGTGCAATACAATCAGCAAAATTGAGCAAGCACAAAATTATATTGAAATGAACTCACCTAGTCGAGTTCTGCAGAAATAGGCCCAACTCTATAGAAACGTGTTGTGGTATCTGTAACTCAAGTCACCGTAACTCAAGGGAAGAGGGATCACCACCCGTGTCCACTGGTGTCTTGAATATGTAAGACAAAACGGTTTGATCCAGACTAGAGATGAGCGAACTTTTCAAAAGTTTCGGATTTTTTCGGAAAGTTCGGTCCTACCGAATTTCGGATTTCTTCAGGTTTCATAGTTTAAAGCATCTATATGATACGGGAGTAGTGTATTTGGTTGAATTTAGGGCTCTTTTTTTTTAGACTTCAATATTCACCATTACAGGGTCTATGCAGGAAATTCACCATTACAGGGTCTATGCAGGAAATTCACTGTTACAGGGTCTATGCAGGAAAAAGGTCACAAATGCAGTGAAGGAGCAGCAGTAGTCATTGGAGGCCAGTGGAGGTCCAGCAATAGTCATTTGAGGCCAGTACAGGAGCAGCAGTGGTCAACATAGAGGCCAGGCAGGAGCAGCAGTAGCCAAAATGGAGGCCAGGCAGGATCAACGATAGCCAACATGGAGGCCAGGCAGGAGCAGCAGTAGCCAACATGGAGCCCAGGCAGGATCAGCAGTAGCCAACATAGAGAACAGGCAGGAGCAGCAGTAGCCAACATGGAGGCCAGGCAGGAGCAACAGTAGCCAACATGGAGGCAAGGCAGGAGCAGCAGTAGCCAACATGGAGGCCAGGCAGGATCAGCAGTAGCCAACATGGAGGCCAGGCAGGAGCAGCAGTAGCCAACATGGAGGCCAGGCAGGAGCAGCAGTAGCCAACATGGAGGCCAGGCAGGATCAACAGTAGCCAACATAGAGGCCAGGCAGGAGCAGCAGTAGCCAACATGGAGGCCAGGCAGGAGCAACAGTAGTCAACATGGAGGGCAGGCAGGATCAGCAGTAGCCAACATGGAGGCCAGGCAGGAGCAACAGTAGTCAACAATTGGGTATATAGCACTTTGTAAAGATATAATGCTATACACCTGAACCAGGTATTTCAGTCTCTCAGGATAAGATGGATGTGATATACACACTTTCAATCAGAAGGGTCCAAGTATGGAAATTGGGTATATAGCACTTTTTTTAAGATACAATGCTATACACCTGAACCAGGTATTTAAGTCTCTCAGGATTAGATGGATGTGATATACACACTTTTAATCAGAAGGGTCCAAGTATGGAAATTGGGTATATATATATATATATATATATATATATATATATATATATAGCACTTTTTTTTAAGATACAACGCTATACACCTGAACCAGGTATTTTAGTCTCTCAGGATAAGACAGGTGTGATATACACAATTTCATTCAGAAGAGTCCAAGTATAGAAATTGGGTATATAGCACTTTTTTTTAAGATACAATGCTATACACCTGAACCAGGTATTTTTGTCTCTCAGGATAAGACAGATGTGATATACACACTATCAGAAGTATAGGACTTGTATATCTGTACTGCACGTTTTGGTTCCGTGCACCCTTTTCCAAAGCCTAATCTATCTTTCGCCCTCTCTATAT
Organism: Dendropsophus ebraccatus; assembly: GCF_027789765.1. Lineage (NCBI taxonomy): Eukaryota > Metazoa > Chordata > Amphibia > Anura > Hylidae > Dendropsophus > Dendropsophus ebraccatus. The sequence continues at coordinate 47,429,885 of NC_091460.1, forward strand.
TTCTCTTTCAATCACTAGATGTTTCTCCTCTCCGCTTTCCTAATCTTTCCTTTCCCACAATATCTTCCCAGTAGTCTGTAGTACACAACAGCAGCTTGCTTCCTTTCTCTCTCTCTCCCTCTACACACTGCGTGGTGCGGTCATGTGACCACTCCTTTTAAAGCAATACCGACGTCACACAGGGGGTGGGGTAGTACAAGATCCCTGCTAATTGGATGTGTTCCGGGCATCATGGGAAAGCGCTTTTCCCGCCCGGAACACTTCCTGCTTTCTAGAATGGCGGCTGCCATTTTAGAAAGCAAGGGGGGAAAAAATCTGAGCGAATTTCCAAAAATCCGAATCCGATCGGACTCGGATTTTTGGGAAAATCCGAACCAGATCCCATACCGGGCGAACCGGTTCACTCATCTCTAATCCAGACCTATCGTGCCACTTGATCCTCTATGAAATCCCAAGTGCAGGTGCACAGTCCGTGGTAGATGCAGTAGAGATGGACCATCAATTGATGAGCACAAATAATTTATTCATAAGCGCAACGTGTTTCGGCACCCACATATAACGAAGCCTTTCTCAAGCATGTCATAACAAAGTACCAAGGTTTTCATAGAGAATCAAGTGTCACAATCTGTCTTACACATCTCCAGTACTAGACACATCAGGTGGACAAAATGGTGGAATAAAATGAAGAGCAGGGGGCACCATGACATGTGTATAAGTAATATGTACACAGGAGCTTTTTTCATGACATCAACTGAAAAAAAGATTGTGTGATATAATAGACAAATGGACTATAGTTCCTCCCAGTGTAAGTAAGAAGGGGGAAGTAAGTGCAGGAAGTGAATTCTCGCTTTAGTTATAACACATGACATTGACCTGAGATATGGAAATGAAATAATTAGCTCAATGTCTTTACAGAATGGATGAAATCTTACAATGATATATTTTCTTTTAAAGGTTATTTCCTCTGCACAGTGGATGCTACATATTTCCCAATGGCTGCAAGATGACATTCAGATTCCTGGAAAGGACGGCAACAGACATGCTTACAACTTTAGAAGTGATTTAGGATCTTACAGTCATCATTCCATGGTAAAGTTCACTGTAGTGTAAAGGCAAACTCTTTTGAGATGTAAACTAAACTAGGGCAACTTATTTCACTCAATATTGTTAAAGAATTCCTATAGGACTTGTACATTAATAAGCCCCCACCTGTTACCTGGCACCTGTATTAATAGAACAGCTTATTTAGGACAGGCATCAACCAAGGTGTCCTCAGAAATCCCATAGCACAAAACTTTTGTTAACCGACTTTGAAAGCTCGAACATAATCTGAAAGTACTGAAGTAGACATCGTCTTCATATGTCAAACAGTTACATAAGATATAGAGTCGGGGAGGGTTAGGTGTTTAAAATGAGCAACTAAAACCTTGGTCAGCGAACAGGTTATTAAAAATATTTGGAAGCCCCATCCCTAGATTTCTCCCGTCACCCATGCACAACCTCACCCAATCATTACCTCGGTTTATATCATGTATTGGTGACTTTTCTGCAATCTGCTGTTCACCTTCTGTTGTTAGGGGAAATCTGTCTCTAGTAACAAAGGTAGGAGGATAGAATATAGGAAATGGGACTTGGCTACTCCTTGAGCCTGTCTCCTTCATCCTGAGGATCCTCACTGTTCCTAAAAGATAAATTGCAGTGTCGCAGAGCCCTATTTGTCCACTTATGTTGTATGTGTATATGTCGGGCAACACTACTTATATCTTAATACAGGTTTAGGCTGGGTTCACACTCAGTATATTTCAGTCAGTATTGTGGTCCTCATATTGCAACCAAAACCAGAAGTGGATTGAAAGGCTATGTTCACACAATGTTGAAATTGAGTGGATGGCCACCATATAAAGGTAAATAACTGCCATTATTTCAATACAACGGCCGTTGTTTTAAAATAACAGCAAATATTTGCCATTATATGGCGGCCATACACTCAATTTCAACATTGTGTGAACAGAGCCTTTCTGTGTTTTCAATCCACTCCTGGTTTTGGTTGCAATATGAGGACCCCAATACTGACTGAAATATATGTAGTGTGAACCCAGCCTTAAAGGGTAAATCTGCGAATGAAGGATGTTTTACTGCATATCTGTCTGTAGATGTCACTGTATGCTATTTTTTTCTAAAACAAGCATGTGCAAATAAGTATGTAAAGGGTCATCTATGTACAGTATATGACTATGCACCTGCTTGAAAAATGGCCTGTTAAGTCGCCCCTAGGTTGAAAACTTCTAGTAAAGTTTCTCTCTCTAAATTGCTTGGTTTATCAGAGCCCAGACTCACTGTCTCCCCATCTGCTTTGTCCAATCCTGTATGTAGTTACCTCAGGTCCCCTACACATATGAGAGCCATTTCCCTGCAGTATAAGATAGATGAGTAATAAGGGCCTGTGGGTAATTCTTTTTCAGTAGTTGGTGTTCCAGTTTCCTGCTAGTGGATCCAGCTATCTCCAGAACCAGATAGCGACCTACATGGGGCTTGCCCCTCTGGCTAATGCCTAATGCTGCGGATTTAAGGCATTCCTGAATCCAGTTTCCAGAATTCCTGTCTTTCAACTATGGCTGGCTAAAACGCCAGGAGTGTGACTGCCACTGATGTGTGATCCAGGCCTGTCCATGCCAAGGGGGGTATTTTCAAAATTTCCAAACCCTGCAATCTGTAGTGTTCTTCAGACAACGGTTGGAGAACCTTGCTTTGTGCCAAGGTGCCCTTCTGTAACTTGTCAGGACTTTAGGTTAAAACTAACAGCTGGTTTTACCAGTGCTCCTCCTGGGGCCCATGCTATTCAATGTGCCATTCGGTATTCTCATCCCAGCTTGACGGATTTCTTCTGATTTTTAATATGGGTTTTTCTTCACCAAACTATCTCAGTAATCGCAACTTAATCTAAGGTTGTCTGGACCCCCTACAGCAGAACGCCGTGCATACTGGACAGATCCCTTCTAGGAACTCCACCCTGCCACTAGTTAAGTCCACCCAGGTCACCAACCCCAGAGACTGCTATTTGCTAACTTGTCTTTTAAGTCTATGAAACCAAAGCCCAAGTATTATCTTCACTAGAGATGAGCGAACCTGCACTAAATTTGGGTTCGCATGACCCAGAACAATCTGCATTTGAATCCTGCTGCCGATCATTCCAGTTTGTGCAAACCCTACCTTTCAGCAGGTTCGCTCATGACTATTCGTTAGTCTACCTGACTATCACACTGCACGAGGGGATACTAGGAACATTTTCACGGGTTTGTGTTGGCCCCTAGGGAGATCTATTTACCATTGCATGCCCTGTAACTAGTGCCGATGCAGTACCTCAACATCTAGCTCCTGTTTATAACACCTGCAGCCCCTAGGTTACAACAAAATCAATGCTTTCTTCACATATTCGCAGCAGCTTCAGCAGATCGGTACTTAGTGTAACCTCTTCCTTGCTGCTGTGCTGCTTCTGTTTCTTTCATTTCTTTACATAGCACCTTCTATCTATGGAAGTGTACTGTTAATCATCCCCCAGCACAGTGTCACTCTGTACAGTCCAGGGCCCTTTCACTAGCACAATGGCATAGTATAGCAGACAGAAGTAGGTGGTTACAGTGACTCAATAACAGTATTGAGAGCCCCACTATGTAACCATGTCCTACTTTGCTTCTACATCCCTACTAGAGATGAGCGAACTTTTCAAAAGCTCATTCCGACCGGACTTCCGGATTTTTTGGTAAAGTTTGGTTCGACCTAATTTGGATTTCTTTGGATTTCATAGTTTAAAGCATCTATATGATATGGGGGTAGTGTATTTGGTTGAATTTAGGGCTCTACATGTCAGTAACATCATTATCTTTTCAATATCTCAAAGTAATTTTTTTTTATAGACTTCAATATTCACCATTACAGGGTCTATGCAGGAAATTCACCATTACAGGGTCTATGCAGGAAAAAGGTCGCAAATGCAGTGAAGGAGCAGTCTCTCCACTACACTCTCGCAAGGGTCCAACTATAGTACTTGTATACCTGTATAGCACTTTTTTTAGAGTTTTATTCTACACACATGCACATACAGTATATTTGTGCCTCAGGAAAACACCTATGTCATAAACACTCTCGCAAGGGTGACAGTATAGTACTTAGATATCTGTATAGCACGTTTTTTTCTGTGTACCCTTTGCTCTCCTATGCCTAATCTATCTATCTTTCGCCCTCTCTATTTTTCTTTCTCCATCACTATATGTTTTTCCTCTCCACTTTCCTAATAATCTTTTTGTCTTTACTTTCGTACAATATCTTCTCAGTGCAGCAGCAACAGCATTTTGTCACTGATGAGCTCTGTGCACTGCTAACAGTCTCCTTCCTCTCTCTGTGCAGACTGCCTCATGTGGTCATGTGACCGCTCCTCTTAAAGCAATACCGACGTCACACAGGGAGTGGGCTAGTGCAACATCACTGCTGATTGGATGTGTTCCGGGCATCATGGGAAAGTGCTTTTCCCACCCAGAACACTTTCTGCTTTCTAAAATGGCTGCCATTTATGAAAGCAAGAAAAAAAAAAATTCGGAGTGGACTTCCAAAAATCCGAATCTGCCCGGACTCAGACGTTTGGAAAAATCTGAACCGGATCCCATACTGCTCATCTCTAATCCCTACATTATCTGGATGACACCTAAAGAATTAAATGTTTTTTTTTCTACAAAAAAAAATTAATATTGTATTTAGATGTGTATTATATTCCTCATCCTCAGCCAAAAAACAAAGAATTATAAGGATACATGCAATAGAACGCCCCAAAAAGACTTTTTCATCTTTAGTAGGAAGAAGTTCCGAGACTCTATATTGACTTTTGTAGGTTAAGAAAATTCCTCACTTCTCTGTGTCTGAAATGTCTGATAATTTGGTCGACACAAATGTAATTATAAATTCTCCTCTGACCCAGAATGCACCTTGTCAGGAGTCCCATTAGTGAAGACGTCATCCGTCCACCTTCCTCTTAGCTCCCGTGTTTGCTTTCATTTGGTTATGACCAATATCTTCAGCTACAGGTTTCACAATTAAATCTCTTCTTCTCCCCTTAAAGAGCAAGGTGGTGAAGAATCTCTCCAAATAAATAAGCCACCTGCCTTTGATATGGAAGATAAAAGCTGTTACAAGGAGCGTAATGAGACTTTGGTAACACTGTCATTTTAATTAATGTATCGGGAGACAAATCTCCAGCAATTACAGTGCGGGGTCACTAAGTTCTGGGAGTAATTACAACATGTTATTAAAAACATTGGAATTTTGGAAGATTACATAGTATTGTGCACAAACTAAGAGTCACAAATAGAATGGGTAATTACATCCTCACATCTATTAGCCTGCAGAACAGCGACAATAGAGGAAGAAGATAGGGTGGTTCCATGATGTTGTCCCCCTAAGGTGTTTCTTTTGGTTGGCTAGGACAATGTAAGATATATTCAGGACAGCTACAATAGTAAAGGGAAAGCATTTACGGACTTATGGACTTGCCGATCTATTCAGGTTTGGCAACGTTCTCCGAATCTGATTGCTCTACATTTGACTCCTGGTGGCTGGAAAAGTGGGATGCCAGCCTACAGCTGCCAGGAAAACATGTTTTTCTGGACTTTTTAGGGCAGCATCCAACTTCTCCAGTCACCAGGAGTCGATGCCGAGCATTTGGGTTGGGAGCATGCTGACAATCCTGAACACGTTGGCAAGTCTGCTCAACGCTACCTATGTACATTGTATACATTGTACTACAGTTCTTGAAATATGCCAGTTTCTTTTATAATTCTATGATAAAAATTGGTATAAAATCAGGGGTTGACACAGGTGCATTGTAATTTAGAAAACTGCAAACATTTCTGTCTCTAGTTTATTCAGTGAAGTATCACTTTAAATAAACACTCACATTGTTGGACCTCCTTTTGTTTAATGGCTGATGACGTGTCAAAAGTAATGACAGTAATTCTTTAAGTAAACTATAATATAGACATATTTTTGAAACTGGCAACAGTTTATCCTACTTTTTTCCTGTTTTTGGGAAAAAAACAACTAATCTGATTCCAGCCTAAGGCCATGAGTATAGTAAAGTGCACTGGGATACCCCCGAAGAAATAGTGATTCATCTAGGCAGATGTAACACTGGAAAATAATTAGACGCCTTTTCTCTAATCCTGGACAGCACCTTTAATGTTTCCAAAACCACTTTGGGTATTCAGTCGTCACTCATCACAAGGTAATTTTCTGCCACTTTTGAGGACTTTCTCACCTCACTTTATATAGTGCTTTTTCAGTTAAAAGGTGTCATGTCTGCAGAAGGAATAAGCTCTCATGCAGCTTTCCCATCCAGACAGATGACCTCATTCATGCTTGAATATGTGTTGAATACATTAGCACTTATAAGCTTCCATTGTATAGAAATCATAATGCAGTAGACATTTGGTGGGACATTGGTAACAGCACTACAATTCACCAGGAGGATACTTCCAGGTAAATTGTTCTTTACTTTGTCAGATCCGAAAAGCATTCTATTAAATTTACAACAGAATAGAATTAAATATAAAAAAAATTGTAAAACACACAATACATGTAATATAGGCGACTTCTTCTATGTTCTATAACACATTCTGCTGAATTATTTTGTATTATTCTGTATTATGAGCCAGTATAATAATATTTTATATCCAAAGTTCAGAAAGGAAGTTGTGGCTGTGTGGGGGTCATCTGATCATCTATCAGAATAAGTATATTTTAGAGCATTTAATGCTATATCCAATTGACCATCCACTCCATATAATATACATCTGGCTAGGTTGTTGCACTGGGACATCATCTCATGGCCACAGTGCAGAAATTCTATGTGAAGATCAAGAGGGTTTACTATCGGCCATTCACTGATATGAAACATCATCTTTATTTTGAAAAAGAAGCTCTGCAGCGGCAATGGTGAAAGGACAACAGTAGGCACTTTACTAGCATCTAGCCTGTCAGTGCGAGTGCACGAGTGGTAGGTCTCGGAGGCCCTAACAACAAACAGACCCGGATCAGATCCCCTAAAAAAATACAAACTCCAAAACAGACTCCCCAAACTAATGCAGAATTAAGGTAAGACTCCTTCAAAAAATCCCTTAAGTCAATACAATCCATAGCACATATCCTATGCTCATATATAAAACCCCCTAAGTAAAAACAGAAACACTCATCAGACCACTAATGCTGACCCCCTGAATAAATATAGACCCTACCATATCCTTATTAATACAGGACCACCTGAAAAAATATTGAACTTAGCAAAGACTCACCTCTCCTTACTTCTGTCCCTGCCGTCCTGTTCACTCCTGGGCACCATCACAGACATTGCCCTGATGCATAATGATCCAGCATCAGGACTTTGTTTGCAATGGCACCTGGGAAGTAGAGGGAACAGGAACAAGGAAAGGTGAGTATCTTGTCAGGACAGCTAGACTTGGGAAATTAGAGGAGTTGGTATATGCAGGTATTATATGCTAATATTGAATTGTAATATATTGCCTTTCACTATATCTTTAAACTTTTTTGTTTAACATTTTGGGGTATTTTTGCTTGAAGAAATATTACTTAAAATGAACACACCATTTTAAGAAATATGTAAGAGGGAATCTGAAGGAAACAAATGAAAACTTGAACTTTCTGGAAGAAGCAGCAATTTGAGGCATTGCAGATTTAATCTTTGAAGAATTTCCATTCATAAATAATGTATCTTCCTCCTATTCATCTTCTGATCTTGGGCAGGATTAAAGTTGTCAGCCAGCATGAAAACAGTTTCCTTTTGGTTGTTCTATGAGCTAAGTGAGGACAGTTATTAGAGCTAGTGGGCAAACTAATATATAGATATATGTATATGTAATACCCAGCGAATCTGTTTCTATTTGTATACTTTTAGTACTCTGTGACTTATGAAGAGATTATTTTAGAGGGGGGGGGGGGCTGAGCTGTGAATATCTCCTACTGAAATCTCTATCTAGTGCTGTCACTTCGAACTGTAATGCTGTACAGATCACTTTACAGTAGCCTCCTCCTTATCATCACAGACAGAACAGGAAGTCTTAGCGTAGTTTTAGATCTAGTGGTGGGAATGGGACTGCAAGATTTTAGGATTATTTTATATTTTAGATAATATAATATTATACTATATTATAATATACTATGTTTGGGGAATATACTTTTATAATGGTTATATTTTAATATTTTATTATAGAATATCGGAGATTTGTGAAAAACAAAACTATACCATCCACTTCGGAATAAAAATGAGTCTGTTAACTACAGCTGAGAGCCGACCATCTCTACCAGACAAGCTGATCCAATCTGAGCTGCCCTTTACATACTTGTAGTTGTGGATTCACATTTTGATATTGATTAAATTTCTTCTGAATTGTCCATATAACTTTAATGGTTTTATACATAAGACACTGGTCCTAAAACTGGATTGTTTATCATGTTAACAAAAATCCTAAGTCTGCGGTCAGCTTTAGGGCTTGCCTCAGACCTGACCTGTAAAGAGCAATTACTGGCCCATAATCTAATATTTTACCCAAATGATTCCCTGAGCGGTGGATCCCTTGACACTGGTTCCATCAGAGCAGAGGATGGAGGAAGTCAGTAATAGTTTATTCAATTACTTTTACTCTCAGTCTCATCTGCACAGCATCTTTTATTCTTTGGCAGAGCTCTCCTATAAAATACAATGCTACATTCAATCTATATCAGTCTGGACAGTATCCAGGATAACAGCTACTTTTCTGTTAGGAATTGTTTATGTAAAATTTTACTGTATCTCACATCTCTCTTTATATCCAAAATGGTTTTAAGGTATCCACATGCTGTATCCTGGTACAATCCATGTTTGGTCAAATGCAAAACTTCAGTGGAACCTTGGATAACAAGTGCATTTTGCAAGACAAGCTAATAGTTAAAAAAAAAAAAAATCGTAACTCAGGCAATTAAGATTTCGTAATACCAGCCCCTGTTTCCCCATCCTGATACTCTACGGGGTAGAAAGCCCTCTCATTTTAACCCACTACTACCTGATCAACTCTGCCTGTGATTGGATGCCTTCTGTCTCTTCTGTCGGCAATAGGGATACTGTAGAATTGTGGAGATCCTCCTGTGGAAGCGAGCAGCTTGGCCTTATCTCCTCTCCCTGCTGCTGAAGGATTGGGGGTGAGTGATGCTGGGGCTCCTTCCTACTCAGGTGTTCAGGCAACCTGGATACTGCATGCACAGATGTAAACCAAGCAGTGAGTGCTTCAACTCCCTAGGGCCTTGTCTGGGCAACTTCCACTGCTGCCGCACATATGTAGCTGCCATCTTGCCTACACATGGCGCTGAATGGTGTATGACGGCTGCTTGCCTCTGACACCTGAATTAACCCCTTCACCAATAGTCACCTAAAAAATTGTGTGTGTGTGTGTGTGTGTGTGTGTTGTGGGAGAGTTAACCGAATAACCCCTTCTTTACTGATACAGTGTTCTTTAATGATACAGAACACATTAGGTACCTTATGTGGGTTGTAAAACGAATCCTCTCTGTTTCAATTATTTCTTATGGGAAAATTTGCTTTGATATATGAGTGATTTGAATAACAAGCACGTTCCCAGAACACATTTATTCCAAGGTTTTACTGTGTGTCATTTCTGTGCTTCCTAATAATGGTAAATTGTATAATACCTTTGTATAATAATACTATTGGAGAGTTAGAGTGTACCTGTCGTTATAACTTTCTAAATCTAAACCAACAGTAGATGTGAAATAAAGCAAGTTTGCAATATACATTCATTATTTTTTTGTTGTTGTTATCATGCTGTAAAACAAAGCGGAACTTACCATAAATTCAGGTCCAGTCTCCTGAAGGCAGATTGTCTGACTTGTTCTGGTTGTAAAAAACAGACTAAACACAGGATTTCCGGCCAGTACAGAGAATCACAGCTCAATGTGTCCATCAATCACATGACTGCCTTCTCTCTGTGAGCGCTCAGATGACTTGGGAAACACTGGACTTTCTGTTTTTCTGACTCTTTGAGGAAAAAAAAGAGTCAGAACACAGGAAGTGCCGTTTTCCATGATAACTAAAAAAAATAATACATTTAAATTGCAAACTTGCTTTATATCACATCTACTGTTGGTTTAGATTTTGAAAGTTATACATGGGGCAATCAACAGAAGCAAGCGAGTGCCAACCTGTCAGGTCAGTGCACGGTTGCTCCTTGTTCTCCACTTGCTGCCGGCGCTATTACACACATTGACAGCGAGCGGGTAAGAGCAGGGGGGACTGCGAGGAGCTGTGGGGAGGGGGGGAACCTGGCCGACCGGGGCAATCATTAAATCTTCTGGGATGCCCATAGAAGATAGCGGCAGTCTGCTGCCACCACTCCTATTACACGGAGCGACGCCAGAAGATCATTGCTATCCAGTGGCGGTCTTTGGCACCAAGCACACCAAGCGATCGCTTGGGGGCCCCCACGCCCCACTCTTGTGCTCAAGACCACTGGACAGGGCTGCTGCCCCGCTCGCTGCTGCCATTTGAACTGTAACTATGAGCACTCGTAATGAGCGCTCATAGTTACATGCAGCAGCACTGACAGGGCGGGAGACATTGGCTCCCTTCCTGTCAGTCACTCTTGTTGCCGAAGGAAGGGTTTTCCCTGCGGTCACAAGTGGCAGCTTTGTCCTTGTGGTGCCGGCGCTCCAGTGACATCACTGGAGCATCGGCGCCAGCACAAGGGGAGTGCGGTCTCTTGTGATCACAGGGAAAACCCTTCCTGCAGCCACAAGAGTGAAGAGAAGAGGAGACGCCCGGACCCAGGTGAGTATAAGTGTTTGTTTTATTGTGTTATATACTGTATGGGAGGGGGAGCACACAGGGGTCTGTTTAACTGGGGGAGCGCACATCGGGGGTCTATATAAATGGGGGGAGCACACATGGGGGCTATATAACAGGGGGAGCACACAGGGGGGCTATAGACTACTGGGGCTTCACAAAGGGGTCTACATACTATTGGGGGCAGCACACAGGGGGTCTATATACAACTTGGGGCAGCAGAATGGGGTCTATATACAACTTGGAGAGCACACAGGAGGTCTATATCCAAGTGGGGGAGCACACGGGGGCTATATACTACTGGTGGGGCACACAGGGGGTCTATATACTACTGGGGGAACATACAGGGGGTCTATATACTACTTGTGAGGCACACAGGTGGTCTATATATAACCGGGGGAGCACACAGGGGTCTGTATACTACTGGGGCAGCACACAAGGGGTCTATTTAATACTAGTGGGGCACACAGGGGGTCTATATACTACTGGGGGAACCACACAGGGGGTTTATATACTACTGGAGGAGCACACAGGGGTTTCTATCCAAGTGGGGGAGCACACAGGAGGTCTGTATCCAAGTGGGGGAGTACACAGAGGGGGTAAATACCCCTGAGGGAGCACACAGGGGGTCTATATACTAGCGGGGGAGCACACAGGGGGTCTATATACAACTGGGGCAGCACACAGGAGGTCTATATACTTCTGGGGGAGCACACGGGGGGGGCTATATATAACTGGGGGAACACACAGGGGTCTATATACTACTGGGGGAAGCAAACAAGGGGTATATACTATTGGGGGAAGGACACAAGGGGTATATACTACTGGGGACAACACACAGCGGTCTATTGTTTTGGAACGCGTGTCGTGGGGGGGGGGCCCAGACATAACTTCGCTTGGGGCCCCAGAAATGCCAAGACCGCCCCTGTTGCTATCCAGAGTGTTGGTCTTTCAAAATATTGATAGACATTAAAAGACAATGATCAGTTGACATCGTGCATGTCGGCTGATCATTGCCTTATATAACATGAAGCAATTATCAGCCGTAATGGCTGATAATTGGCCAAATAAGGCAAATAATCGCTTTGTGTAATAGGGCCTTTACTCTGTCTCACTTGACAGCTAACAACCCCTTCATAGACTTCTATGGGCAGCATGTAACTTCCTCTCTGAGTGATCTGCCCACCTTTTCTGTTAAGGTGGACTTCAAGCTGTTTTTTAAAGTAACCATTTGTTTTTTCCGGGGGAACAAGGCTGATTCAATTGGAAAGAGGCATTTATCCTCTACTAAGATATATTCTTAAAATCAAATGATTTATGTAAAGTTTGTTAAAAGTGCCGCAACCATTTTAATACCATTAGAAACCTGCAGCCGTTCCTCTGGAAATTGCCGTCCTTCCCAGTTTATCAGTCTGCAGAGTGATGGAAGGACTCTTAAAGTCTTCAAGTGGGTGAAAGCTAATAGCAAAAGCTCGAGCTCTGATAATTTGCCAATATAAATATCATGTTCGTGTCTCAAGTGCTGGGATTTTTAAATATACATTGAGAATATTATTAGTAATGTTGATATAAGACGCCTCGCATTTCACGCTTAGAGGCTCTCGCCTTCCAAAGTCCCCCTTAATAGAAAAATAATTGGGGCCCTATTAATTTTCTTCATTTTTATTGAATTCAAGAAATGTTATCCATCAGTTTCCGTGGTGGTTTTTGCCTTTGATTGATTGCCTCTAAATTGCCTCCCTGGTTGAGCTCAGGTACTGTACATTTCAGCTCAGCATGACTCAGTAAGATAAAGCGGCAATTACTTTGTGTATATTCATCTTTTTACATAATAAATCCATTATTTAACATTTAAGAATGGTTTAATTAAAGATAGCAAAGTTACAAAGCCATCCAGCCACATTGGAAAATGCTACATGAAATATTTATAATGCCAGAAATGAAGGCACCTAAGTCGCCAAGTGCAACGCGCCGGAGTTATTGTCTTTGCTCTGACTACATCTTAGCCAGTGCCCTTCTGATTGGATGACATTCACATAAAGAAGGGTAACTAATTAGATCTCCAGAGTCTTATAACATTGACCTATTATCTCTGACAATTTTTTAGAACTACTATATTCTTTATACCGTTCAAGATTTACTTTTTTTCAATCCCCAAACTTGTATTTTGCATTCAAAGTAGGTTACTGGTTACTGTATGTGTGCGCACGGCGGCAATATCGAATACTATTTCATTTTCTCTTTGTTTTAACGAGAACAGTGACAGCTATACAGAAGTTGACTGTCTGCGATGGGTTACATTACAGTTTTGTTTTTGTATTATTATTAGTACTATTATCTACTGAAATGCTTCCACATTAGTGGAATAGTACCACACTTATTTGTGGCATGCCATCAAGACTACTAATATCTCTTCAATCTATCCTTAAAGGGGTACTTCAGGAAAAAAAAACTTTGTTCAAATCAACAGGTACCAGAAAGTGCCAGAGATTTGTAGTTTACTTCTATTAAAAAATCTCAAGTCTTTCAGTACTAATGAGCTGCTGTATGTCCTGCAGGAAGTGGTGTATTCTTTTCAGTCTGGAGAGCAGAAGACATTTTTGTGTGGGGATTTGCTACTGCTCTGGACAGTTCCTGACATGGACAGAGGTGGCAGCAGCGAGCACTGTTTAAGACTGGAAAGAATATAGCACTTCCTGTAGGACATACAGCAGCTGATAAGTACTTGAAGACTGGAGATTATTCAAAAGTAAATTACAAATCTCACGCCCTGACAAAGAACGGATATGTGAAACACGTGTCGGGCGGTCCCAAGGGTCCCAGGGATACTGGTGAAGTTAGGCAATATGTTTTCCTTAAAAAAAAAATTAAACATTTCTTTTTTGAAAAAATAAAATAAAATAAAAGACATTTTCTAGTGTCTATTTACCTTTTGGTTTTTTTCCTGGCTTTTTTTCTTTAAGTTTTTCTTTCTGTAATGTTGGTGTAAAGGCTACAGGTAGTCACAGAAAAGCACAAAGCCCTTCACTTACATTATATGCTTTATTGTGTGTAGCCAGCAGATGGAGCCAGAGTAGTATCCCTTTAAATTAACACTTAGTTAAAAAAAAAACAAAAAAACATTTTACATAGTTCAAAGTTTTGACATGTCAAAGTAAATCAGTTGGGGTTTGGGTGCTGAAACCCCCACTGATCACTAGAAGGAATGGGGAGAACCGACTAGCTGAGCACTTGTCTCCCCATCCTTGATGCAGGAAGATACTATAGAAAGTCTACAGAGCCCATCTCCCACATTGAGGAGACAATGCGCTCGGCTACACACATCTCCCTGCTTATTCCAGCAATCAGTGGGGGTATAAGCACCAAAACAAAACCCCTCTCTATCAAAACTTCTCTGCACCATTTCTACTTGTGTCTCTTTCTATCAGTAAGTTTTCTTCTTATCTTCTCCATACACTTCTATAGGCAGCATGTAACCTGATCAGTAGGCTTATAAACCATCAGTTCTCCCAGGATGGATTTTAGCAGTAAATTAGAAGTAAAAAAAAAAAAAAGGTTTATTAGTGGTGGTGGTGGTAGGAGATAATATTAACACATAAAAAGTGTAGAAAAAGGTATTATATTCATATATTTCTTTAAGTTTTTTATATTCTCTTGTACTGTTGATATATGTGTATTGCAACGACATTCCCTATTTAAATATCCTGAATCATAATAATCCAAGAAAGACTCAACTTCATGGCTCAGCTGATCTGTTCCATAATCTGCCTAATCATTTGAGAATAGCATGAGCACAGGTGCCGTCTGCTGCCGATCCCCCTTCATTTTACCATATCTCAGAATAGAATGACTGTGGATACAACGTGACATGTACAATATCTTTATACAACACCTACATTTTATTATAATCTGGCCAGGTGTTTCACTGACTAGGAGACAGTGATTGATGTTTCCCTTCCTTCTGCTTCAAGGCAGAGAGAACTGAGCTCATTCTGACGGCTGGATTTCCATGTGTCAATGTACTGTAATCACATTAGAAAGAACAGTTGGAGAATTTCAGCAACTTTTTTTTTTTCTATTACTCACTGAACATTTACCTCACGGGAAAAATAAAATAAATCAGCAGAGTGTAAGAAATAGTAAAAAACAAGTGTTTAAACTCAGCGGGGTTTATTTACAAAGCTCCTCGGTTAAAGTGAACTTCAATAATGTACTGCCAAGAAAGGAAAGGTTAAGCTGGATTATGCATCGGGTTTCAGGACTGTCTGCAGTCAATTTTACTTCTAGATGAAGACCTAGCTGCCCTGGTGAGTTATAAGAGCTGCTGGGTGTCTGCTAGGAGATGTGTGGGCCCCCTTTATGCTTATATCTACACAGAATTTTGTCACAGCTAATTTCCCAGAATACATAGTTACTAGATAAGTAGGCCCAATGCCAGATTAGAAATTGATTTTACGTTTTCTTTTAAAGAAATTGAGCAGAACATCTTGAAACTCAAGTCTGCTTTTAAATCTTTGCCTGGAAGAGACCTTGCTGATAACATATAACTAATTTGTGCCTTATTGCTGTGCTCAGTCTAACCATGGAGTGCAACCTGTGACATCTTTGTCGCAGAGTTTGGCTGTTCCTCATCCAGTTGTAAGCCTCCTACACAGCTGATCCTGCAAATTAATAGGGCAGGGGCTGGTGGGAACATAATAATGAAGTGATACTTGTCTTGGTGACCCAACAACCACAGTGCCACTGCTTCCTGTCAGCCTTCAGTCTCCTAAATCTCTCAATTTCTGTGTCATCACAACACCACAGGAACTATCCAGTCAGTGACTGCAGAGGTGCCACACCTCAGTCACTGATTTTTTGAGCGAGGCTGTGACATCACAGGAGATTCGGGAGACCAGAGGGTGAGGGTGAGCAATGGAGCTGTGGTTGTGGTGGCTCTGGGACTGGTAAGTATAACTTCATTATTATAGTGCCAACACCCCCTGCTCTACTTTTTTTTTTACCCATTTGCCCAAAGTACCCCTTTAATATCTCTGTTTAAAACTATATATAAAAAAATGATGATCAGTATGATCACATAGTTGGTATAATTGGTTTATCATACACCTGACTACCGTATAATCCTACAAAATCCCTGACTTTGTGCATTCACTTTGCATGACGATGCACAATAAATGTATAAGCAATGAAGCATACAATATGCATCATTACTCAAGTATACACTACAGTACTGTACAGTGCAGTATACGCCAATATATTGCAGTCTGATGTCTGCTACCTTTGTATTGTATTGTACTGGAGGAAGCAAGTGTCTTGGTGCCTGCTGTTATCATGTTGCCAATCAGGCACTGTGCATAGCCACCTCCCATGGTTAGGACAGCTAACCGAATCCCTGCCTCCGGGAGGAAAAGCCCAGCTACCACTGTGGTTGACAGATTAGTGCTTCCTCATTATATGTCTATGATTATGAATCTGCTAACAACACAATTTGTATCCTATTTAGAGACATTCTAACATTTACAGCAGTTGATATTGCATAGAACATTATTTTATTTCTTAGAATTGAAAATAGAAAATAGTTTTACCTTAAGGCTTAATTCTGGCTATTTCAGTATTTTAATTAAAATGCTAATGTTGTATTTCCAGGTACGGAGGGAAATGTGCTATGTACTATTAATGAAATAAATATTAGCCACCAATTTCACAGTTGAGATTTCAGCTAATGACTTTCACAGATTAAACATTGAACGAGTGAGAATGGAACGGGGAAACACAAAGAATATGGAATTATATGACTTAGAATGACTATTATTTTTAAGTATTGCTGCCAGGTTCTATGTTCTGGGTCCAACGGCTGCAAATTACTTAAACAATTTTTGTTTGCAGGATGTGTTTATTATTGAGGTCGTGATTTTTGATCCTTAACCACAACTCTGATTACTCAATGCAGTAAGCCCAAGCCTTGGCCACGTCTACAGTATATCTGTTCTCTTATTTTAAATGTTACTATAATTACTACAAGAACATAGTACACTTAAAGTCCCCATGTAACTAAGACCAGGGCTACTCAAACTTTTACTTCTCAGGCCTCACCAAATGAACCGTGTTGATGCTGGGGCCTCACCAACATACATATACTACTACGCACCATGTAGTGCACATAATATCCAAGAGCAGTGACAAATCAGCACTATAGTGCATCAATAAATACTGTTCCACTTGTATAATCCAACACTACACATCACAAATACATACTGCACCACCTGTAGAACCTAACACCACACTGCACCAATATATACTGCTCCACCTGTATAACGCAACACCATGCTGCACCAATACATACTGCTCCCCCTGTATAGCCCAACATCACTCACCTGGTAGTTTTCATCTACTCACACACACATTCGCAGGCAGGCACACAGACAGACAGGCACGCATACAGATACACACAGCAGCACTGGCTTCCTTGTTGGACATATCCTATGGAATAAAGAAAAATGTTGATTTTTATTTTTATATATTTCTAGTTACAAATAGGCCAGAATAAAGAATGTTTTTAACATTGCCTACAGGAAACTGTTGCTGTTGGAAGTCCTAAAAGTGCATACTTTTTCAGCATAAACCATTTGAAATTTTTAACTCCCTGGAGGAAAGTGACATAGATTGCCTCAGATAAATCCCAAAACGCACAATATTAAAGTCTTTATTTACAAGGTTATATAGCCACTGATACTGCTTTGTTTGTCAGGATAGTTGTCTGACAACTGATAAATGAAAGGTGCAGACTTCTAGTTATGTCATACCTGGAGGAATCAGAATCATTAGTTTTGCTGTCTGGTAAAGGTCACTGGTTTTTCTATTTATTTTATCAACTCTAAAGTCCATCACCACTCAGAGAATTTACCAGTTGCGATCCCCTTCAATTATTTTTGGAGAACTCGAGAAACAAAGTTAAACAAAGTCTCACTCTTTCAATATAGGAGCCAACATTTCCAAATTGTTACGTTTCAACTTTTTGGAATTTGCAACAGAGTTATTTCATGAAGAAAACTCCTATCCGTACCCCACTCTCTGAAAGCTTCTCTCATACTGGGGTATCCAAGCCATGATCCAGATTGATTAAAAATGTCTAATTGTTAACAAGACAATGACAAGACCAGACAACAAGAGGATTCCTTTGCTGAGACCCTATTGTACTCAATAAACCTAGCAGTTGGTGTAAACTTTTCCCACAGTGCCACCATAGGGAGAACGTGGCATTGCACAAGGTACAAATCCGTCTTCCAGAGCCAGAGACACTATTTGTTTTTTTCCTCCTTCTCTTTAAAGTCAAGATAGATTATATAAATATAGTCTTCTAAACTAGACATAGTAACATAATTAATAAGGTTGAAAGAAGACAAGAGACAACCTGTTTAATTTCGATTACATAGGGCTTTAAGACTAAGTGTCAAATTAGGAGGTAATGCCCATGGGGCGTTTCTCTGGGTTGCACAAGCCCAGCAATGATCAGAGCCCCCTCTTCTAACATCCCTTTGCCTTAATGTACACTTCTACTCTGGGTTGACAAGCCAAACTTTGCAGGGCTTTTGCCGCCTGGAGGGGCCAGTAACCCATTGGACACCAATTATACATGTACCCTTTTTTCGGCCCTAAACCACTGAACATGCAAAAGTTAATTCATTCTCTGAACTTGACCCTATGGATGTTACTATAAACCCATTGACTACCCTATACAATTTTGGCAAATAACTTGGCGCAATATTTATTTGCTACAGATTTAGACTGCCCAGCTTAGAAGGAACAGAGCCTACCAGCTATAAAGGCTTAGAGGGAACACTGCATACAACAGTTCCTAGCAGCATTGGTATTCTATGAATTCATTCTCTTTAAAATTTTGCGGATGAATTCACCAGGAAATAAATATTGAATATATATTTGTAGTGAATTTTTATTAGGTTTGTTGCCTGAGATAGATGGTCTGTTATTATAGAGTACACTCAATACACAGAGATTACTTCCTAGGACACTGAGCCTTGTAAAATATGGGTGTTGCAAGTCCTACCTGCCACTTATCTGCCTTATCTCCAATGCGAAGAAGATAAATTGCTTTTCAGCTTTCATTGTAAATCCTGGTATGTTTTACTGATATTCACAAGAAAGTAACCGTTTCAGTATCTCTCCTCTTATTAGGTGGAGAATAGCAGCCCTTATAGAACACCTTCTTCAGGAACTTCGGTATACCAGGACAGACCGGGCATGTTCGCGCCACCTTGCAGATGCCCAGCTCATAAGATTTATATAACATCAGTTCAGATAATTTGTGATCAGATTGCGGCCATAGATCCATAGTACTATTGCCAATTTTAATGATCTTATGCTGAATTCATAAAGTCTGGATTGCAGATGAGTAAACCTTGAGTGGGTGGTATTTGATATCCAGTGGCTGGAGAAATTAGATGCAGCCCTAGGGAGTCCTGGATATGGGTCTTAGGACTGAGACTTGGTGTACTCTAAATTTTCTCTGGACAGTAATGCTTTAAAGGGGAACTATAAGCAGGTTACACAAATGTAACCTGCCGTTAGCTCTCTATTGCGCAGGAGGTGCTGAGGATGAAGATATGTCTCTTACCTCTATCCTCGGCAGCATTTCTGTGCAGTTTTAATGTAGTCTTCTGTCTGGAAAGGCAGTTTGCTGCATTGCCTCACCCACCCCCAGGGCACCTATCCACCCCAGGCTGGCCCGTCCTTTCTGATGACTATCAGTGGAGCAGGCTAGCTGGGGCGGGCCAGAACGGTGCTCTGGAGGTGGGTGGGGCAATGCTCCAAAAATAGTTATACTGGACAGAGGACTGCATTAAAACTGCACAGGAATGGCGTCAGGGATGAAGGTAAGACACATACCTTCATCCTTAGCGCCCCATGCACAATAAAAAGCGATCTGTAGGTTAGATTCATTTTCCTTTTAAATGCAAGGAGGGAGAAAATAAGCTAAACTATATACAAGCACTGGCACTTGAAAGATTAGCACAATGTGAGGGTGCAGGTATGGGGGGAAATTGAGCACAGCGTTCAGCACTTAACCAAAAGATGATTTTTGCTAAGGAACTTCAGTGCAATAAAAGGTACAACAATAAACAGCTCACTAGGTGCAGGAATAGGTGACGATAGTGCTAGAGGTAGTGACTTGAACAGAAGAAGTAGAGCTTGACTTAGAAAAGGTGTAACTTGACTTGAAGAGGTGTAAGGGACCTTCTTGGGGACTTGTCTATGTGGTAGTGTACTCTGCCGGGATACGTAGAGAGTGACTGAGTATACTGTAGAAAATCCTCGTACTCATGGTTAGATGCACAATAGAGAGATGACCACCTTTTGCTAAACCAGATCAGCGAGCGCCAGGTTTGGTAGTACGAGCCCCAGGCCTGAACAACTGGGTGAAGCTAACTCCCCCAGGCTTCCTAAGGAAGTCGAGCAAAGATCAGTAGGACACGTTAGCTTAGGCTATTTGCCCTGCTGGGGATCAATCTCTTGACTGTTGTAGACTGTCCTGACGAATAAGGAAGGATCTCAGGCGTAGACAAGGTTGACCTAGGGGACAGTTACCCCACCCTTGGGTTTAGCAGTGCATCTTTGACTTAAGAGTCTCTATGAAGAAATCTATATCTGTCAATTAGTCTCTCTCAAACTCCACTACCACTGACAACAGACCTACTAACTAAGCCCTCCCACCAGGAATAGCTATCCTAATATAGGGGTGACCGGAGCCAACCTCCTATTGGTGGGGGCAGTGAAGAGATAACTGAGGGAAGAAGTGTAATTGGTAGATTTGTGTGTGTGGTACCTGCACCTGTGATTGGTTAAACAGTGAACACACATAAGACCATAGTTAACCCTGTGCCTTCAGTTGTGCTCTGACTTACCATTACCCGGGTGACATACAGTAGCAGTACTGGAATGGCAGTGATTTATTACTAAGTATAAATTTTCATTACCCCAACCCCTTCCTTTAGTCAATACATCCACCTGCACTTATTGGCTCCCCCTAGTGGTCAATGCATAATGCTACATTGCTTGAGCAGTATACTGTCCCTGTATAATGAAAATCAATGCAGTAGTGTAGGGCTTAAAACCAGTGTCCATAAGTGCAGCACCTACAAATTATTTGCTTTGTCAAAAGCACTATACTACATAGGAATATAGATAGATAGATAGATAGATAGATAGATAGATAGGAGATAGATAGATAGATAGATAGATAGATAGATAGATAGATAGATAGATAGATAGATAGGAGATAGATAGATAGATAGATAGATAGATAGATAGATAGGAGATAGATAGATAGATAGATTTAACTCTAAACAGGTGGAAGATTTAATGATGATTGATTTCTTTAATATCCCTATATGGTTCTTTAGTTTGTTTGCTACCAAGCTGTAAATCCATGTATGTAAATGATAAGGTTTGGCTCCCTGCAGTCACCGTAGTGTCAGTCGTATTGGGAAAAGTTGGATATTCACTTAATGATGGAGCGCATGTATTTTGTCACTGTTGCTATTGAATCCTTCAAATAGTTGGGAAGTTTCTCATTTCTTATTTTTCTTCTTGTCTTTTTTTTTTTTTTAAATTCTGGCAGGAAATGTTGACTGACAGATATTATACTTTACTTATTTCAGTCTATTCCTGCAATAGTTCATCTTGACGACAACAGATAGAAAAAAATGTTTATCTAGAGACACATTGTCATAGAGCACAGTGGTATAGATCAGATCTCCCAGCCATGACTGACAGGTCATTATTCCATAGTCACTCTACAGAGAGCAGGAATATAGTCATTCACCCCACCATGATGGTCTCTTCACACTAGGGGGTCACTTCATTTCTGAATACGTTTTACGAGACAAAGATAAGGAGAAGCTTAGTCAATGGCTCCTATTAATTTCAATGACGTTTTGACCGTATGGTAAATGTTTATTTAGCTCTTATTTCCATTCCAGTTCCGTGGAGTTATTTCCTATGCTAAATGCACAACGTGCTGCATTATTCATACTGGCCAAAAAAAAAAAGTAGAAATACAAAAAATAAGGAGCGTAATGGGCACTATATGTTTTTATAGCAGTTTGTATTCTGTTCCCATTCTTCCTAAGCCAACCAAAGATAACTTACTATAGTCACTTGGATTTAAAGGGGATACATTATCTAGAATTTTTTTTCTTTCTTCTTTATGGATTTCAGTATTTCTGATCATTTTATAATCTGTGACTGAAATTTTATATTTCTTTTTTGTTGTTGTTGTATCCAGACATACACTAAATGAGAAAAGGTTTCAGTGAACTTGGCAGAGGAGGGGGAGGCTGAGCTGTGAACATCACCTATTGTCTTTTCTATGAACTGTTGTAACCTTTTATTGTAATGTTGTACAGGTCACTTTTGAGCTGCCTCCTCTTTATCATCACAGACAGAATAGGAAGTCTCAGATTAGATTTAGGCTTAACGGTGAGAATGAAAACTGCATTGTGTTTCAAGATTATTTGGGAAAAAAATATATAGATATAGTAAAATGAAACATTTGAAAAAAAAATTTAATTCTTAAAAATGATGTTGCTCAGATGCAGACGTGTAAGGTCCATTAATTAATGGTAGTCATGGTTAGCTTTGTGTCATCTACAGATGGTACAGTCCACAGGATGCAATACAAATGATTTATTTAAATGAGTACTCTGGCGACAATCTTTTTCTTTCAAATTAACTGGTTTCAGAAAGTTATAAAGATTTGTAATTTACTTCTATTTATAATTCTCCATTCTTCCAGTACTTATCAGCTGCTGTATGTCCTGCAGGAAGTGGTGTATTATTTCTAGTCTGACACAGTGCTCCCTGCTGCCACCTCTGTCCATGTCAGGAACTGTCCAGAGCAGTAATAGAAAACCTCTCCTGCTCTGATCAGTTCCTGACATGGACAGAGGTGGCTGGAGAAAGCACTGTATCAGACAGGAGAGAAAACACCATTTCCTGCAGGACATATAGCAGCTCATAAGTAGTGGAAGATTTGAGATTTTTTAAATAGAGATAAATTACAAATCTATATAACTTTCTGACACTGATTTAAAGATTTTTTTTTTTTTTGCCAGAGTACCCCTTTAAGTACTTGCAGAGAATGTGATGTATATTTCATTGACTGTACCACTGTGCACTAGAACTAAATCATATCATAGATAGTAAATGTAATAATTGTAGTAATCTATCAGCAGTGTTCAAACACTTTACACAGAGGAATGGAGGAGACCTTATAGGGCTTAGCAGTAAGGGTTAATTTACAAAAGGAGTACCTATTACTTTTAAAGGGCTTGTCCAGGAGGTCGTCGCATCATGTGGTTATAATGTAACAGGGAGCAAGGTAAAATATTGCTAATCAAGAGAACACTAGAGGGCGCCATATCAAGTATGCAAGAACAATATCTGGTGCAGCAGAATTTTAAAAATTTATATATATATATATATATATATATATATATATATATATATATATATATATGAAATCCTATTACATTTTAGTGGATTATGTACGAAACACAACCCTGTAAGCAGATTGGGTTTCTATGCGTACGGTAGTGATTGCAGAATTCTATCATTACACATGATTATAATGTAAAACCCATTCTGAATAAATCTGAAGGGAATTTCTAGTCCGGCATATTCTAGGTAGAGTGCGAGTGTCGGGTAATTTGCAGTTTTATATTTTGCTCACATCATCTCCAGTGGTTTTAATATCTTGTAGCTGAACTCGGGTTCAAGAATCTAATAAAACAGGTCTGCGGGCCATAATGTGTTTAATATGGTAATGATTGTCTTTAAAGGGCTTGTCCACACCATTTAACATTAATCCATTACTATAATATTATTAAAAGATAATTATTAAATGGTTAGATAATTGTCATAAATTACAAACTATAAAAGAAGGTTACAGTCTAGTCTAGTATGTTACAACATGATAATACAGTTTGGAAGGTGCAGGTAGTCTGCGCATAGTACATATTATGCAATGTTAAAAGCAATTAAAGGTGAACATTTTCCACGAAAAATAAAAGTTGTCTTCAAATTAAAGTATAGGGGAAAAAGTTGATCGGTGGGACCCCCACTGCATACAAGAACACACTCCATTTTCCTCTGTTCTTCAGATTAGTTGAATAGGGGATAACTTTTGAAGTTGGGAATAATCCTTTAAGCAGTGCCCCTGCAGGATTTCTCCTGTCCCCATAACCCTAGTACCCATAAAAGGTTGATATGTTATTTCCAGTAATTTCTGACATGTTCTCTGACAGACTCTGGCTCACACCGACTCTCACTCCTGAAACCTGCTGCAATATCGAGAGACAGCGGGAGGGAGTATATGGCTAGCAGATTATCTGACTTGTTCTCTCCATAGACTGTAATGATGTGATTAAGTTGGATTTGATCCACAGAGATGGAGACTGTCTCTGGATTGCAGCTGGTCTCGGCAGTGAGACCCAGTGTGATCAGTAACTTTTAACACGTCTGAGGTCAAAGTTCCTGCAAATGACTGTAATGCTTTACAGCAAAAGTTTATACAGCACTGAGCATGCTCAGATTTGTCTGAACCCTAACACTCTGCATTTGACTACTGGTGGCTGAAGAAGTTGACTGCAGCACTAGGGCAGACCTGGAAAACATGGATACATCATCTGACTGTATCCATGTTTTCTAGACAGCCTTAGGGCCGCATCCAACTTTTTCAGCCACCGCTAATCAAATGCAGAGTGTTAGGGTTCAGACAAACCTGACAATCTCTACAATCTACATGATACATTGAGTACGATCACTGAGATATTGCCTGTATTATAATTCAGAACTACAATTGTGATTTTGATGGTTTTCATAGGAAACAGTCAGTAAGTTTGGCATTTTGTCATTGACATGCAGCAGGAATGCTACTTATACTATATATGCTACTATATATACTATGCAGAATACAGATCCCATGCAGAACCAATAAGGTTGCCTGGATGAATTCAGCACTGGAGAATAATAAAGATTCAACTAAAGCCGGGCTTATACATTGTGGCTGAGGATTGTTCAATGAAACAGCCTGCAGTTTACTGGGAATTGCTTCATTTTGTGGCAAGTACAGGTGGAGCATACAGTATGTCCGTGTCACTAAACCATGGCAATCTGGGGTAAACTGCATGCCGTTTTGTACTAAGCATTTGGCATAATGCTGCCCTGTAGTATCAATGTGTGTACCCAGTCAAAGCTGGCGTCAGCCAAGGGCTTACCTGGGCCCACAGCGCCTCCAGGGGCCCAGAGACAGAGAGGGGCCCGGTGTTATAATGTTCAGCTCCCTCACTGTAGTGCAGGGTGAGCGACCTAAACAACAAAAGACACAGGAGATGGAGCAGGACCTGCACAGAGAGACAAAAAGGTGAAGGACCTGATCACATGACCCGAAGGTTCTCAACCTTACAGTGTGGAGAGCAGCCCGACAGAGAGGAAAAGGGAGAAGACTGAGCTGTAAGTGCTGTGTGTCAGTCAGTGTCTGTGTCGATAATGTGTGTTTGTGTATGTTAGTGGTGTCTCAAGTGTTTGTGCATAGTGGATGGATGAGGGGCCCGCTGAGGCTCTGTCATCCAAGGGCCTGCAAAAACCTGGAGCCTGCACCCAGCCTTACCGTACCCACAATGCAGCATGTTAGTGATGCTGGATGTTTCAGTTTTTGTAATAGTTACCAAAATGGTAGTTTTGCTGCAATTTTAAAAAATTGCTTAAAGAAAATGCAATAATACTGCAAACCTACCATAGCATGTGGAGCTGCCTAAATACACAGAGCAGCTGAATTTTCCTCAGTCACAGTAATAACGTTAGGTATTTCTGTGGTTTATCATTTGACATGTTAATAACACCCTTAGGCCTCCTTTACATCTGTGATGTGAAACCTGAATGCTGTCATACTGTAATCTGTATAATGTGCAATTGTGGACAGTGCTGGTCCCATTTTAGTCTATAGACCAATGCACATAACAATGAATTCTATAGTCTGCAAATTTACTTAGAGCCCAGACTACAACAACAACAACAACAACAACAACAAACCAGGACTTGAATATATATGGACAATATTGCGGTCAATGCTGTGTAGACTTCTATTGGCCTTATAGGCAATGATTGCGGGCTGTACACAACGGACCACAAAACCACTAGGTGTTCATATGTCAAACAGTATCTGAATGTTCGTTACAGACTGAAATGAAAGTGAAAATCACAGGTAAAAAAGCATATAGTCATTAAATCATCTAAGATTTCTAGCTGTAGTTCAGGAAAACATTGAAAGAGTTGGACCTGCACTGCCACCTGCTGGACATATTACAGTAATACACATGCAAAGTTCCACACAGGTCTGATGGGACAGAAGTCTCCTTGAGCTCAGCAGGTCAGTTTGCTTGGTCTCTTGACACTTGTGTTACGTATAACACCTTTCCAGTTTCCAGTGCTCCTTTGCCATAAAAGTTGCAATTTTACTTTATAAAACAAAAAAGCACCAACAGAAATTCATGCTAGTAGAGATCGATTATGACTGTGGTATCCTTCAGGAACTAAACAGATCACAACAGATCGGACACATTTGTCATGGCTCCTGTAAAAATAGAATCCTTCACAGCAGTGTGAACTGAACCCTATTGCTCTACTATTGAATATACCGCTCTATTACCTACCAATTGTGAAGAGAATTATTGGGTTTCACTATGTGGCTATGTTCACACCACGTTTTTTCAGCTCTGTTAAAATGATGGATGTCATTTACCAGCCTGGCCTCCGTGCAATGACTGGTGTTTATACATTATTGTAGTTTGGGATTACTAATTCCCCTTTGGGTGTGGCTTAATTGAAAAGTCCATTAAACTTAATAGTAAAAACGGAGAAAGAACGGTGACCAAAGAAAAAATTAAAAAAAAACGAATAAAACAACTAATAAAAAACGTTCGCTGTTTGCAAAAGACGTCCGAAAATAATGATCATGTTCATTATTTTGACGTCCGTTATTCAATGCATTGTGCGCATTGAACGTCCGTCTTCCCATTGACTTCAATTCATTGCCATTGCAGTCAGTTAAATCGCGGCAAAAAACGGACGCTTTTTTAAATATCAAAATAGGCCGCCTTTTCTTTATTTTTGATGTTGTGTGAACATAGCCTATAGCACAATATATGACTGTGTTTACAGGTGACAACAAATAGCGCCTTCTATAAGTTAAGCAGAACACTTTAAATAGCTGTCAGCGGACAGTTATCTCATATATATATATATATATATATATATATATATATATATATACTGAATAGTGAGAGGTAAGAAAGTCACTGCAAAAGGTTTGGGCATGTTGAAATCCAGCATGTCTGATTATTCCCTCCTCGTGTCGTCTGCCATCAGAGGAGAGGCAGGAGGCCACCATACACATTAGATGGTTGGGTTGATCCCCCAAAAATTGGCAGGTTCAGACACCTTTAATTTAAGGAATATACCTAGCTTTGCTTAAAGGGATATTCCCGTATCATTAAGATTTTCCCGATTCACAAGATACGGGATAACAAGCAGATTGGCCAGTACTCCAGTCATTCACTATGTGGCCACAAAACATTGCTCAATGCTAAACTCTGGCATGTTTGGTGGCCCTATAGAGAATGAATAGAGTAGTGGTCGCACTCCATTCATTTAAAAAATAATTATGTCCCCTTCTTGGTATTGGTTGGCGTCCCAGTGGTTGGACCGCAACCAATCTGCTTGTTATGCCCTCCTCCTATGGATATCGGATTACTTAATGAGATGGTAATACCCCCATCAGTAAAGAGCAGCTCCATGCCACAACCTATCCCTCACCTGAGGGATCATGTACAAGCCAATGTCATTTGGATAACTCACACAATGTTTCAATGGGAGACTATGCTGTATGCCACTGTATAAAATCACAGGCAGATGGAGAATTTTAACCCATTGGTTATGGATTTGTCTTTTTTTTTTTTACCCAGCCGAATAGGACTAATTTAACAAAATATTTATAAATTTGTGAATAAAATATTCTCCAAAAATTGGGCAAACAAATTCGCCTGATACTGACCAGACTTAAGCCTGCACCAGTTTGAGCAATTTTTTTTTAAATGCACAAATTTTGGGGTAAAAAATGAGGGGCTTTAGATGTGTGTGGGACCACTGCAGTGTTTGCGGTCTCACACACATTAGTGTGTCCCAAGCCAACGATAATGACAGGCAACTGCAATCCCGCATCTGCCTGTCATTAACCCCTTTAACGCCATAATCTATAGCGATCGCAGCAATTAAGGAAGTCAGTGACAGGTTAAGCACCTGTCACTGACTGAACAGGACCCCCGCAGCCATATTGCGGGAGTCCTGATCACTTGTACCGACAGGCGGGGGTAAGCCACTTACCTCCGTCCTGTCAGATCTGCAATCTGTACATAGAGTTTGCTCTCAGGCAGACTCTATGTACAGATCGCCGATAGCACTGATCTATGCTATGCAATGGCATCTAATGATTGCATGTTTAAAGGGGTAGTGCTGCGGTAAAGAATTATTGACAGAATAACACACATTACAAAGTTATACAACTTTGTAATGTATGTTATGTCTGTGAATGCCCCCCTTCCCCGTGTCCCACCACCCCCACCGGTGTACCCGGAAGTGTGGTGCGCTATACATACCTGTCACATGCCGACTCGTCTCCGATCTTCAGTCAGCGATGTCCTCTTCGGCCGAATCCCTCCGTCCGTCCTGAGTGTCGGCCGCCCTCTGCCGCGTCATCAGCTGCTCAGCCGCTATTGGCTGAGCCAAACTGTGCTCAGCCAATTGCGGCTGAGCATCTGATGACGCTGAAGAGGGCAGCCGGCACTCAGGACGCTCGAAGGGATTCGGCTGGGCCATCCGAAGACGACATCGCAGACTCAAGATCGGAGACGAGTCGGCACGTGACAGGTATGTATAGCGCACCACACTTCCGGGTATGTAATGTGTTTTATTCTGTGAATAATTGTTTACCGCCGCACTACCCCTTTAGCTCTAAAATAATAGTGTAAAAAAGTGTAATTTAAAAAAAAGTTTTAAATGGATTTAAAAAAAAAAACGTATACCCCCCCACACTGAACGTTTAATATACTTCTGTGCCCATTATAAAAATAAAAATATGTAAAATAAATAAAAAAGTAAATAAACAAACATATTCTATATGGTAGCATGTGGAATTGTCTGAACTATTAAAATATAACATTATTGTTCCAATGCGGTGAACTGTCAAAAAAAACAAAATACCAGGATTGCTGATTTTTTCTTTTTATTTTTATATAAGGAAAAAAAATTAAAAAGCAATCAAAATTTTTCTTTTACACCACTATGACCCGGACATTCAGGCACCAATGACCTCGGTCATGAAAGGGTTAAATTCCCCCCTTTGATTTTTTTTTTTACTAATCATTCTTTTTTCCTTTGGGTTGTTTTGGGTTCAGATGACCAGAAGATTTTTTTTCTATTATTATTATTATTATTACTGTGTTTGACGGTAGCCCCTGCTCCACTTACATAATTTCCTTAGTGTTCTAGACTGGCAGCATAGGGTGCCACAGGCTAGCAAGATATTGAGCTGGCTCCCTGTGGCGCAATGATGTTGCATTAATGTGACATCTTTGGCACATGCTACATCTTTATGTGGTTGTATTATGTGTGTGTACAGTATATAGCAGTATTATTTATGTGTGCACATTGTTATAATTTCTATATACATTTATAATTTATTAATTTCCATATAGCATTTAGTGTTATTGATATAAAATATATGGTTATGTTCCCACTATGGGAACGTATTGGTATCGGGAAAAGGTGGCAGACTCATCATGATCATTATTTGCGTCCGTCAATGTTAAGGGACGGACACCTTTTCCTGCTATGATCCCACAGTGGAAACAAAGCCTCTGGAAGTATTTATATGTCCAATTTATGGCATTTATATATACAGCATATAACAGTATATAGACAGCATAGTAGCTGTATTATTTATTGTCATACAGTGGATCCCAGCATAGCCTGACAGGTATCATTGAGGTAAAGGGGTTTCCAGGTTATAAAATGTATAACCTATCCTTTGGTGAGGTGGGGGGGCGCCCAACTCCAGGCACCCTGCTGATCAGCTGTTAGAAGCCGCTGTAGTGCTGTAAATGGAAGCTGGGGTCTGGGACTGGTCTTTTGGTAAATTGGGAGGTGGGAAATATTAAAGGGGTTATCCAGCGCTACAAAAACATGGCCACTTTTGCCCCACTCTTGTCTCCAGATTGGGTGGGGTTTGAAACTCAGGTCCATTAAAGTAAATGGAGCTTAATTGCAAACCACACCTGAACTGGAGACAACAGTAGGAGGAAAAGTGGCCATGTTTTTGTAGAGCGGGATAACTCCTTTAAGGAAATCTTTGTTGAAAATTGATAAAAGGAAATGCTAAAGTTTGCATGACACACAATGTGCTGCTTTAAAGATTACTTTGCTTTAGAAAAATAGTCAGAAATAGTATCAGTCAGGTGTGACTTTAAGCTACTGTGGCTCAAAGTAAAATCTGTGATGAAGCCCCCA
This sequence comes from Dendropsophus ebraccatus, assembly GCF_027789765.1. Taxonomy (NCBI): domain Eukaryota; kingdom Metazoa; phylum Chordata; class Amphibia; order Anura; family Hylidae; genus Dendropsophus; species Dendropsophus ebraccatus. The sequence continues at coordinate 47,460,417 of NC_091460.1, forward strand.
CTTCATATGTGTCATGTGTAATTATGGTGCCTTATTTACGTAAGTAACCAAGAGGCCTTGGGCCTCCAGGGAAGTACAGGCAAAGGGTAAACTACTACATCTGCACCCTCAGTAACTGCCCCATTTATTATAAGACTGTGAATGTTGTTTCAGTCTAATACAGATCTCTGCCACTAACAGTTTGCAGTTATGTGTATGACCACCAGATGGCAGCAGAGCCCTTGATATGATTTATACTTGTTGCACAGTAAAGTTTAAACGTTCAGTACATTAGAGAATTTAGTAATTAGATATTTATGTATGGATTGTTGTGCAATCTTTATCAGCATTCTCCATAGAATATTTTTGTAGCGAAATCAAGAGAACTAAGTCTCAAACGTGGAAAATAAAGAAAAAATAATATATATATATTGAACATGGCATGTGCATCAGAAGTCCCAAACCTGTGGCTCTCCAGCTGTGGTAAAACTACATGTCCCAGCATGCCCAGACAGCCAAAGACTAACCAGTCATACTGGCAGTTGTAGTTTTAAACAACTGGAGAAGTGCAGGTTGGGGGACATGGCTGTAAACTTTTAGCATATAAACTTGTAATAAGTATATGTTGAGCAGTAGCAGTCTCACTTGGGAATGCAAATTCCCTTTTTTTTCACATAAGAAGAAACCAGTGTTATAAAGGTCATAAGTTAGTTAGATGGGTGGGTGGTATTTTTGCGGACTTTGAATTAGGGCCTTTGAATTATTAAGTTTTAAGCTTGTTTTCCACTAGTAAAGATTTACAAGATGAACTGAATCATAAGGGACAGCACAAGTTGTAACCTTTATTGTTTTAAATTTTAAGGAAGGAAAGGGAAGGAAGGGGTTGTAGTGATGGTGAGAGGCCAAGGTCACAGTGCTACATAAGAAAACACAAAAACTGACAGGTTGGGTCATCATTGCTTGTCCAACCCTCCCTTCACTGACAGCTACAGATTATTTTCAGACCACTAATCAATCACAGACAAAATGTCATTGTTTTATTCTGAGCCTGGATGGTCTGTACAGGGCAGCAACCTAATGATATAAAAAAGTGTGAAAATGTAAACATGAAAGGTGTCATACACTACTATCATAATAATAATAATAATAATAATAATAATAATAATAATAATAATAATAATAATAATAATAATATCTCAGTGTATGAGATACCATCATAGTGCTGCTAAATAAAAACAAATATACACAGGACAGTATCATACTACCACTATACACAGGAGAGCACAACAGAGAACCTGCAGCAACACTGTCCGTCAGCTCTTAAGGTGCGTTTACATGAAACGATAATTGGCCCGATCGTACGATTAACGATGTCGGAGTAACGATTTTTTTTCATAACCGTTTAGACGGTACGATATATCAAACGGAAAATTCGCTTTGCGATCGCTTAAGCCTATCTCACACATTGGTTAAATCGGCAGACGTCTGTTTACACGGAACGATCTGCGAATTTTTTGAGAACATGTTGAAAGATCAAAATGAACGATTTCTCATTCGTCGTTTGATCGTTCGCTGCGTTTACACGTACGATTATTGTTCAAATTCGATCATTATCGCGCAAATCGTTACGTGTAAACGCACCTTAACCCTCCAGGCAATCTGCTCCACGTGCACAGATGGTCAGAAGCTCAGGTCCAGGAATAAAGAAACAAGAACAGTCCAGAAACCCAGGAGGAGAATAAAATCCTCTGTATTTTTTATTTGTAGATGCACATAAATGCATGTTTTAAGGTAGATGTCTTGCTCACAATGTTATTCTCTGTCTACAATTTGGTAACTGCTGTTTGCATTTATGGGAAATATGTAATAGGTAATCCCCCTCCCCAATAGGTAGATGCCAGGGGCGTAACTAGAAATGGCTGGGCCCCATAGCAAACTTTTGATTGGGGCCCCCTCCTCTGACCGACCACTATGCCATCAACACACTCAGCTCTACACAGGTTCTGTACACCATAAAAATTACAGTACAGTTACATCAGGTGACTTACAGGAGACGTCTTCTCTGATCGGAGTTCTTCCCTTTTCATTTTCTTTTCCATCTGTCCTGGGCCGTTATGAGAACCTTTCCAGGCCACAAATCCACAGAATCTGCCAGACAGACATATTAGGCTCCACACTCACCATCACCATCTCTACCAACTGCACATCTGTATTGGCCCCTTTACACCCACATTTAGTGGGCAGGCTGACTCTATGTGATCCCATTTTAGTATATGGCCCTCCTCTCTGTCGCCCCTCCTTATAGATAGCTTCCTTATGTTGCCCCCCCCCCCCCCGCTGTCCCCCTTATAGATGCCCCCCATGTTGTCCCCTTATAGATGGTCCCCTATGTTGCCCCCCCTATAGATGGCCCCCTCTTCCCCTATATTGTCCCCTTATAGATGGCCCCCTTTCCCCCTTTATTGTCCCCTTATAGATGTTCCCCTCTCCCCCAAAGTTGTACGTTTATATCCCCCTCTCCCCCTATGTTGTCCCCCTCTCCCCCTATGTTCTCCCCTTATAGATGGCCTGCTCTCCCCCTATGGTGTCCCCCCCTTATAGATGGCCCTCTCTCCCCCCCCCCTTATAGATGTCCCCCTCCCCCCCCTTCCTTATAGACGGTCCCCCTCTCCCCCCCCCCTTATAGATGCCCCCCTCTCCCCCCCTTCCTTATAGATGTCCCCCTCCCCCCTTCCTTATAGACGCCCCCTTCTCTTCTCCCCCCATTCCTTATAGATGCCCCCTTCTCTTCCCCCCCTTCCTTATAGATGCCCCCTTCTCTTGCCCCCCTTCCTTATAGATGCCCCCTTCTCTCCCCCCGTTTCCTTATAGATGCCCCCTTCTCTTCTCCCCCCCTTCCTTATAGATGCCCCCTTCTCTTCCCCCCCTTCCATATAGATGCCCCCTTCTCTCCCCCCCCCCCTTCCTTATAGATGCCCCCTCTCTTCCCCCCCCCTTCCTTATAGATGCCCCCTTCTCTTCTCCCCCCTTCCTTATAGATGCCCCCTCCTCTTCCCCCCCCTTCCTTATAGATGCCCCTTCTCTTCTCCCCCCCCTTCCTTATAGATGCCCCCTTCTCTCCCCCCCCCTTCCTTATAGATGCCCCCTTCTCTCCCCCCCCCCCTTCTTTATAGATGCCCCCTCCTCTTCTCCCCCCCTTCCTTATAGATGCCCCCTTCCTTATAGATGCCCCCTTCTCTCCCCCCCTTCCTTATAGATGCCCCCTCCTCTTCTCCCCCCCCTTCCTTATAGATGCCCCCTTCCTTATAGATGCCCCCTTCCCTTCTCCCCCCTTCCTTATAGATGCCCCCTCCTCTTCTCCCCCCCTTCCTTATAGATGCCCCCTTAGTTATAGATGCCCCCTTCTCTCCCCCCCTTCCTTATAGATGCCCCCTCCTCTTCTCCCCCCCTTCCTTATAGATGCCCCCTTAGTTATAGATGCCCCCTTCTCTCACCCCCTTCCTTATAGATGCCCCCTTAGTTATAGATGCCCCCTTCTCTCCCCCCCTTCCTTATAGATGCCCCCTCCTCTTCTCCCCCCCTTCCTTATAGATGCCCCCTTAGTTATAGATGCCCCCTTCTCTCCCCCCCTTCCTTATAGATGCCCCCTTAGTTATAGATGCCCCCTTCTCTCCCCCCCTTCCTTATAGATGCCCCCTTCTCCCCCCCCCCTTCCTTATAGATGCCCCCTCCTCTTCCCCCCCCTTCCTTATAGATGCCCCCTTCTCTCCTCCCTCCCCTTCCTTATATATGCCCCCTTCTCTCCCCCCCCCTTCCTTATAGATGCCCCCTTCCTTATAGATGCCCCCTTCCGAGGAAAGCAAGTTTAAAAAAAAAAGAAAAAAACTCACCTGACAACACGCTCCCCCGTCGAGCCTTTTTCCTGTCACCCCGTCTGATGCGCGGCTGCCGTCTGATGCGCGGCTGTCGTCTGATGCCGCGTCCTAGCCCCGGCAGCGCGCGTATCATAGAGTTCTGTGTGGGCCTGTGGCCGCGACTTCCGGCACACGTCTCTGTGCCGGAAGTCGAACCGCAGCACAAGCCCACACAGAACTCTATGATACGCGCGCTGCCGGGGCTATGACGCGGCATCAGACGGCAGCCGCGCATCAGACAGGGGGTGACAGGAGCGCTGTGGACCGGTCCCGTGCTCCTCCTGGCCCAGTGACTCCTTTTCCCTATGGTTGGGGAAAGGAGTCTCCGGGTCGGGAGGAGCACGGGACCGGCCCCCGGCTACAGCACCCGGGAGGCATGCTCAGCCGCCGGGTGCTGCAGGATATGTATGCTCCAGGGGCCCGCGTCACGGGCCCCTGATGCGGCGGGGCCCCGTAGCAGCCGCTACGGCTGCTACGGCGGTAGTTCCGCCAGTGGTAGATGCCCCCAGTAGGCAGGTAATTTCCTTACCATTAGGTACATGCCCCCTAGTAAGTAGATCATTTTCCTCCCATTAAAGAGATACCTTCAATAGGTAGGTACTCCCCCTTAGGTAGATGCCCCCAATAGGTAGGTACTTCCCCTTAGGTAGATGCCCCCAAAAGGTAGGTACTCACCTGTAGGTCCACGCGTCTGGAGAAGCGTACTGACGTACGCAAAACAGCTGTCAAGCTGCCGTATGGTGCTGTGGTTTCTGCCATCCTTATCCTTTGGGATGATTTTTTAACATGGATTAAATAAAAGCAAAGTTTTACGGTAAGTGCCCTGCACGTTTTCTCTTTTTGTACATATGAAAATAAAATTAATTGTTGTGAGTGAATCCATCAAGCCTGTGGTAGAAAGAGTAACAACAACTTGCTCAGCTTAACTCCCTTCAAGAATTTTTGATCGAGACTCAAAAAACAGAAGAAAAAGCTATGCCAGAAATAGGGGGTGGCACATCCACAGGTAATATAATAATAAGAATGAAATAATGAACTATGTCCTCAAGATATAAGCAATATAAAAATCTTTATTAATCGTCTCAACCACAAGACTTTCTCAAGGGTGGGAGGGGGGAGGTAGATGCACAGGCACCTCTCTCCCTCCCTGCTCGGTGCCCTCCAAATGTACTGATTGAATCCATTTATGGAATACTTTGGGGAGCAAGGAGACTTGCTCCCCAAAGTATTCCATAAATGTATTCAATCAAAAATGCACTTTACATAACATTTTTTGACATACACATCCATTGAATCAATAGAGTGTCCAGCAGGGGCGCACTATATATAGATGTCAATGGTACTCATTGACTTCTCTATATAGTGCACCCCCTGCTGGACACTTCATTGGAATTACACCCTGGTTTGTGACGTCACGGTTTTTCTGAAAAATTGAAGTCCCCCTGATCTAGTAAATTAAGGGAAATAGCAGTATATGTGCATTTCCCATAATTAATGTACATTATGGAATTTGTCTAACTTTCCATAAGTAATAACATATTAAAAAATACTTTGGGCCGGACTTCTCCTTTAAAGACACACCAAAGGCCAATCAGTCCACCTAAAGTAGAATAATGTACCAATAGCCGTCAATGCACAGATGGGCGGTCAAACAGCTAAATGACGGATGTCATTTTAGACTCAAAATGACGGACATAATTTTAAACAGAACTGAAAAAAACATTGTGTAAACATAGCCATTCACATCCTCTTCTAGTTGATCATGGATGATGTGCTGTATATAGATAGATAGATAGATAGATAGATAGATAGATAGATAGATAGATAGATACAACATAAGAAGTTGCAGCACATCCAAAATCGTGAAAAAATTGATGGTGTTTTATAAATAAATAAAACACCACCAATTTTTTCACGATTTTGGATGTGCTGCAACTTCTTATGTTGTATTAAAGAGGGGACGTGGATCCAGTCCCTGTTGCTGGCACTCTGAACATTATCTCTGTGAGTGCACTCCATTCTTTTGCATAGATAGATAGATAGAGAGAGAGAGAGAGAGAGAGAGAGAGAGAGAGAGAGAGAGATAGATAGATAGATAGATAGATAGATAGATAGATAGATATGAGTATGCAATAACAACATCTTTGTTTTGTCCACACACCTCTATGTATAAACTCCTACAGCATTGCCTTCAAGCAATCTCATTGTCCCAAAACACAGTCATTACATAGTGTAAAATGTTTAATGTGGCATAAAATAAGATGATTCATTTCCTGCAGGGTCCCCATTTAAATTCCATTTGCAGCTCCTAAAAGCTCTAGGAAATCTCCACCGCCTGAAAGTATCTGTTGACTTTTAGCAGAACATAGGATCTGCGCTTCATTATCTCATTTATAACCAGAGAATAAAAGAAGGAAAGACACAGAACCCAATACAAACTATGTGAACTGTTCCTAAAGTCCTTGCAGATAGACAGCATTTGCTACGTATGTTCCTTCCCCGTATGGAAACATTCCTGTTCTAGATACAGGTGTAACTTTTTACATAGTTTTGACAGGTATTCATGTGCTCACAAAACATGTAAGGCATACCTGTACTTTCAAAAGAATTTTAAAAAAACCTGTCTGGTTTTGTTACATTAACCCTTCAGAGTGATGTTAGTGCTGTCCCTGAGAAAGTCTCATCCATGGTACACAGCTCTTTGCCAGCAGTAGTCACTCTAGTGTCCTCCTCTCTATCATGTAGAGGGGCAAGATCATTCACATAGTGCTAGAGAATAAAACAAGGAAAGTTCCACATGTAACGGATCCACAGCTAAATCTGCTGCGGATCCCTTGCCGGTCATTTTAAATGAGAATACATACTCTTGTGAAGGTGGCCATGAAGCTGATGTTACTTTGGATAAAAACAATCCTTAAAATTAGGGATGATAAAGAAATCCTTAAAATTAGGGATGGTCCGACCCTGCTGAGGTTCGGGTTCGTACGAACCCGGACTCTCGGCAATGATTCCTGCAGTCTTAAACCTCCGTGGAGAGGGTGGATACAGCCGGGGACTGCCTGGAAAACTGGGATACAGCCACAGCCATACACTGTATCCCAATTTTCCAGGTGGTCCTCCCGCTTTATCCACCCTCTCCACAGAGGAGGTCTAAGACAGCGGGAATCATTGCCGAGAGTCCGGGTTCGTACGAACTCGAACCTCGGCAGGTTCGGACCATCCCTACTTAAAATGTCTTCATCCTTGCAACTGCTTCTGCAAGAAGGAGAGGAATGCTGGCAGCAGGCCTATGAGCACAGCACCTTGAACCTATATCGCAGCCACAATACAGACACAGGAGAGAGACATTGTTATATAAACAATATGTGTAAACAACACGTTGTACCAGCCTGACTGCGCAGGACAGAAAACTGCTGACCATCTATGGATTGACCCATCAGAATTGGATAGGTTTGTGTCTTGTGACTTGAAACACCACCTGTATTGAAAGTTTATATATTTCATGTGAAACCGAATAAAGCATGAGTGTGCACTCCTAACTCAGCTGAGAGAGGAGGTTATACCGTCTTTTTGCCTGCTGCCATGTCCTCGTCGCTAGCGCTCAGCTTACTTAATTTGGACAGGGATAGTCACTAGGGGAACAAGGTGGATAAAAACAAATCCATCCTTGACGCTCGCTGCAAGTATGTAAGTGACAGCCCCCTTAACCCCTGCCAGCCGGTGCATACATTACCTGATTCATGCTCCAGCTTGCTTTGTGTGCTCCCGGCGTTTAGACATCCTGCTCAGCCAATCAGTGGCTGCGGCGGGGAAGCGCACTGATTGGCTGAGCGGGACATCCAGGCGAGAACCCCCAAAGCAAGCCAAATAGCGGAGCAGGTATTGTATGCTCCGGTTGGGGGGGTAAGGGGGTTGTCACTTACATACTTGCAGCGGGATGTCAATCTTGTCCTTCAATAAAGGTGAATTTTATGGTGAGTGCCGCTGAAGATGACTTCTTTGTGCATGAAATTAATTGAACTGCTGACAGCTGAACACCACCTACACCGATAGGAGAGGGAAGTGTCTGTGATTTATATATCTCTATGCTGGGATCTGTAGTGCCGGTGACTCTCTGGATTTGACAAATACATTCATGTAGCAAACTTGTCTCCTCCTGATATGCCGCCCTTCCCCTCCCATTGTTGACAGCACGTTTTCTAGGTTACCGACCACAACTCTGTTCAAAAAATAGTGGTCTGGCCGGTGTATGTATAGAAATAGTTGACATATATTTATATAGTATATACACTATAGCTACATACATGTACATTATAGCTATATATACACCAGCCAGACCATGGCTTTTAGAGCAGAGCAGTGGTCGGTAACCTAGGTAGTGGGTTGTTAACAATGGAAGGAAAAGACCAGCATATCAGGAAAAGGAGACAAGTTTGCTAAATTAATGTACTTTCAAAAATATATTACCTGCTACATCCTAAAGGTTCTGCTTTACTCATTCTGGAGAAATTATGGATTCCTCTTACTAGTGATGAAAGATGGTGAACCATAGCAAAGAGTCCTACGGATCACAGCAAGAAGGGTTACATTACAAAAGCCACATTGGACTAAGTAGATTATTGCTGATAAATATGATGAAAAGCTGATAGTATCAAAAGGACCCTGGTCAGGGATTACATTCAGCACTGTATAAATAGATGGACTACCAATATCCCACTGGATAGCTGTCTAGAATTTTATGTGTAGTAAGAGATAAGATTGACGCCTTTATTTACCTTCAGGGCCCTATTACTCTGTGTAATAGAGACAATGGTCAGCTGATGACAACGATCACATAAAATTTTTCATCACTACTATACGTGTACTAGCCATGCAAGGCCGACGGCTAAGGATTGTGTAAAAAGAAATAACTGTATACATTACATCTTCATGCTCTGAGTGTTCTTTTGCCCTCTGCTTGCTTCACGGAGCCACGGCTGTCCTGGCCAGTGATTGGCTGAGAGGACTACTCTGACCCACTCTGAAGCTACAGCGGCGGCTACGGGAAGCAAGCAGAGGGCAGAAGAACACCAAAAGTGTGAAAAAAGGTAATGTATACAGTTTAGGGCAAGAGCAGCATGAACATCGCCAAAGATGTCTGTGCAGTCCTTGCTAAACGATTATCGAGCCATGTAATAGGTTTAGTAAATGAATGCTGATCTAGCAGATCGGCGCTCATTTACATTATTGATCGGGCCATCTAATAGGACCCTTAGGGCACATGCACACACTGTTTAACCCCTTAGCGACCCATGACGTATCTGATACGTCATGGTGCCGCTCGGGGTGTTCAGAGAGGGGTCCCGCCGGGACCCCGCTCTGAACGGCGCTGATCCCGGCTGACATGTGCAGCCGTGCAGTGCCTCTATTAGCCGGCGCGGGTCCCGTTGCCACGCCGGCTAATTAAGCCTCTAAGTGCAGCTGTCAAACCTGACAGCTGCACTTAGATGCTGTGCTCTCCGTGTCCCTGGTGTCTAGTGGGACGGATCTCCCCCCCGCGATCGCATCGCGGGGGGGTGATCCGTTCTTCTGCCCGTGCCGGGCCTCAGCATCGGAATGACGCTGATCCCGGCTCGGCAATAGATTGCTATGGCCTGCAGCAGGCCATAGCAATCTATGACCGATCTGATCAATCTTTGCTGTGTATATACACAGCATTGATCTCTATGAGAGATCAGTGCTGTCTATATACAAGCCCCCCAGGGGGGCTTCTAGTTAAAGTAAAAAAAAAAGTAAAAAAGTGTTTTTATTAATAAAAAATCCCCTCCCCTAATAAAAGTCCAAATCACCCCCCTTTTCCCATTTTATAAATATAAATTAATAAATAAATAAATAAACATATTTAGTATCGCCGCGCGCGTAATCGGCCGAACTATTAATTAATCACATTCCTGATCTCGCCCGGTAAACGGCGTCAGCGCAAATAAATTCCAAAGTGCAAAATTGCGCATTTTTGGTCGCATCAAATCCAGAAAAAATGTAATAAAAAACGATCAAAAAGTCGTATATGCGCAATCAAGGTACCGATAAAAAGAACGCATCATGGCGCAAAAAATGACACCTCACACAGCCCCATAGACCAAAGGATAAAAGCGCTATAAGCCTGGGAATGGAGCGATTTTAAGGAACGTATATTTGTTAACAACGGTTTGAATTTTTTACAGGCCATCAGATATAATAAAAGTTATACATGTTATATATCATAGTAATCGTAACGACTTGAGGAACATGCATAACAAGTCAGTTTTACCATGGGACGAACGGCGTAAATGCAAAACTCCCCGAAATCAAAACAAGTTTTTTTTTCAATTTGACAGCGCAAATGATTTTTTCCGGTTTCGCAGCATATGTTATGGAAAAATAATGCCTGTCATTACAAAGTACAATTGGTTTTGCAAAAAATAAGCGCTCATATACGTCTCTAGGTGAAAAAATGCAAGCGCTGTTGACTTTTAAACTTAAAATGGAATAAGCAAAAGCGCAAAAACGAAAATTGGCTTTGACCTTAAGGGGTTAATAGAACAAAAAACATTGACTAAGCATTGACCAGTCATGTACTTCCAATGTTGTGTCTTGGTCTCCCGGCTGCTAGAGATAGAATTCATGTAACAGTGGACAGCGTTTTTCTAGGAAGTGAGAGATCCAGTGGCCAAGACTTCAGTACAATTTTTGATTCTCTCTCTCATGAGAGCGCATGTAGCTATTCAGCAATTTGTGCTACAGTGGCTCTTCCATGGAGTAAGACCAAAGCAATTACTCTTTGTTCTCCAAAGTTATCAGTGATCAGTTTGTTAGTTTGTTAGTATACCAGTTTCTTTTCCTTGGCTTTTTGGGTAGGTATTAACCACTACATACTGAAAACACCTCACAAGGCCTGCTGTCTAACCACTCATTTAACCATTATAATTTAGCCTTTGTTAAAATCATTCAGATCACAGAGCTTATTTTTCCTATTTCCAACACACTACTTGTTGCATAATATACATCACCCCTTTAATGATATAATCAAAGTTTTATCAAAATAATCAAAAGTTTTAAAGTCATACAGATTAATGTGAATGCTACTTGATGCATTATTATTATTATTATTATTATTATTATTATTATTACTATCATATTTTCCAGCGTATAAGGCTACTGGGCATATCAGATGACCCCTGACATTTGAGAAGATTTTAAGGGGTTTGCCTTATACACCGGAAAATGTTAAACCCTGCCTGACCGCAGCAGGGTTTACTAGCTGGAGCTCTGCTGCAGTCAGGCAGGGGTTAACTGAAGTTGAACAATAAAAAAACTAACAATTCAACTCACCTGTGACCCGTTCCCAGCAGTGGCCCATCTCCTGTCACGTTCTCGGCACAGGCAGTGTGACGTACACTGTCTCCACCGGTGGTCCCCAAGGCTCGCCCGGCAGCCGAGCGACTCATCGGAGAAGCTCGGCTGCCGGAAGAGCTTTGAGAGAATGGCAGAGGTGCCAGAAGTCCCCGATAACTCCCTGCATCAGGAACATGATGGGGGACGCACGGCTGTGGGGAACAGGTCACAGGTGAGTTGAATAGTTTGTTTTTTTTATAGGGGTCGTCCCGTGTTAAAAAGATGTCTTATACGCCATAAAATACGGTAATAATAATAATAATAATAATAATAATAATAATAATCGTATCCTCATAAAATGAGAAAAGAGCAGCCCTCTATGTAACAATTTTATTATTTTTTGTTAAGAAACAGTGCCACACCTGCTCAAGGGTCCTGTCTGTTACTGCGTCTAAGCTTCTCTGAAGTGAATGAAGCTGTGCTGTAGAAATGTGTAGCCCTGTTATTAGAAGGCATCAGCCTTATTTTTCTAGCCCGGTACAATGCCTTTCATCATGGGAAAACAATATAAAAAAATCTATTTTTGTTGTTTTTTTAAGATACATAAACACCATAAAACCAAATGTACACAACTATAATTAACCAAAAAAGATGCCATATTCCCTGTACAGGAAATTGCAGCTCTATTTAGACAACACTTAAAAAAACCACAGCACTGGCATTACCATTTTGTCTGTGACCACAAGTCCATTAGGCAGAGGTGGCAGCATGTATCCCATTACATGGACCATGATTACACGGCACGCAGCCCAGCTCAGGCATAGTATAATTGTTGTGTCTGTATACTAAGAGTGAGAACCTGCTGTGACTATATCATCAGAGTACCACAATAAAACACACTTCATGATTTCAGAATTTTGCCACATATGTTCTCTTCCAATTTACTGGTAAATGTAGACACACTCAAAAAAGAAAAAATATGGTTTTAGCAGTAAAAAAAAGTTTAGTGATCTCAATTGATACACAATAAGTGTGCTGTAATAACATTATTGTTGTTGTTGTATTGTAAAATAATACTGATAAAAAGTACATGTTGTCCAGCAAAAAAATACAGTATATGGAAAAGCAAAAAAATTACATAATTACATTATGGGCATTAACCCGTAGACGACCCAGGGCGTACCTCAGGGACTTCAGAGCTGTGCCGAGCGGCGGCCCCGCGCTGAACCGCCACAGTCCCAGATGCCGCTTGTAGCCCGGGACCACGGCTATTATACACGGTCCGATCGCTGTGCCCGCTAATTAACTTTTCAGATGCAGATGCTAAAGTTGACAGCTGCATCTGAATCCTTATTGCAGCCTGTTCCCTGATGTCTAGTGGGGGGATTGCCCCCCTGCGACGCGATCGTGGAGGGGCGATCCCCGTGTCCTTACCCCCCCGGGGTCTGCAGCCAGAAGCAATCCAGTGCCAATCTCATTGATTTATGCAGTATAACTTTACTGCATAGATCTCAATGAGAGATCAGTGTGCATATACTAGAAGTCCCCCGGGGGAATAACCCTAACCACAGGGAGAATAACCCTAACCCCAGAGGGAGGCTTCTAGTTAAAAAAAAAAAGTGTTTTTATTAATAAAAAAAGCCCCCTCCCCTAATAAAAGTTTGAATCAACCCCCTTTTCCCATGTTATAAATAAATACAAATAAATAAATAAATAAACATGTTTGGTATCCCCGCATGTGTAATCGCCCAAAATATTAATTTATTTAATTTCTAATCTCGCACGGTAAACAGTGTAAGCGCAAAAAAATTCCAAAGTGCAAAATTGTTCATTTTTTGTCGCATCAAATCCAGAAAAATTGTAATAAAAAGCGCTCAAGAAGTTGCATATGCGCAATCAAGGTACTAATAGAAAGTACTGTACATATAATGGCGCAACAAATGACACCTGACACAGCCCCATAGACCAAAGAATAAAAGCGCTATAAGCCTGGGAATGGAGCGATTTTAATGACCATATATTTGTTAACAATGGTTTGAATTTTTTATAAGCCATCAGATACAATGAAAGTTATACATGTTACATATCGTTGTAGTCGCAACAACTTGAGGAACATATATAACAAGTCAGTTTTACCCCAGGGCGAACGTCGTAAAAACAAAGACCCTCCAAATAAAATAAATGCGTTTGTTTTTTTTTTGTTTTTTTTTTTTTTTCTGCTTTTGCAGTGTACTTTATGAAAAAAATCATCCTGTCATTGCAAAGTACAATTAGTGGCTCAAAAATAAGGGCTCATGTGGGTTTCTAGGTGAAAAAATGCAACTGCTATGGCCTTTTAAGCACAAGGAGGAAAAAACGAAAAGGAAAAAGTTTAAATTGGCCCGGTCCTCTAAGGGTTAATGTCCATGATGTATGGCGGAGAAAGGGGCTAATTATTATTATTAATCTTATTATTATTATTTTTGTTATTATGGCATGAGAGTGCAGCAAAAAGTCTTGATAAAAAACGTTATGTCATTTTGTGTCTAAAGTACTTGTATAAACCTTAGCATTCTCATAGCAATGTAGCGCAATATGTGCCCTATTGGTTGGGTTGTTAAGTCAATGTCTTGTTTTGTCTATGTTTTATAGTTTTGTACTGTTTTGTACCAACCTTTGTATTTTTATTGTGTTTGTCCCATGTCTGGCTGTGAGAACAAGGGTTAACATTTGCACCTAGGTGCACACAAACATACTGTACTAGTTATAGAGCAAGGGAATAGCTTTTTCTAAGGTCTGCTTCTAAGGTCTCTTTGTTTTGTGCATGCAAAATTAGGTAACAGTGTAAACAGTCTTCATTAAAAATTTTCTCCCAGTTAGCTTCTCCTTAGAGAATCCACCAGATACACCTTGTTTTCCCTTAGTGTTTGAGATAGCAGCAAGGAGAGGGAGGGGATTACATGACTCCTTGGGTTGTAGGCCATGGGTATCCAAACTTCAGCCCTCCAGCTGTCGCAAAACCACAATTCCCATCATGCCTGGACAGCTAAAGCTTTGGATTTGGCTGTCCAGACATGATGGGAGATGTAGTATTGCAACAGCTGGAGGGCCGCAGTTTTGAGACTAATGTGGTAGACAGGAGAAAATATTTGGGGGCAACACAGATTGTAGTTTGCAGGGAATAATGACTTGGAGTGTGTGCTAGCATAGAAAGAAATCAGAAAAGCCTAGGCAAACTGTAGAGGCTGTAGAAAAGAAACTAAGCAAATATTTTAGTAGTGTTTTTGCACTTATAAGTGCTTTTGAATGTGTTTACAGCCTTTATACGGAAGGTTATGCCCTTTTGTTGTAGAAATGACCTTTTGCCAAAACTGATAGATCAGACAGCAAGAAAACACTGTTAGTCTTCTACAGAATGAAGAATTTTCTGAAGTGAATAAAATAGCTCAAAGATCTTATATTTTACATAGTAAGTAACTTCATATTTTGCTTTAAAGTGGAATTTCAATTTAAACACTTTACTGAACTGACCTTTAGCAAATGAATGATAAAAGTTTAATAGATAATAACTAATCACTAAAAAGAAGAAATTACATGACTTTCCAGATACTTAGAAGTGAAACTCATATAACAGTCACTTAGTGCTGGTGCAAAGTCATCACTGAATATAATGATAATTATCTTTTATTAGATCCTGACACTGAAGCCAAGTGCCAGTCATGTTATTCTTACCCTGGTGCCAAGATTCGGTTTTGCTCTGATATAGCTGGTGTACAATGGAACTTGAACTGCTGAAAACTATGGATCCACTGCCCCAAACTACTGGTTGAAAAACAATGCTCACACAGAGTAAATAATGGGGGTTCCCTCCTCTTTGATGAATCGGCCAAGAAGGCAATGGTGGCAAATAAAATACCCTTCTACTTGATCCCTATCCACCACCACCACTTGGACTTACCATGGCAAGAGTCCAGATGACTTGTATGTGACTCCTGAGATCTTCAGTGCCCTGTGTGGTTATCCGGTCTTAGAAAAACATGGCTGCTTTCTTTCAGAAACAGCACCTCTCCTGTCCTCAGTTTCAGTGTAGGTTTTGAAGCTCTGTTGCATCAAAATGATTGGAGCTGAATTACAATACCACTCACAACCTGAGGACAGGGGTGGCGCTGTTTTGGTAAGAATATAGCTGTGCTTTTTCTAAGCCTGGATAATCCCTTTAAGTACATTTTATTTTTGCCTGTCCTTGGGCTAATTTATCCGAGAGACACCCCTGAATAATAAACTTAGCATAGTGGGAGTGTGGACCTTTTGGTGCCATATAAAAAAGCATACTGCTCTCTTCAAAATGGAAAATTAGGAGCTAAGATCTAATTATTGAGCTAAAAATAGGAAACTATGTTTTAATGACCTTTAAAAAAAATGAGTGAAAATGTCGGCATTAAAAGGTTGTTTAAAAGTCATTTTAAGGTAATGGTACAATTATTCTTAAGGATCAGTAAAAAAATTAAATGCAGGCCGAATTACTGTCTTCTAAATGAAAATGGACTTTTGTAGATAAAGGAGTATTTAAAACAATACAATTTTTTTTATTTTCAAGATGTTTGCCACAGTTATTTTCATATATGGTATTAAAGGGGTACTCTGGAGAGGGGGGATTTAAATCAACAGGAGCAATAAAGTTATACAGAAATGTAAATAACTTCTATTTAAACATCTCAAGTCTTCCAGTACTTACTAGCTGCTGTATGTCCTACAGGAAGTGGTGAATTCTTTCCAGTCTGACACAATACTCTCTGCTGCCACCTCTGTCTGTAACAGGAAGTATCTAGAGCAGCAGCAAATCCCCATAGAAACTCTTTTCTGCTTTGGACAGTTCCTGACATGGCCAGAGGTGGCAGCAGAGAGCAGTGTGTCAGGCTAGAAAGAAATAAGCTTATGAAACGGCCTTAACCACAAAATATGGTGCAATCTTAATTAGCCCATACAGCATCAATAGCTGTCAGACGAACAAACACGGCTTAACATCATCACGGCTGAACATTACTGTGTTCTCCATGGGCATTTAGATTGCTCTGGTGGCAGTTTATCTCTCTGAGAACAGAGGGGTTGGGCAGTGATTTCCCATCACATCCGACTCCTATCTCAACCAACATTATCTGTCAACGGAGTCTTAGGACACCCCCATACACTTTACATGGACATCCAAAGCTGCCACCAGTGGAAGGTTTGGCCAACATAAGTATAAAGCGCATATTGACCCAAAGTCTTTCTAGTTTACCCACTAAGAATTAGTCAGTTTTTGTAATTCTGTCCTATTATTTCAACTTCTAGAGTAAAATGATGCAAATACAACTTCCAGGACTCGATTGCTATTCTTGACAGTGTTTGATCAGATAATGGTGCAGTGTAGATACCACATAGTGGGAACATTCAACAGACAGAGACACTGAAACAATTAAAATTGCATCCCTGACGTGTTTCCCTGAATAATTGGCATCCTCAGGGGTACAGAGGCAGGGGGCATGGGGCACAAACTGTTCAGCTTCCTAGAATAATCTACTATACTGTATATTATTAATGAATTATTAATAGAGATGAGCAAACCAGGTTAGGGTTCGAGTCGATCCGAACCCGAGCGTTCGGTATTTGATTAGCTTGGGCTGCTGAACTTAGATAAAGCTCTAAGGTTGTGTGGAAAACATGGATACTGCCAATGACTATATCCATGTTTTCCACATAGTCTTAGGGCTTTATCCAAGTTCAGCAGCCACCGCTAATCAAA
Organism: Dendropsophus ebraccatus; assembly: GCF_027789765.1. Taxonomy (NCBI): domain Eukaryota; kingdom Metazoa; phylum Chordata; class Amphibia; order Anura; family Hylidae; genus Dendropsophus; species Dendropsophus ebraccatus. Next base: position 47,477,424 of record NC_091460.1, read on the forward strand.
TGCCGAAAGTCCGGGTTCGGATCGACTCGAGCATGCTCCAGGTTCGCTCATCTCTCGTTATTAACTTTCAACCACACAGCAGCACTTCTGATCTTTGCTTCTCCTTTTAAGCAATAACCTTATATAACGCTATAGGTAAAGCATCAACTAGCCAACCACTAGGATTATGTGCACATGTACTGATTCATAAGTCCACGTATCTTAGCTCTGCATATCCTTGACCACAAAGAGAAAACTAGATGGACATTCATTATTAACACGCACCTGCCAACACTTTGGTTCTAAAGTACTCTGATTTAATGGTCCAATTATCTGTTCATGAGCTTATAGTGTCTTCATAGTTATTACTAATTATTTTAATTAGAAATAAAAATATAGAAAAACAGGTTTAAGTACATATGGCAAGAAGCAATTATAATGAACACAAATAAAATGAAAAGGGTACAGAGAAAAAGAAGACCCTTTCTACAAGGGTTTACAGTAAGTTTTGGGAGAATAAGAGAGTGGGTGAGGGTAGAAACTGTTTATGGTATTGTAGTGGCTGCAGGGTTATTGTTGCTGGTGAAGGAGAGTGTGATGCATCAGGGAAGCAAATTTTGTGTGTGAGGAAAGGTGCAGGTGCAAGAAAAGGTCAGAAGAAGGTCTTGTAAGGATTAGCGATTGTGGAAGCGGAGGTAATAGAAGATAAGCTCAGATATATAAGGAGGAGACAGGTTGTTAGTAGCCTTATATGTCATTGTTAATAATGTAAACTGACCTACTTGATCCTTCACAGCCATTTGTAAATGATTCAATTGACTCTATGTTATATGCTATCCATTGCCTGTTGCCAGGGGAAATTTGTCTCTGGTAACAGCAGACAGAACACAGGAAGGAAGTAGGGTGGGGCTTAGCATGTGTAATGTGCATTAAAGAGTAGGAAAGACCATGAGAAAGCCCTCAGGCTAAGCCAGTCTACCTGCTTTAGATGATCCACACTGTTTCTCGATGATAAATCAAGGCTTCCTTTTTAACTCTGACCACCTTGATGCCACAATCTCACATGGTAGTTTTTCTTTTGTTTGTTTGTTTTTTAAACTGCCACTGCAATTTTTGTGCCACAGCCAGAAGAGGATTTAACAGGAATATTTTCTATTCCATTTGAATCCACTTCTGGTTTTGGCACAAATACTGTGTCATGATCGCGCCTGAAAAGGCATCAGTGCCACCCTCTGCTGCGAAGTTTCGACCTCTGCGCCAAAGACTGCGCTTTTGGCCATGATCCGTTCCGTGTTTTCTGCTTGTGTCTTCTGTGTTCCGGTCCATGTTTTCTTAGTTTTCCCTGCACTTTCCTTGTTGTGGTCTGTTCACTAATTGTGTCTGCTGTGGTGTGATTGACAGGTCTCTTCTCCTCTGGTTTTCTGTTATTCTCTGGTGTGTTTCTTCTACTCAGCCTATCAGCTTGGAGTCCGGGACTTCTGATCCCTTATACTTGTGCCTCTCCCTTCACTCAGGGCTCTTGATAGTTTTGCAGCTTGTCTGTCTGCTAGATCCTGCCTTTGTGATATTGTCTGTATTCCTGGTTTCCTGATCCCTTTGCTTGTTTCTTGCCTTTGTCTTTTGGTTCAGTGTTCTCCTTAGTCCTCAGTTTACCTTGCTTAGTGCTCAGTTCTTCTTGCTTTATCTCTGGCTTTGGCTTCACTGTTCTGGCTATGGCTTCACCGTTACCTGGTTGCATCTCTGGCTTTCGTCCTCCGTTCGTTTGGTCCTCTGTTCCTTGCTGCTTTCTTGGTCCTGTCCTTCTGTGTGTCTTTGTGACTTTGCTTTGTCTGCTGTCATTGTACCTTGTTCGTCTGTACTGTGTCTTGTCTGTGTTCACACTTATTTGAGTGCAGGAATCGTCGCCCAGTTGCGGACTGGTTGTTTAGGACCTGCACTGCAAGTAGGTAAGGAGAGTGTGGGGGGTCTTAGCTATAGGGCCCACTTGTCCTGTGTGTCTTTGTTCCCGGGGGCCCTAACATACTGCAGTGGCAGTTTTTCACACAAAAAAATAAAATAAATAAATAATATAAAAGACTGTGTGTGTTTTCAGCAATACAGTTCAGCTCGGTTGTCCCTTGTGCCTACTGCTGTATACCCACAGTGCTGTAATGTAATATCTTCCTGCCTTTAGCTTATTAGCAGCAGTAGCAATAATAATCCCTTCTTTCCCAGGGCCGTCATATTAGCATTATGGGCCCCTGGGCAGAGCTGTGAACTGCACTGTGAAGAAGCACAGGAATGGGAAGCGGGAAGCCTGTCTGACACTGATGGGCCACAGATCAGCCAGCTGTACAGTGCTGAGTACATTACTGTCTGTTCACTGCAAATAACACACATTGGATGCTGTATCTGCCCCTCCCCAAGACTGCTGGAGCTGTATTTATATTGCTGCCATAATTTCTATATTACACTGACATGGTGTTGTATACTCCCTGCCCTTGGAATTTACTGCCTATAGCCACCATACAGTAATACCTGCAAATTCACAGCGATTCAGCCCTGATCATGATCCACAAAGACCACAAGCTAAGGGGTTGGCCGGGCAGAGGACTGGTAAGCAGCATATAAGGACTGCCCCACCAGACGCGCATACACACATAAGAAACAAGCATTGGACTACCACACACGGATGGGGAATGGGTAGGGCGGAGTGTGGGGGGGGGCTCATACTTCAGTCTATCACTAACTGTGGAACACATTTTGAGTCCTGTACCAAACACATTACACTTACATACATACGATTGGTCTGCTGGTCTGTCATTGAATAACTTAGTCTACTCATAACAATGTATTCAAGTTTTTTATTCATAACAAAGTTAATTCTAAAATTTAAAAAATTAAAATGAATACTTCTTACTATGGGAAGTTGATGACTTTAGATATTGTATGCAGTGGTGGGGTCCTATTAAATTACTTTGACATCAATATGTAAATGAACCTCATGACAAATACAGCAGAATTGAATTTGCTTATATTGGATTAAGTAAGGGATCAAAATGAATATCTATCACTACTGAAGCTGATAAATAATAATTTGTGGTGACAGATTTAACAGTTCTGTCAAGTTAATCCCACATTACATTGAAATCTATGAATATAAGGACTACAGTAGAATGACATTGGAAATTATACACTTAATAAAGTATCATTTTAATTCTCCAGAGAACAACAGCTTGTTACCCACGCAGAGGTGGCAGCAAAGAGCACTGTACGTTGTGTGCACAGGCTATCTTGTACAGCACAAAACAGAAATGTCAGTTTTTCTGTGTGGCAGCAGAGAACAACGGCCACAGTGTATACACTGCGGCCGTTGTTCAATACACACCAATTCAAATAGCCTTTGTCAATAAACAACAGCTGTTGTTTTTTGCAAAAATACGTAGTAGTGTGAACGTGGCCTAAATCAGAAAGTTCCCCATATTTCATTTGTCTAAAATTATATATTTTTTAAAGACTACAATTCCCTTGTAGACAAATATGCATTATCTGTCAGGGGGCAGACACTTTCCCCAGCCCTGTAGTTCCTGTTATCTTATTTAGACATTCTAGTGTGCTCAGAGTCAGCGGGGGAAATGCATTAGAACTTTTTCTACCGCTTCTTGTAAATTCTGATATATTTTTCCTGATTGCAGCCAGAAATCTTTACATAGAGATGCGTTCTACCTGCGCTTTCATTTCTGCTTGTCTACTTTAAGGAGAAATACATTTCTCTTGGGCTATTATTATGTTAAGCAGTTCTGCTTTCTTTCAGAGACTTAGGTTCTGAAATGTAATCCAATTTGAGCACTATTTCTAATCATCCCGGAGTTGTATAGGCAAAACAGCCACCACACAGACGCGCAGGACGCGATAACAATTTCCACTGACAACTCAAGGCAATAAAAAATAAAATATTAATCTAAACTGTGATTGAAAAATGGAGATCTAATAATACATGTATAGACAGCAGAGTTATCTTCCTCTTCAGAGTCAAGTCTTCATGAGAGATAGAAAAAACCTGAAAGACGTTCCTTCTGCTGAAGACAGACACTGAATGTAAAGTTTTATAAAGCCTTATTTTGTGCTTGGATGGGGTCTCCATCAGCCACTCACATGGCACATTGAGGAGCAGTGGATCTCCATTTACCTAAAAAGTGGGGGTCCTAGAACTCCACCCCCCCCCCCAATCCATCAGATAGTTAGCACCTATAGGGTAAAGGGTACCTATCATCTGAGAACTCCTGACATGTCTTCATGTAGCTGCCAATGATCTTAGCTTAGCAATGTCCTCATTCAGCTGTCATCGTCTCATAGACTTTCTCAGAAGCTGTACATTTCTAAGATTTTATGAATGTGGAACCTATTCTTAAAAGAGTATCTGTCTTTAAGAAGAAAAACTTTTGATATGTCAGACAGACATATCCAAAGCTTTTATTGGTGACCTAGATGGACCCCATAGACTTACAGGGAAAGTCTGTATAGGTCACGTGACACAAAGCCAGGAGTGAACATGTTGTGCACAGACTTCTTCTGGCTCGTTCTCCAGATCAGTCATGGTCTAAACACCCCGAAAAAACTTTTGATCAGTGTTGACCAGACTTGCAGAACTGTTCAGGTTCAGCATCGTTTCCGAACCTGAGCGACATTTGACTCCTGGTGTCTGAAGAAGTTTGATGACACCCTAGGGAGCCCTGGAAAAGATGTGTTCCTGGAAGCTCTACGATGGTCGGGTTCAGAGAACGTTGCTCAACCCAAACAGTTTGGCAAGTCTTCTCAACACTACTTTTTAAAAGTCTCTCTGATGTATCAAAAATGTCTACATTATTTTATTTTTTTTAGTGACATTGCCCACTTAACCGAGAAGTCTGGGCAAAGCTATTTTTTAACAAGTGCTCTGGAGGATAAAAGAAAAAACGTGTTCTTACCTCCCCGGCTCCACCGCATACCATTGCCGCTTCCTGGTCTGAGCCGGGACCCGGGTCATGACGTGTGCAGTTGCTTCGTCTACTCAGTCTGTCAGCAGCCGTACTGGGGTCCCACCACAGACCACACACATCACAACCCAGGTCCTGGCTCAGACCAGGAAGTAACCGGGCACTGGAGCAAGGGAGGTAAGAACATGTAATTTCTTTTATCCTCCCCAGACCTTGTTAAAAAAATAGTTTGGCCTTAGTGAAGCTGAAAGGCCATAATTCTTGTACTCACTGCTGTGGCTACTTCTGGCTTCTTAGAAGAACTTTGACGATGTCATGATTCCATAACCATGACGTCAGTGTATTATACAACCACCCTTTTAATCACTACAATACAGACAGTTTATACCCAAGTATATATGTATAACATTTCCTATTCATGCTAGGAAGGACAGAAATGGGAACAAGGGAATGTTGGCATCACAGCCTCTTTATAGCAATCATATCTCAGCATTGCAGTAATGTATTAAAAAAGATTTTCACATTTCTGTTCACTTTTAACAGTATAAAGTGTGTAAAGTAAATGATGGGGCACAGTTCCGGGAATAGATTTCAGTGGCGTTATTGATCCGCCATTGATACATCCGACTATTGATTGCATGTCAGAAACCTGATAGCTTTTTTTTTCCCATCAGATGTTTATATATTGCGAGTATCCAGAAAGCATGCGGCTCAGAGGGAGCCGAGTCTCTGTGATAACGCTATCAGTAAAAAAGGGATACCTGCTTTTTGTGACAAAGAAATTCAATATACAAATCATTCTGCTTTCTAGGATGAGGATGAAATGGAATCGTCTCACTACACATAACAGCTTCTGATAAATTATTGAAAGCCTCTAGTACTACAACTGAGTGAGGACAATATAGAGCATATAGGTAATGGTTATAATGCTATTTTCGTTATATTCTTCCGGACCACGAGTTACATCACTGTTCATTACCAGTTTTTTCAATTCCTCTAATATCCATGCAATTACTTATCTCAGCTCCATCACTGGCAGCAGTAAAAGTTAAACAGTGTTTAAAACTGTGTTCAAATGGAGTGATGGTATATTGCTAGGATATGCCATCACTTTATCACTGATGAGGGTCTGACTTCTGGAATCTCCACTGATCACAAGAAAGGAGATGCAGAAGTTGTATAACACCAAAATCCTTCCCCTGTGGCTGTGCACGGAACTGCAGTATGGCCCCATCTATGTGAGTGCACCTAACTGTGATTCCTTGCCCCTCAGGGTGACCTAGGGCACTGCAGGAAAAACTTAGAAGATCACACAGAACTACGCCCCCTTAAAGGGGTACTTCGGCCATTTAACCCTTTTGGTATATAGTATAAAAAATAATCTTCCAATTCTTACTTAACCATGTTCCATCAGGACCAATGATTGGCTGAGTGGACTGTCACTGCCATGATGAATCAGTGTCAGGAGCGTTCAGTGGGGGAGCCAAAGAAAATCCAGGAAGACCCTGGAGAGCATAGTTAAGTAAGTATAGGATGGCCATTATTTTCTATGCAGCACCAGTAAGGGTTAAGTAGCCAGAGTACCCCTTTATTTCTAACAATCAATGGAGATCCTAGAGGTCACAACCTCACCAATCATAAAGTATGTTCTAGCAATGTGCTGGTAGAATAATGTTGTACTCTCTTAGCCATAAAAAGCAGTAGAAGAGTGAAGAAATCAGGAGATACCATTTACATTACAGAGTATATTTGATTGTAAGCTCTCAGGGGTCTAGTTCCCTTCAACTGTTATGAGTTTACACAAAACTGGAAAATTCATAAATATATACACACAAGACAGGTATCATCAAAGGATTTTAGAGACTTTAAAGTGTCACTGTCGTTATAACTTTCAAAATCGAAATCCAAAGTAGATGTGATATCAAGCAAGTTTGCAATATACATTCATTATTTTTATTTAGTTATCATGCTGTAAAACAAAGCTGAACTTACCAGAAATCCATGTCCAGTCTCCTGAAGTTTTTCAGTCCTGAAAAAATAAGACCAAACACATGAAGTCACGGCCATGACAGAGAGTCACGGCTCAATGTGTCCATCAGTCACATGACTGCCTTTTCTGTGAGCGCATGTGTTTAGTTTTTTTTTTTTTTTTTCCTTTTCAACTAGCACAGGACTAAAAATCTGCTTTCAGGAGACTGGATCTAGTAAGTACAAGTAAGTTCAGCTTTGTTTTACAGAATAATAACTAAAAAAAAAATAATGAATGTAAATTGCAATCTTACTTTATATGACATCTACTGTTGATTTAGATATTGAAAGTTATAACGACAGTGACACTTCAAAAAATAAAATGCAATATACATAGAGAAGGTCAATAAATGAAACATTCTGTGGCGTGACAAGAGGAAGCTGAGCTCTTACTGCTATCTATTTTATCAAATGGTAATTAATGGCCTTCATAGCCAGAACAGGTAACACATAGGCCGACATGGATCTGCCATTAATATTGAGACCATGTTGCAAACTTTGAAATTTTTGCATTAGTTTATATTCCCATTCCTTTCCTTTTGTGTCTTGAAATGTCCCATTAAGACTGTAACCAACAGGTCTTCAACTGTATGGTCCTTTCTAGAGAAATGTGCAGCCACTGGAAGAACCGTCCTGCTGTTATCAATATTAAAGGGGTTATCCAGCGCTACAAAAACATGGCCACTTTCCCACTACTGTTGTCTCCAGTTTGGGTGGGGTTTGGAAAATCAGTTGCATTGAAGTAAATGGAGCTTAATTGCAAACCACACCTGAACTGGAGACAACAGTAGGGGGAAAAGTGGCCATGTTTTTGTAGCGCTGGATAACCCCTTTAAGTCAGTGCCAGTTCATCCTTTCTCAAAGTCTCTGCCCCTTTCCCCCCACATAGAGGCCTGTAGTGGGACACTGCACAGAAGATCTGCAAGAAAAGGTTCCCTTGATTCCGTGTATGTCCTGTGACTGTGGGACAGGTATATTTTCTGTCATATGGATGTGCATGCAGAGGGCAGGTACATCGCTTATTTGGCATCCTGGTGGCGTAGTATTTTTTTTTAACCATGATCAGGTTCCCATGCACAGCGCTGATCGATTCCTGGTCACCGTCCCGGTCTGAGGCACTGAAGGCCGGTGAATTCACTTTAATGGTACATTTCAAGAAACAGAGGGAACAAAAATGGGAATATTAACTAATGCAAATGTTTCAAACTTTGCAACATGGTCTCAATATTCATGCCAGCTCTGTGTCAGCCTATGTGCGACCTCTTCTGGCTATGAAGGCCAGTAATTACCATTTGATAGAAAACAGCTAGCAGAGAGAGCTCAGCATCCTCCTGTCACGCCTCACAAGCTTTAGTTTATTGACCTGTTGTAAATAGCAGGGCCTTCTCTGTATATATTGCATTTTGTCATTTTTTTAACGTTTCTAAAATTCTTTGATCTCTGTCTAGTGTGTGTATATGTCTGATTCAGTTTTGTATAACATCATTGTTAGCAGGAGAAACTCAACTGGTAGTGAATAGAAATGAGCAAGATGCGAGTGCACTCTGTTTTGTCCGATTCCGAACTCAAAGCATAACCGGTGGCTGAAGAAGTTGGATGCAGGCTTAGAGAGAGCTAGAAAACATGGTATCCATGTTTACCAGGCAGCCCTAGGGAGATCTAGAAAAAATGGTATCCATGTTTACCAGGCAGCCCTAGGGAGATCTAGAAAACATGGTATCCATGTTAATCAGGCAGCCCTAGGGACTGCATCCAACGTCTTCAGCCACCAGTAATCAAATGCTAAGAGTTCCAGGTTCAGCTCAGGACAAACTTGAGGGTGCATGGGTGTAGGATGGTGAGCCTATAACTCTATGGAACTCATTCACCAAACCTATAGTTGTGATTTCTGACTAGACATGGCCACCTTGCCCATTGGGTGTCTGAAAGAAATCCACCTCCTATGTCAACACAGGCTAGGGGTAAATTGGGCCGATCCAGATGATTATCTCTCTATGTAATAGAGAAAACGATCAGCTGATGACACTGATCATTGGGTAAGGTTTGGACCTAAAATCGGCGGGCGGCAACCGCGCATGGTTATGTGTAATAGGGATGCGCGGCTGGCGGCTAACAATTGCCTAAACACCTGTTACCTTACCTCCCTCCGCTCCGGGTCTTCTCTCCCATGCTCCGCAGCTTCCCAGTCTCAGCAGCTGCCGTGGCGGTCCGTCCCGTGATTGGCTCAACTGACAGGCCGCTCAGACGCTGTCTGCTGGGACCAGGATGCTGCAGATCACAGGAGAGAGGACCGGGAGCGGGGAGAGGTAAGGTAACAGGTGTTTGGGCAAGAGCTGCATGGACATCATTGTTAACAATGTCCATGCAGCCCTTACTGCCTGATTATCGGGCCCTTAAAATGATTGGGCCGTAGTCGGCCCATGTAATAGGACCCTAATACTGTGTCTACTCAAGCTCTGCATGATTTGATGGCTCCTGTATACAAGCACTAGCTCACCAGTGCATGGCATAAATAAGAGGAGCCTGATGCTCCAGAAATAGACCTTTCTCCACCTATTGAGTACTCATAGACGCTGTAGAAAGAACTCTCTCTTCCGGGCAGTGTGAATGCTCAATTGAAATTCTGTAAGAAACAGCATTGAAGAACTCAATCTGATTTTGTAGAAAGATAATGCATTTTAAAGCCCATTAAGTGTGAATGATCTTAATACAATGTATTCCTATACTGTAGCTTGTCCTGCACTTTATACACGCCATTGGACAGCAATATTACTAGTGCTTTGCTAAATGTTATATGTAAATTATAAGTATTCTACAACTTTCTCATATGCGGTTCTTGTTGGTTTATTTTTCCACTGCCAGGAACCTTCTTGATTATACCCAGAGGCTATATGGTTACGGATGTGACTATTACAGACAATCCTCCATGAGCTAAATATATGAGGAGCACAAATATCACAATCTCTATTACTATGTATAGGAAAGGTACAATGAGGGAGATTTATCAAACTGGTGTAAAGTAGAATTGTCTTAGTTGCCCCTAACAACCAATCAGATTTCACCTTTCATTTTTCAAAGAATTTGTGAGGAATGAAAGGTGGAATCTGATTGGTTGTTAGGGGCAACTGAGACAATTCTACTTTATACCAGTTTGATCAATCTCCTCCAATGTGTCAATCCAAAATTCAGGCTGTTTAGAGCACAGACGATGAGGATGATTGGACTTAACGGGGTTGTCCAGGCAGGACTCTTTGAAAGAGAACACGTCTGAAATTTAATATTCCCGGGCGGGCAAGGGGCGGAAGGAACATAATAAAGAATTATACTTATCCGTCCCTGTGCCGCGGCAGCCGCAGCGCCACCAGTGCTGACTGGCTGAACAGGCATTTCTCAGCATTTTCTAAGCATTTCTTGTGACGTTAACTCTTTATTATGTGGCCCCCCCCCCCCTCTATGACAACCTAGGGTCTTTAACTTTTGCCCAGAGTTCTCCCTTAAAGCTGTATGTTTGGGGAGGGGTGGAAAAAAAACTAATATGTAACGAATTAAAATTGAATCACCAGTGCAGCCAGGCAGTAGAGACAACTAAAGTATAGAACATTAGTTAGACCACATCTGAAATACTGTTTCCAGTTCTGGAGACCTCACCTACAAAGAGATATTGATAAAATAGAACCGGTCCAAAGATGGGCAACAAAAATGGTGGACTTGTAGGGGTTATGTCACAAAGAAAACCAGTCTATACTGATGCAATATGTTAAATGTAACACATTTGAATGTATAAGCACTAGTGATGAGCGAGCATGCTCGTCCGAGCTTGGTACTCGATTGAGCAGTAGTGGATTATAATAGGGGCGTTTCGGGCGGCAGCCCGGGGCCCTGAGCTCCTGGGGGGCCCATGACCATCCAAAAAGACTTATACCTTCAGTGATGTACTGTCTCCTGGCTACACTTCTGCCATGATTTGCAAAAAATCACTGTTTTTTTATGGCAATTTTGCACAAATCAGGACATCATGACATTATCTGTCCTGTACTATGAACGCCAGGCTAGTGCTGCCATAGTTACAGTGGGTTGGGGGGCCCAGGCTTGGTGAATAGCCCGGGGCCTATGGTCAAGTTAATCCGCCCCTGCGATTGAGTATTAGGGCACTCGATGATACTCGTTACCTGGACGAGCATCTCCCGATACTCAAGAAAATCTCATCATCTGTTTCCTGTAAGTTTGGGCGCTATTTCTCAGCCATTAAACATGCAGGAGGCTCTTTGGTACATCCTGCGATGACGTGGGACCCATACATGTCGATAGCAGCGATTGGTTGGCCAGATCAGATGACCCTGCCATATAAAACGCGCAGCCGGCAGTACTCGCTTCAGACGCATGCTGTGAGAGATTAGGGACAGAGCTGCTGCTGGTCAGGGAGAGTGTCAGTGTAGGATTTAGCGTTCCAGTAGGCAGGGTATAGACTAGCAATATAAACAAACAGGTTTTTTCAGGGCTTCAAATAGTTTTTTTAATACTATTACTACAGACTGCTGGCTGGGACTTGCAGTGCTGCACAATTTAACCAGCACACTGTGGTGATCGGCTGCTGGCAGACAGGGGACATTAGGTGTTGCATACAGACCCCTAAGAAGTGCCCAGTGTACTCTTTTTTTTATTTTGGGGCTGGTGGTCCTGCTGTACCACATTGGATTGCTGGGATTTGTAGTACACCTACATAGAAGTTTACAGCTCATTGGACGTGGGTATCACAGCGTGTATCTAGGTCCAGCCACTACCAGATTGTACCGTACAGCCCCCCCTAAAATAGTGGGTACTACATTGTATTGCTGGGATTTGTAGTACACCTTTATAAAACTTCACTGCTCATTGGAAGGGGGTATCACAGCGTGTATCTAGGTCCAGCCACTACCAGATTGTACCTTACAGCCCCCCAAAACTTGTGGTAGCACAAGTATTTTTCCAGATTTCTGTATTTTTTACGCAAGACATCTCAGTTCCATACTGTGCAGTGTCCATAAAATGGTGAACCCCAGGGGTAAGGGTCGAGGGTGTGGGCGTGGGGCTCCAAGTGATGTGGTTGCCGGAGGCCGTGGTTCAGGGCAGGGTGACACAGCAGCACCTGTTGAGGAGGTAGCAGTGGCACACCGCAGACGTCCACTCCCTAGCTTCTTTGCCCAACTTACAGGGTTTCAAGGTAGACCGATATTGAAACCGCAGCAGTGTGACCAGGTGATCACGTGGATAGCGGATAATGTGTCCAGTAACTTATCCACCACCCAGTCTTCCACGCAGTCCAGCCACGCTACCCAAGGGAGTGGAACCCTTGCTCCGTTAGTTCAGCCTCCTTCCCCACAGCCTGGCCCCTCCAGGGAAAGAAGGGATTCAGATCCACCACCACCACCATGCTCCCAGGAACTCTTTTCTGGACCCTTCCCTGAGTCAGAGCAACCGGAGCAGTCGATTTGTAATGATGTCCAAACTATGCAGCTCACACAGTCAGTGGGTGATGAGAGTGGGGACTTGCAAGCGGGGTTGGAAGAGGTGTCTGATGATGACGATGAGACCCGGTTGTCAGACAGTGAGGTTGTTGTCATGGATGTAACTCAAAGTGAGGAGGAGAGTGAGGAAATGGAGTTGACAAAAATTACGTTTAGGATACACACCACCACAGGTAGGGATTGTGGAAAGGTGTCTGCACTGTTGCATGGCAACTGCAGGGTCACAGTTCAGAGATAACCAGGAAGTGATCAGATGCATGTAGACAAACAATGGTACAGTGAGGGAAGCTTCTTTACTAAAAACAGCAGATTTGTTTTATACTTTACATACTGTATAAGTATGTGGTACACATCTGATTTTACCTTCTTTTCTTTGTGACACCACACCTTTAAGGATCTAAATCTGTATAGTCTGGAGGAAAGAAGGGAAAGGGGGACATGATTGAAACTTATGGATATGTTAAAGGACTAAATAAGGTTCAAGAAGGATTTGTTTTTAATTTATAACTGAACACAAGAACAAGGGGAGACAGTCTGAGATTGGTTAGGGGAAAGATCAGAGAAAATATTACTTTACTAAGAAAGTAGTAGATGACTGGAATAAACCTGCCTGGGATAAGCACAGATCTATCCCAAGAAAATAAAAAAAGGAAATAATATAAGGGCAGACTAGATGAACTAAGTGGTTTTAAATTCTGCTGACAGTCTACTATGTTTCTATGTTACTTTCCTCTCTGGGTCACTTGCCTCTGCAGCCATATTGGTCGTTACTGTTAAATTATGTTCTCTAGAACTGATGACAAATTACCCTTCTTGGTGGAGCCTACTACTTTATGATCAGTGAGACCCCCCCCAATGATCATGCAAAAAAAGAGAATACAACACTAGTGGGTTTTTTCCTCTGCTCAATGGATTCCACTCACATGGCTGAAACTGAAGTATAGCCCCATTTAAGTAAATGGTTCTCTGCACATCTGGATGGTAGAGAGCAGGGAAAATTAGAAGAGAATGCAGTGCTTCACCAGTGCTGTACTACCTTAGTTCATGCCCTCAGATTAAAAAAAAAAAAAATGCCAGAAATACTGCTTTATGTTTGCCAAGAATATGGATTACAAACAAAACTCGCCTGGCTGCCACACTCTGCTGTAGTGTCCATTAGCCTCCCCATTGTTAACGTTTATTCTAACTAGAATATACAGTACAAATGGGGGTGGGGACCGTGCTCTGTATAGCGCTGTGCAGCAGCACTTGATTAGAGCAGGGAATGGGTAACTGCAGGGTTAGACAGCTGTGGAGTTCCCAACAGGAACATTGGTGTCAGCAAAGCAGACAGTGTTGACCCTTTCTGCTTCCAGTCAACAGAAGTGACTATGCAAAGAAAAAAGTCATATTACAAAGTAATAGAACTTTATTAAAGCAATGTATCGAGTACCCATTTTAATCCACCCTCCTATCTGATAAATTAGGTGAGACCCTAAGAGACAGACAGGAATGGTAGAGTGTAAGTGAACATATTACAATAGGCATCTAAACCCTCAGTTAGGAAAAATATTCTGTAACACAACTGACCTATGAATACTGAGGGAACTGAATCTTAGTTCTGGAGATGTTCTACGACCACATAATTAGTCATATACATTTTGCTGAAATATTCAGTACCCGCAAGTAGGAACAAAACATTACAGGTTACAAAATACTGCCTGTTTATTGATTTCAGTAGTGAATAAGCTATAGAAGGTGCAGAGGATACAGGTGCACATGGGAAGCTTGAAGAGGACCAAAAGGTCCCTCCTTCCCAGTATATACGTTCTGTAAATGACTATTGATAGTTGGGAGTCCCAGGAACTTCAAGTTACTCCTCTATATTTCAGAAAGCTATAAGCAGTTGTTAGTTCAGGGGTTCAGGCATTGTTCCCCAACCTGCAGGCTTCGGTGGTTATAAGCCGGAGCTAGTTGTTGCAGTATCGCTATCGCACTCGGAGGGCTCGGAGTAGTAGTTAGCTATCCCTGGGACCCAACACACACCCATTGTGCTTGTTGGGTTTCTAGTATCCCCTCATGCAGTGTGATAGTACTGAACTTAAATGCAGAGAGATAGTTGAAGAACACATAACTTTACCGAAACAGTCTCTTAAAGGCACAGTACAATTAAAATATAAGTTGCTGCTCAGAATGTGCATTTGAGCTTGAAAAAAGGCGTGTGAGCGCGTTCTCTTTAAATACACTTAAAATACATGGATTACTGTGATAGGAGGTAGACTGAGTTTTAGAAAAGGGGGAATTGTAAGTTTTGATCTTGATCACTTGGAAGGTAGTGTAGGATGTGAGTGTATCTGAGTTTTTGAAACTTGACTGTAGTTTCATGATGGACCACTTACAGGGGACCTGTCTAATATACACAGCATTGTGCTGCAGGGGGTTCTGACCACCTTGGAGTCGGTTGCGTTTACTATTAGTTTTGGAGAAAACCCATACTCACTGACAGAAGAAATCTGTCAAGCAGTGATGAGGATAAAGAGTAGCACATCCAGTAGCACAGGCCCTAGGTGGACAAACTGTAAGAGCCAGCCGTTGTTATGATCCTAAGGTCCTGGCGACCAATGTCTGCCAACTAAAGCTATCTGCAGATAGCAGGGCTGGGAAGACTTTAAAGAACAACCCCCTCAGCGTGAACGGGTCTGGATTCATTGTCAGCCGCAGCCACCCCCCAGACTTTTTAGCCGGCTATAGGTGGACAGACAAGAACTCTGGAAACTGGACTCAGAGACACCTCAGAAGCCCAGCATCAGACTTTGTCCGGATGTCTAGGCCCCGTACGGAACACACTACTGGAATAGACTGAAGACAGGACTAGGCTACCGTTTCTGGCTGACTAACAGGCCTTCACTACCGCCTTTGTTATACTGCAGGAATGAGTTCCCATTGGTGGAGGACACCTGAAATAACTTGTGATGGGATTGGACAGTGATGTGAGGAAATAGTAGATCATATATGTAAAATAGTAAATATGAACGGCTCACCTTATATGATTTTCTTTTCCTATGGACCTGAGGTGGGCTAGACACTGTTGTGCAACAATTACAGATGAGAAGAGAGGTTTTTCTTTTAGCACTTCAACCAAAAATTGTAAACGAATAAAAGCAGTCCTTTATTTCATCTTGGTTAAAAAAGTTTTACTCCCCATGGGAGAACCACGCCTAGGCATTTCGCACTCAGTGCTTAATCATGGTATCAGAAAATAGTAGGTCTGGGCCCTCATAGGCCAGACAATCTAAAGAGATATTTCAGCTGGGTGACCTTTACTGGAATTGGTCAACCTAGGGGTAACCATTTCTCAAGCAGGTTGCAGACAGAAAAGTACATATTTCTTCAGCATGTACTTGTTACAAAAGAATAGCATACAGGGACATCTACAGACCAGAGGCGGTATAACATCCTTCATCCTCAGATTAAACCCTTTAGACCTGTATTAAAGACAAAAGTCCTTGCTGCCCAACATATATACACACAGCAGCAGTGGACTAATAGGATTATGGGACACTGCACTTAGCTGTTACAGAACTAGAATACCTATGATGCCCGGACAAACAAAGAAGAGCTGGAGGTTGGAGAACACTCGGATTATAGGTTGTTTTGCCTAATTCCCCCTAATAAAACCTATGTCAGAGGCAAAGTCCATTTACATGAACTTATTATTCATCAACTTCCCAAATGATCAAATATTTTAATGGGATCCATCACGGGAAAACTGGGTAGAAAATTCCCATCATGCCTTTCCCATTAATCTTGTTATTTTATTTCACACCTTGTGGTCATGCCTAAGACACAGCGTAAACTCCGGAGAAAGGGGAAATGAATAATTTCAGACTTCCTAGACAAGAGCATTTCATTAACAGACTGGACATGCTCGCTACACCGGAACGTAGACAGCGCTACAAAAATGCAGAGCAAATTGGTATATTTTATCCACATGGGTGCACAGATGCAGCGCGCGGCCCAGAGAGGGAAATATTAATCATTTTTTCATGTCAGCCTTCTGCTTAAGCAAGTTATTTAATTTTGTATGAATGATAAAATGATTAGCATTATAATTATTGTGTCTTGAAAGTTGAAGAATCACGTCCTATGAAGCCCCTATTCCCTGTAGACACAGCTCAAGAGCTGTCCTTCAGAGAGGCAGCCGTAGTCAGTCAAGCGCTGTTCACACTAGGGCTTCCAGCAGATGTTTTTTAAGCTGGGTTCACACTATGTATATTTGAGGCTGTATTTGTGAGGCTGTATAGCAACCAAAACCAGGAGTGGATTGAAAACACAGAAAGGCTCTGTTCACATAATGTTGTAATTGAGTGGATGGCCATCATTTAATGGCAAATATTTGCTGTTATTTTAAAACAACGGCTGTGGTATTGAAATAATGGCCGTTATTTACTGTTATATGGCGGCCATCCACTCAATTTCAACATTGTGTGAACAGATCCTTTCTGTGTTTTCAATCCACTCCTGGTTTTGGTTGCTATGAGGACCTGACATGAGGACCAAATACAGCCTCAAATATACATAGTGTGAACCCAGCCTTATACTGTAATTTTTTAGAACGACAGACAAAAGCCAGTGTTTAAGTCATCATATGACATTGTTTAGTAGCTGTTCCTTTAAGTTTCGCCTTGCTGTTGACCTGTTCAAGACTGTAAAAAATGGATTTCTGACAGATTGTATTACAGTCACTAAGATTCTTTATGAGCTGTCAAGGTTCTGATGGAAATAGAGATCTTGATGCAAATATGAAGAGATCATTAGAGGACAATCTTAGGGAAACTAAAAATCTAAGTTGCTAATATGTCTCTATAGTGGATGGGGAGCTGAGGATGACGGTAAGTTTCTTCCCTTCATCCTCCTCGCCGTTTCCATGAAATTATTTGTTTATCCTCTATGCTACTTAGCCTTTGTGTATGGCAATACAACTGCAGCAAGTCAGAAACTATAGGGTATTGCAGTGTCCTGGAACCCATATGCCACTGTTAGTTTCCTTTTACTGTCAGTCCGCACCGAAGTATATGCTGCTGGGTTTGTCTACAGTTTTCTTTGCAAGCTATAGTGTTATTTCTTGACCAAAAGATGTCACTAACTGGTATTTACTTTCTATAACAACCAGCCCACTGAAGGTCTCAGGGGTTCATTTGTTCTTTGTATGTTGTTACACTGTAAGGGTTAGTTCACACAGAGTATGACATGCCAGCCTCCGTGTCATACATGCAGTCTATGGGAGGGCTCGTGCACTTCCTCTCTCCGCGCCTCTTCGCTCAGAAAAAATGACATGTCAATTCTTCCAAGCGGAGAGTTACGGAGAGAAGAGACGTGCAAGCCCTCCTATAGACAGCCTGTATAACACGGAGGCAGGGGGATTCCGCAGCGGGGGGATTCCGCCAGTTTTACTCTGTGTGAACTGGCCCAAAGTGGCAATGATTGTCAGCAACCCTCTTTCTCTTAGCCTAGCAGAGGCTGCTTCCAGAAAGTTCCAACCTATCAGGTACCAAGTTACCTCAAGCTGCTCTCCACAGATAGGAAACTAGCCCAGCTTTAGCCTATAAGTAGCTGGGGGAGACAGTCAGATAGTCTTTTTTCCTAGTTAGTCTACGGTTGTTCCTGAGCAGACTGACTAGTTCCTGAGCAGACTGAAAGTTCCTTCCCAGGACCTGGCCCCTGTAATTGTGTATTGCACAAAGGCCGTTTAAAGACCATATCTACAGTGCTACACACTCCTATGCCATGAATCTGTCTCAGGTGTCCAAGCATTCTTCCTCTGTGCCTGTGGGTGATGTGTCTACACTACATTATTGGTGTGAAAAGAGGTGGAGACAGAAAACAACAACTCCTCAATCTTGTGGGTTCTGATCCTCTCCTCATTGTTGCCACAAGGTCTGGATCATAGACTGGATCTATTATTGAATTACTGATTGTATTTAAAGTGACTCTGTACCCACAATATGTCCCCCCCCCCAAAACCACTTGTACCTTCGGATTGCTGCTTTTAATCCAAGATCTATCCTGAGGTCCGTTTGGCAGGTGATGCAGTTATTGTCCTAAAAAAGTACTTTTAAACTTGAAGCCCTGTGCCCAACGGGAGTATCTGTGCCCTAACTTTGCACAACCTCTCTGTCCCTCCTCCCCACCCTCCTCCTCATTAGGAATGCTCCAGGCAGATTGCTTCCTATTCCTCAGCTGTGGCAGCCCGGCACATGGGCTGGATCGTTAAGGACCTGAGCAATGTTCAGCATGGAGAAAATGTTCCAGTGGCATTCCTAATGCTGAAGAGGGTGGAAAGGAGGGACGGAGGGGTGGTGCAAAGTTAGGGCACAGATACTCCCGTTTGGCACGAGGCTTCAAATTTAAAAGTATTTTTTTTAGGACAATAACTGCATCATCTGCCAAACGGACCACAGGACAGATCTTGGATTAAAAGCAGCTATCCGAAGGTACAAGTGGTTTGGGGGGGACAGATTGTGGGTACAGAGTCGCTTTAAAGGTATGTCTATGTGTTTAATCAGCATTGTTATGCTGCAGGTGTGTGGAGGGGAGTACCTTATTACTTGGTTCCTTCTTATACCTGGAGCATTCAGTTTGCACGTTTTAGTGGAAGTGCTGACCAAAGAATTGCCTATCAAGTTGATAAGTTATAGCTATATTTAGGCTATGTTCACACTACGTAAAACTACGGCCGTAGTACTCGCCGCAGAACTATGGCCATAATTTTGCGGTGTGTGACATAGCTTTATGTTGAATGGGATCCCAGCCGGAGCGTACACACATCGTATACGCTCCGGCCGGGATCCCATGCGGCGCCGGAACAAAACTGACAGGTCAGTTTTCTGCGTCCGGAATTCAGTGAATTCCAGCCGCAGAAAGACCTGTCAGTTCACACAGTGAAGCGAGTGTGTAAACATAGCCTTAGTATGTATTTCCCATAAGAAACTTTGTACATTCTCTTAGTAAAGCCAGCAGGACCTTCGCCTGTCACTGGGATTGTAGAAAAATCTACATCTGCTCTTTTCCCCTATATATTTAAAGGGACATCAGTATTAATACACCTAGATGAAAATATTACAGTAGACTACATTGTACTTGACTGGAAGATAACCAGGTGCTGTACTCAGCTATTACAACCAGTCCCATAGTCCTAGAAGCAGCAGGGAGCATGTCTGACCACAATGAAAACAGGGAGAGTGGTGGTGCTCTCAGCTATTAAACATCTATCCCCTATACTGTGGATAAAGGATAAGTGCTCTTCTAAACAACATATAATAGAAGTATCAAGGCCAACTAAACATGTTCCATCACAGGCACATCCTCCATATAGTCCAGAATATATAACAAGGGATTAAGAGGCAAACTTGATTTGCTAAATTTATAAAGTCACTTTTTCCCAATACTTATTTAGTATAGGGCACCGATAGGGCTACTTCTGCCATGAGGCAAAATTAGTTTTTTGCTCAGGCGGCAGATTTTATGTAGTGGCCATAAATTTTACTGTCTACTACACACCACTGATTTTATTGACCCTATGATCTGCAGATGATAGCTGGACACAGTCGTAGAACGCAAGGAAAAAAAGGACGGCAGACACTCTGCAGGTATTGTTATATGTTTTAGACATTACTACACTACAAGTGATCACTAGTGATGAGCGAATACTGTTCGATCAAATAGATATTCGATCGAATAGTGAGATATTCGAATATTCGATATTTGTACGAATATCCCGCGAATATTCGATAAATATTCGATAAGCGTTCATATCCGCCAGCTTCCAGTTTCACCCTCCAAATGGTCAAATAGATGTTTTTCACTAATCGAATACTTGTTCCCATAGACTTTAATGGGATCGAATATTCGAATATTCACGGGATATTCGTGCGAATATCGAATATTCGAATATCTCAGTATTCGCTCATCACTAGTGATCACTACCCTTTTATATGGAGCACAAGGTGTAATGGTAGTATGACCATGAATAAGAGCACCAGAAGTAGTCACAATCCATTGACTCTTGTATATATATATCAGGGGCTTTTATTCTTGGAGAAGCAATAAAGATAGAATAATTGGTTACACACTGGTGGGATTTGGAAACTTTCTCTGTCTTGTCCTCACCAAGGATAGAAGGTAGTGATTGGATAGGGTTATTTTTAGTGGAGCTGGATTATGTGTATGCACTTTCTATTATAAGCTGCAGATCTTCTGCACACACACCTTACTTATTTTTTTGAATAGGCTTGGGGAAGGAGGGTTGATGGGGCAGTGTGGGCACAAGGGGTGGGGTTGCCATTTCAGGTTTCGCCTCAAGCAGAAAGCCTACAATCAGCCATGGGCAATGCCACATCTGTGGAAAAATCTCTCCACCCTATATTGTAAAGAAACAGTGTGGCCCTGTAGATTATATACACTCTTATCTAAAAACCTCTTTGGTAGGCTTTGTAAGACCCTGTGATATTGAGCCTAAATCCCCTTCTCAATTCTCTCATAACCTGACCAAGCAACATAGATTAAGAGGAGTCTGACAGCTGTAATTCACACCCCAAACTTCTGAGGCTGTTAGGTGTTATTTGAAGGAGACACATATCACCTTTTATATATCCATCTGTACTTCCATAATATAGAAAAAATGCATTTATTCTCCAGTGTAAAGGGTCAAAGAGGCTTTTACAAGCTCATGAATTACTACAAGATGCTATTTAGACAGCATTAGTTTAGGGATGTAGATTTTTTTTTAGCAGAAACCTGTATTTCACCATAAGGTAGCACTTAGCCTCACCTCCTAGAAATATGAATGTGCACTGCAGTTCTGAATGCAGCTCACTTCCCAATTACATGAACATAGCCACAGCCCTAAGCAGAGCCAAGACCCGTGCATGAGCAGCTCACATAACCGGCTCTACTCTATACCTTTATGCTGAATTCATAAAACTTTAATTCATTATTGATCTCTTGTGTCATGAATATTGTATCCATCCCATTGTTGTGAACAGAGGTTTACTGTTCACATGGAGAATATTTTCATTCACAGGAAGGAATGAGGAGTAAATGAAAAGCCTGTGAGAAGTTGAGCGCATGGAGATATGTCACAAGCCTGGAGTAACACATCCCGCAAAAAGAGCATCCATTATTTACTGAGCATTTATGGAAGGAAGACACAGTCCTAATGCCAGAAGATGTTGAGTCGGAAGTAATCAGCTGGGTTTTTGGTTAACATAGATGGATGACCGCTTCCGATCAGGATGGGTTATAGTTAATGGCTGTATTTTGGTGTACATGTAATATATTTTTAAAAATGTTTAAGCGTGACATTAAAATAAAATTTGTTTTGTATCGTTTTAGGGGTTTTGTTCTTACCGTTTTTACTATGTGGTTTATTATGACATACTAAGTTTATTGCACTGGTCAGTGTATTCAAATTTATATAGATTTTTATTCATGTTTTTCTACTCCCATAATTAAATGAGTTTCTTTCAAAAACTAATTTGTAGAGATGAGCAAACTTTAAAAAGTTTGGTTCAGCAGGTTCACCATAATTTGAAAAAGAGTTTGGGTTCGCCCCACCCAGATTTTAAACAAACTGCACTAAAATGGCTAAATGATTGCAGGTATTTAGCTGTTTTAGTGCAGTTCAGCAAGTTTGCTCATTAATACTTACCTGTCTGTGCTCCTCCTGACTGACTGAGATGGGACAGCACCGTGACTAGTAATTGGTCAAGTGGGCTGTCATTTCTGACTGTCATTCAAACTTAGTCACTCAGCCAATCACTGGCTTCAGTACTGTCTCAGTCAGTCAGTGATTGTCAGTCACACAGTCAATTTCGGGAGTGACAGCCTGCACAGCCAATCATTGACTAAGATAGGAGAGTTCCATGGCCAGTGATTGGCTGAGCAGGCTGTCACTTTTGTATCTACCGGAACATTCTCTGTTAAGAAAACTTTATTAAGCTAGAAAGTGAAATCCTCTGCAATAACCTTAACATGGTGAATAAATAACTCATTCTAAGGACTTTCGGTTCTTTATAGGAAACACAGAAACACTATATCTGGTCCAGTGGACCTCATTTACCTATAATGGGGTCCGTCAGGGTTTCCCTATAGTTTGTTATTGTGCCATGCCCTATTATTGCTGTCATACCTCAGAGCTTTGTAATTATTTACCAAAAAGGATTACATTTTTAGTCCACCCAAAATTGGAGGCACAGAAGGGAGTGGATCCCTATGATCATACACACGTGGACACCAAGATTATGTGCTTAGCTTCGATTGCTGAAAAGCCAATCAATGACTTAGACTGAGACCACGACCAGTGATTGGCTGAGAGGGCTGTCACTCCTAAGACGAGAGTGACAGCTCGCTCAACCAATCACTGGCCACGGTGCTGTCCCATCTCAGTCAATGATTGGCTGAGCAGGCTGGAGGCGGCTGTCATACGGCAGACTGAGAACAGCACCTTCAACAGTCTACCAAACTATGGTCTGGAAGTGCTCATACTCAACTGCTGCTCCATTAAACAATGGGTACTCGTGACCAATGAAGACTGTGGACTGATCACAAGAACAATCTGAATCCTCAGATACTTATCACTTATTCTTAGAATAATTGATAAGTTGACACTAAGGGAAAACTCCTTTAAATCACCATTGACAGAGCAGGCAGGTTTTGTGGAGATGACGCATTACATGTCAGAGTTTTGATAATTTGGGTTCCCACCAATTTCTAGATAGAACTGGGAGAAGCACATGGCTGAGAGCTTTTCTCCCTTACTGGCTGCTATTTCTGACTCACTGCAGGAGATGGCTTCATGGACCTATTGTAGCATCAATCTCCTGAGCGGGATAGAGCAGCGAGCTAATGGCCGTATTACATGGGCTGACATTTATTGTAATCAAGTGCCACTCGTCTAGATTAATGCTCGCTTACCGATCCTATTATACGGCTCAATAATTATACAGCAAGGGCTGCAGGACATTGTTAGTGATGTCTGTGCAGCTCTTACTGCAAATAAATAAAATAATAAAGTTTTACTTACCTCTCCAGGCTCCTAGTGTCCTCCTGCCCTTTCCCTGCTCACTGCAGCCACCACTGACACTTCTAATCGTGTATGTGCAGTGACAGGCTGCTTAGCCAATCACTGGCCAAGGCAGGACAGCACCCTGGCCAGTAATTGGCTTAGCGCCCTGTCACAAACTTCAGCGGCGGCTGTGGTGAGCGAGGAACCAGCAAGAGGACACCTGGGAGCCTGGGGCGGTTAGTATAACTGCAATATTTTCTATATACTTTCATCAGCCACTGACCATGCATCTCCTATCTCAAAGAGTGATGCACAGTCAATGGTCAATCATTTTTAAACTAGCAGGGGGAAATGAAGCTATTCTCCTGGTAAGAGTCTGAACACCTAGACCTAAACCGATCAAAATTTTTAACACGTCTGTGTGACATGTGAAAAGTTTTTTCTAAGGGACAGTAAGACTTTAACTAAATATTGTTGCTAAACTTGTGGAAATGGAATATAACCTAAAATAAGAAATATACTTTAGTCTGATTATTAAGCATATGGAGCTTCCCTAACATGAACCATATGAAGCATACCTATTTGTGGTCGTAAAAAAAAACATTAAGAACCCAGCAACTCCATAGTCCAATGCTAAAGCAAGCAGTATACGGAATTGCTGGTAGACCAATAGACTTGCATTGCAAGTATCTTGCAATGCATGTCTATTTGACCTAACCAGTTCCATATATCACTTGTTTAGCAATAGACTGCAGATTTGGCTGGGAATTTAAAATGTTTCCTGCAGCCACAATTAGAGGTATCCTTTAAGACGTATAGGCCCCTTGTTTAATCCTGTATCTCTTTCTCTCTTTGAGCTGTGTCAGGCTAGGTCCTTTACCTCTTGATGCAAACAAGAAAGTTTCCTGTTTCGCTGACAGAAACCAGAATTCTTGAAATGGTGATGAATTGAAGCCCAAAGTATACTGGAAAGCTGCAGAACATTGCATTTTACGATGAGTATGATTTATTTACAGGAAATTAGACAACCCCATTGGGACGGGATCCCACTCAGGAATGGTCCAGGAGATCTGAACATATATAGTTCATATACATAGAAAGCCTAGCTATATAGCAAGGTGCAATGCAGATAAGATACAGTACATAAACCCATCTCTTTGCTGCGCAATAGCTGAGACATGATTCCCATGTTGTACGCATCAAGGAGCACATTAAAGATGACAACATAAATCATATTAGAATAAATGTAGAATATAGAGGACCATAAATAATATTGAAAGCGGGTTGTTAATGAAGATAGCCACTTTATAAATATAAGCTGGCTAATGCACTGCAGGCCTAGCCAATAATGATGAGCTGGTATTGCAGGGGTAAGCTGCGTTCCCCTTCAGTGGTCACAAGAAGTAGTGTGATACATGGACGGGCAAAACAACAGCTGACCTTACACAGTGGTTGTTCTCTATGGCTCTTAGAGGGCGGACTCAAGCAGCATACACCCTCCCTGCAATGTTCATTTGCTTTAATAGGGTGTACAGTGGTGCCTTGGATTACAAGCATAATCCGTTCCGGGACCACGCTTGTAATCCAAATCACTCTTAAACCAAAGCAAATTTTCCCATAAGAAATCACTGATATGCAGACCATTGGTTCCACCCCCCAAAAAATAATGAATATGAATATGTGATATGATAAGTTACTGTACAGTATAGCAATCAGCATGTGGAGTATAATGTATAGTAAGTATACATTAACACAACAGCTGACAGAGACTGCAGGGAGCATGAAGGAATGAGCAGAACATATGTGGGCACATAAATGCAGCGCTCTCTGTCCAGAGAGAGAGGGGGGTTAGAGCTATGAAGAGATTACCTATACAGTCCTGTCCCCTGATGTACATCCCAGCCTGAAGTGGAACTGCTATGATTTGGAAGGTGAGGGAGACTTCCTGGGTCAGAGTACAGGGCTGTAGACCCCGCTATGCACCCAGTACAGGGAGCTCTTAAACCGAAGCAATGCTCTTAAACCAAGTTACAATTTTGAAAAACTGTGAGCTCTTCTTGCAAAATGCTCTCAATCCAAGTTACTATTAAACCAAGTTACCACTGTATATGTTTTCTAGGTTATATATCCAAGTGATAAATTTGCTTGTTGTCGGTAAAAGGCGCCTGTTGTCCCCGATTTCCTTTGTATCCGTATTTGTAGGTATCCATCTCTAGGTCACAGATCGCATACAGCACCTCAATAATAGTTCAGGAAATGTATCAATGCAGATTACATATTGAGAATTAGAAGAAAGAAATTATAATTGAGTTCATGGAAATGTTGTAATCTAGGTAGCAAAACTTGGTGGATAAATGATAGGATATATCTTTAGGATTCTTTAGTGATCATGTCCACCCCCCAGCCAATAGATAAACCTCATTTATCATCACTTTCTGCTTGTCCGCATGTTTATTATCACAGCTGCAGGGCCAGTATCTTTAATAGATGTGTATACACTCAAATATAACAAGTAAAAAGTATAACAAATGATTCTGCTAGGAGCTGCTTGTAGAATATTTAACGTTCTGCAGTGTGGCCCTATTGGAAGCTAGGAGCAGTATACAGCTGATATTCAGATACAAAGGATGAAAGGAGCACGCCATATTTTTTGTAGAAGAGTATTCCTATACTGTAGCTTATCATTCTGCACTAAGGTGCCAGGATTACTCAAGTCAGCAGGTTAATATTTTTGAAGTGCCATGTTACTTGCCCATTCTGATGTCACTCCTAGCCCGGTGTCTGCCTATCTGACCTGGTCCTAACTTACAGCTTCTTTGCTGTAAACCAGAAGTTACTGCCACCGGTCTATAGCTTTAAGATGCTACTCAAGTATCTATGAGCTGCATAGGTGGCAGTGACTTCTGGTTTACAGCAAAGAAGCTGTAAGTTAGGACCAGGTCAAGTAGGCAGACACTGGGCTAGGAATGACATCGGAAGGGGCAAGTAACGTGGCACTTTAAAAGATGGACCTGCCAACATGAGTAAGCTGGGCACCTTAGTCCAGGGTGTATATACAAAAATATTAGGTGCTTCTAGAAGTGTTATAGCGCTAGATTACTTTTCCAATGTCCTTCACCTTCTGCAAGTATATAGTCCTATATCATTCACTGGGGAAAGACACAGAACGGCACAGCAGGTAATCCCCTTAGGAGTTTGATTAGTGCATCCACATGGATGTCCACCGATTTCAGTGGAGTGGAGTGGAGGTAGATAATCTGCTAGATGGGGTGCTCAGCCATAGTTTTAGCAATGTCCATCCTAATTCTCAATAGGAAAATGAGGCGGCACTCACCATCATACTTGTGCAATCATATCAGCAGGTAAGACGCCACTCGGCCATGATTATGGCCGAGTGGCGTCTTACCTGCTGATATGATTGCATTGTGTTTTTACCACAATAAATGAGCACGAAGGTCTGCACAAGTATGATGGTGAGTGCCGCCTCATTTTCTTATTGAGAATTAATATAGTCCTATATATTGCTTATAGTCAAGATTATCAATTTTATATCAATGTTGTATAATGCCAACATATTCTGCGTTGCTGCACACAGATTTTACTGTACATCAGTTGTTGTCTCCAGTGGAGCTCACACTCTATTTTCCCTATCCCAGGAACACACTATGGTACAGTTCTTAAGGTACCCATACACATAGGAAAGCTGTCGGACAGATGTTTGGCTAACAGCTATCTCTTCTGAACCCTCTATACATATAAAACTTTGGCTTAGTTGAGCATTCATGTAATCTGAAAAGATACAGGAGGGGTAAGCTGCTGCCAGAGAGCTCTGGCTGTTTACCTTTCCAAAAAGGATCAGACAATTCAAGGCTATGTTCACACAATGTAAAACTACGGCCGTAGTTCTCGCCGCAGAACTACGGCCGTTGTTTTGCGGTGCGGAACAATGCCTTATTTGCAATGGGATCCCGGCCAGAGCGTACACACATCGTATATGCTCCGGCCGTGATCCCATACGCCGCCGGAAAAAAACTGACGTGTCAGTTTTCTGCGGCAGGAATTCAGTGAATTCTGGCCGCAGAAAGACCTGTCAGTTCACACAGTGAAGCGAGCGGCTCTGGCCGCTTACTTCACTGTGGGCTATGGGAAGCTCTGACGCGGGAGCGCGCTGATGCGCCTGCATCAGAGCTCTGCGGCCGGAAAGAGATGGTCCGGCCAGAGACGGGCCGTTCCGTGACCCGGCCGGGGTCACGGAACGGCCGGTCTCATACGTAGTGTGAACATAGCCTAAAGGGGTTATCCAGTGCTACAAAAACATGGCCACTTTCTTTCAGAGACAACACGAAGCTCCATTCACTTCAATGGAACTGATCGTCAAAACCCCGTCCAAGTTGGAGACAAGAGTGGGGCTGTCTCTGGAAGAAAGTGGCCATGTGTTTGTAGCGCTGGATAACCTCTTTAAATCTAACATGCCTGATCCTCCTCTCCCCCTAATATCAGGCCAAAGAAATACTGTGTGTAAACATAGCCTTAAAGAGGTACGCATTTTTTTTCTTTCTTTCAAATCAACTGGTTTCAGAAAGTTATACAAAATTGAAAAAAAATTATATTTAAAAATCTCCAGTCTTCCAGTACTTATCAGCTGCTGTATGTCCTGCAGGAAGTGGTGTTTTCCTTCCACTCTGACACAGTGCTCTCTGCTGCCATCTCTGTCCATGAAAGAAACTGTCCAGAGAAGTAGAGGTTTTCTATGGAGATTTGCTGAAAAGAATACACCACTTCCTGCAGGACATACAACAGCTAATAGAAGGCTTGAGATTTTTAAATAGAAGTAGATTACAAATCTATATATAACTTTCTCATACCAGTTGATTTGAAAGAAAAAATTTTTTTACCGGAGTACACCTTTTAGGTTCCCATACACTTTATTTAGGTGAAAGTATTAGTTGCATAGGGGCCTCCAAACTTTCTATTGTCAGATGATGTTGGTGGAGATGGATTTTTATTGCCCAACCCTTTTGTTCTTGGAGGGAAAGGCTGGCACCAGAGCTATCTGGCTGAAAGCTCTCTCCCCATAAGGATCACATAAAGTTTTGGCGGTATCTAGCTTGTCTAGCTGTGTTTGTGTGAACACTGCCTCATGTAGTGTTTGTCTGCATGTTTTAATACTGTTATTTATCAATGTTCTAGTTTAATGCTACCACTGAAAACAGGACTGAACTGGGCCTGGGTGGTGGTACCACTTTGCCACTATGTTAATACCCCTCGCTTGTCCTCTGTGCTGCCATCCAGGAGATATGCCTACCCCATGTAAGAGGTAGCAGTTGCTGGATCAAAAGGCAGCCAACAAAGGCTATAGCATGGGACCAGATATATAATCTTACAGGATTCAACCATAATCCTCTATGCACCACAATAGAGCATAATGGAACATCCATTATTGAATACAACAACTAGTGTCCATTGATTACATGAGTGGTCTGACTGCTTAAAAATATTGAGTGGGAGCAAACATATTCCTAACATTCTTCATACAAAATGAAGGGATGATCCAGCATCCCTCTAAAAGTTATTTTTATTTCATTCCATTAAAAGACAAAACGTCACAGACGTGTTTCGAGCATGATGCTCTTCTTCACGGAATTCATTTAAGCCTAGACACAATCAGGTTTTCTTTTCTTGCAGATTATAACATAAACCCAGAAGTGGATTTAAAAAAGTGTAAAAGTAATACCTGTCTCTTCATCTCCTATTATGACCCACTCCTGGTTTAGTTGCAAAAGTGAAAAAAAAAGCCAAATGTAGGTGCCTAATAGTTTGAAATCCTATAAGTAAATCAGCCCTTCGTGAATATCAAGCAAAGTTGTGATAACCCTTCCATGATAATTTGCCACCAAACATAATACATCATAGAAGAAACCGGACCTTTATCTTAGTTAGACCTTTCAGACTGAAAAGCTGGACCTTAAGCATACTGCTAGGCATGGATGGTAATGTAGGTGTTAGCAGAAGTGAAGATATGTGAGATAAAGTACTGATCATGGGTGTTGTGACTTTTATGGATTGTCAATAATCTCATTGAAAAACTAATATAGTCAGCTCCCCGGTCAGAAAGAGCTGATAACATGGAACGGTAGGTTCCATTCAATTGCCTTTGCAAAGTAAGCACATTTGTACTGCATATTTGCTTAAAATCTACCAGGTCTTGAATACATGTCAATGGTTGTCAATATTGCCACATTTCCGAAACACTGAATCTTCTAGTTTAGCAGTATTGAGTCCTTCTTCTTTATATGTAGCATGCATAGTCTATAGTAGCATGCATAGTCTATAGTTCATTTGCATCGTCTTCTGCAATCGTGCAGAAAACACGGCTGTAGATCCCAAATGGATAGAACTGCAGATATTTGCTGATTTCACACATGGATATTTGCTCTTACACAACACACATGGAAGATTCAGATTTTTATCACTTTAGGTCATACCCAGCAGCAGAGATTTAGACAGGTTCATTACTAAATTTTCTTAAAGGGGACGCTCATAATAAGTTGTAAACATACTGTAAAAAAAAAATCAATGCAACTTTTTCTGCACATAGACCAAACTCAGAATTATTAATATGACAAACTTTTAATACTTAAAGTGAAGTTCCTTCAAAAGTGGTCTTTCCCTTTAAAAAGCAAGGTTAAGCGAAAAAGCTAGACGCTGCATGATTCCAAGCTGACACATGTTAGCACCTATATACATAATTTACCAGCCACTTTTCCTTACTACTTGACCAATTTCTATCTTTCAGATTGAAGAAGATACAGTATCACTATGTACTAATACAGACGCTCACCTTGTGTCCAGCCCCATTTATTATGTCAGATCAGATACAATGCCACCAATATCCCAGATACAAGCTGCCATTCCAGGGATATCTTGCACAGAAGAATCTGATTTTATCCTAATTTCCCTTTCGTCGTATTACAATAAAAGACACAGAAGACAATGCAAAGGTTAAATATAAAAATGAGATTACCTTTACCTGCATGAAGCGTCCCAGTGGCCAGCCGCACCAGGTACTGCACAAACTTCAGGATTTCTCTTTTACAGCGTTTCCTACAGGTGCTCATCTTATGGAGCAGTATAATGGGATGTCTCAGTCTCGGAAAGGTGAAGAAAGGCAAAGTTTTCCCCCAAATTGGATTGTCCTTTTTTTTTTTCTTATTAAGGTCACACCTCAAGGAGTGCACAGTGTTCTAGAATTGCTAGCACATCTGCAAGGAGCTCTCCAGGAGTGAATGTCATCGATGTACTGCTGCTGCTGCTGAGGTTTTCTCTCTGGGTAAGCGCTGGCTCGCACCAGGATGACACTGTGCAGACAGCCTGCCTGGCCACTGATGCTCAAGTGGAGTTAACTGGATATGCTACAGGAGAGATTTACTTACACAATGCTCCCAGTAGAAAATACAGGCTCACATCAGCCTCCAGGCGGAGCTTTAAACCTGTACTTTCTGCACAAATCCAGGCACTTCACAGCCTATCTTCATGCATTGTTTATTAATGAATGGGCTTGTAAAAAAAAATTAACCGGTTGTCACGGAACATCCCATCAGCTTAAAGGGGTTCTCTAATTTTATGTAAATAAATTTGGATAATGTTTTAGTTTTCTATTCTTACCCTTTTACAAGATCTCTGCTTACTGTCAGTTAAAAGCAGGAAAGCAAGCATAAGGATCCGGTAAAAATCTTTTTCTTTTAAATCAACTGGTTTCAGAAAGTTTCATTAATTTATTTTAATTAAAAATCTCAAGTCTTCCCATAGTTATCAGCTGCTGTATGTCCTGCAGGAAGTGGTGTATTCTTTGCAGTGTGACACAGTGCTCTCTGCTTCCACCTCTATCAGTATGAGGAACTGTCCAAAGCAGGCAGGTTTTCTATGGGCATTTCCTGCTGCTCTGGACAGTTCCTGTCTCGGACAGGGGTGGCAGTAAAGAGCACTGTGTCAGACTGAAAAGAATACACCACTTCCTGCAGGACATACAGCAGCTGGGAAGACTGGAGATTCTTACATAGAAGTAAATTACAAATCTATATAACTTTCTGAAACCAGATGATTTGAAAGAAAAAGATTTTGGTTTTTAGAATGGCCAGATAACGGGGCGATTGTATCTCTCAATGGCAGATCTTTTAGTGTGTTCCTGTTATGCAATGTTTAATACGTACCAAAAGTAAGCCAAGAAAGGATAACCTGGGAACTGGCAACAGTCATGGACACCTAAGATGCACATGGGGAAAGGGAGCTCTCAAAGCACAGGGCAGCAGGTAGATCGCAAAGGACCGTGAGGGGGGAAGGAGAACACACTGATTCCACTACATAGACTTTTACATATACTACACCCCCTGCTGGACACTTCAGGTACATACACCCGAGTCGTGACGTCACATTTTTTTTTTTGTTTTTTTAGAGAAAATGAAGCCTGCCTGATCTACTAAATAGAGGGAAACAGCATTACAGTATATGTGCATTTCCCATGATCAGTGTATATTAGGAATTTGTCTAACTTTGTTTATGAAATAACATATTAAAAAATACTTTTTGGTCGGAGTTCTATTGATTTTGTCATTTTTGTCATTCTATGATTTTTTCTTCACAGTGTTTCACAATTTCAAATGTTGTTAAGGAGTGTAGTTGTATATCAGGGATGGGGAACCTTCAGCCCTCCAGCTGTTGCAAAACTACAATTCCCATCATGCCTTGGCAGCCGAAGCTTTAGCTTCGGCTGTCCAGGCATTATGGTAATTGTAGTTTTGCAACAGCTGGAAGGCCAACGGTTCCCCATTCCTGTTGTAAATGATTATACTGCTATTGACCAGTTAGTTTTTTGAGTTTATGACAACTTTCTCCACCTAAGGATAATATAACTACTGGCCGATACCCAACACTGAGCCAGAAACACAGGGTAAGCTTTACAGGAGACAGCTTGTCTGGCTATAGGAGTTTTTTTCTAACCATAAGAATATATGAAAGCTATTAGTGTAATTGGTAATTCATTACTCTATAGCATTCACTAGATATAAACTAATACAAGGTCTGACACACACATAGCTTATTGGCTTATTGACATGCTGCTTCCCTGGTGTATTTTACTTCCAGATTTTACCGGTCAGGTCTAACAATAAGTAAATGCAACATGATTACATACATGACTGTACAGTATGCCATGAAGTGCTGTCAGATTCCCGAGCACACACACCGTGCTAATGACATGCCATCAGTCATGGTTCCTATGACATATGAGATGTTTACTCTGCAAATTTGAGCCAAGGAGAACAAGCGACACTGTAAACGAATTAATAATGTGACATGGTGACACCTTGTAATGGTGCATAGCGTATGAGCGTGGCGTCACCTGCCACACTGCCCGTGTTATGCTTTCTTTTCACCTCAAATATTTATGGAAGCAGAACTGTAATATTATATTTCATTTATTTATTTAGTTTATTGATGTATTATTTTTATTTGCAGGGAAAAAATAAATAAATAAATAAATAAATATATATATATATATACTAGAAAATGTACCCGGCGCTGCCCGGGTATAAAGTGTCAGTGTGTTAATTAGATTTGTTCTAAGGTGCCCAGGAGGCCAAGCTAAAGGTATTGTTTCATCAGTGGAATTAGTGTATACCTGTAGTGCATAGTTGGAGGGGTTCTGTATACCCACAATGTATAGTTTTTAGGGGTCTCGCATATCTGTAGTGCATAGTTGGGGGGGCTGTATACCTATAGTGTATAGTTGAGGGAGGTCCTGTATACCTGCAGTGTACAGTTGGTGACGGTCCTGTATACCTGTACTGTATGGTTCGGGGGTCCTGTATACCTGTAGTATATAGTTGGTGCTGTATACCTGTAATGTATAGTTGGTGGAGGTCTTGTATACTTGTAGTTTATAGTTTGAGGGTCCTGGATACCTGTAGTGTATAATTGGTGGAGGTCTTGTATACCTGTAGTATATAGTTCGGGGGTCCTGTATACCTGTAGTAAATAGTTTGAGGGTCCTGTATAACTATAGTATAGAGTTGGTGGAGGTCCTGTATACCTGTAGTGTATAGCTTGGGGTCCGATATACCTGTAGTATATAGCTGGTGGAGTTCCTGTATACCTATAGTATATTTGGGGTCCTGTATACTTGTAGTATAGAGTTGGTGAAGGTGCTGTATACCTGTATTATAGAGTTGGTGTAGGTCCTGTATACCTGTAGTGTATGGTTTTGAGGTCCTGTATACCTGTAGTGTATAGTTTGGGGTCCTATATACCTGTAGTATATAGTTGGTGGAGTTCCTGTATACCTGTAGTGTATAGTTTTGGGGTCCTGTATACCTGTAGTGTATAGTTTGGGGTCCTGTACACCTGTAGTATATAGTTGGTGGAGGTCCTGTATACCTGAAGTATATAGTTGGTGGAGGTCCTGTATACCTGTAGTATATAGTTTTGGGGTCCTGTATACCTGTAGTGTAAAGTTTGGGGTCCTGTATACCTGTAGTATATAGTTTTGTGGAGGTCCCGTGCACTTGTAGTGTATAGTTTTGGGGTCCTGTATACCTGTAGTGTCCTGTATACCTGCAGGGTTGTATTTACCCGTATGGCAGTGTTATTCAGTCACAGAGTGTCGTTATTGGTCATGTCTGGTATGGGGGTGTTATCCAGTCACAGTATGGCGGTATTGGTCAGGTCTGGTATAGCAGTGTTATACAGTCACAGTATGGCAGTATCGGTCAGGTCTGATATGATGGTGTTATCCAGTCACAGTATAGTGGTATTGGTCAGGACTGGTGTGGCGGTGTTACCCAGTCACAGTTTGCCGGTATTGGTCAGGTCTGGTATGGCAGTGTTATCCAGTCACAGTATGGCGGTATTGGTCAGGTCTGGTATGACAGTGTTATCCAGCACAGTATGGCGGTATTGGTCAGGTCTGGTGTAGCAGTGTTACCCAGTCACAGTTTGGTATATCTGTTGTGCCCTGTATATACATGTACTGTATGGATGGAGTAGGGGGGACTGTATATACATGTACTGTATAGATGTAGTAGGGGGTCCTGTATATACATGTACTGTATAGATGGAGTAGGGGGTCCTGTATATACATGTTCTGTATAGATGGAGTAGGGGGTCCTGTATATACTTGTACTGTATAGATGGAGTAGGGGGTCCTGTATATACATGTTCTGTATAGATGGAGTAGGTGGTCCTGTATACATGTACTGTATAGATGGAGTAGGGGGTCCTGTATATACATGTACTGTATAGATGGAGTAGGGGGTCCTGTATATACATGTAGTGTATAGATGGAGTAGGGGGTCCTGTATATACATGTACTGTATAGATGGAGTAGGGGGCCCTGTATATACATGTACTGTATAGATGTAGTAGGGGGTCCTGTATATACATGTAGTGTATAGATGGAGTAGGGGGTCCTGTATATACATATACTGTATAGATGGAGTAGGGGGTCCTGTATATACATGTACTGTATAGATGGAGTAGGGGGTCCTGTATATACATGTACTGTATAGATGGAGTAGGGGGTCCTGTATACATGTACTGTATAGATGGAGTAGGGGGTCCTGTATATACATGTACTGTATAGATGGAGTAGGAGGTTCTGTATATACATGTACTGTATAGATGGAGTAGGGGGTCTACCAGTTATTACTGTGGATGTTGTGAGTCAGCTTCCCTAGCAACCATTACTCCCTGTGAAAATGAAAGCAGTAATCCTATTGGTTGCTAAGGCTCCAACTGCCGTGTCTGCTGCAGCTAATTATATCACCTGTGTTTGCAGTGAGGAGATTTTCCCATTCATCTCTATGGGGCGCCTCTCTTTCCCCTCCCCCTCCCCTCCTGTACATCTGGCGGGGACGGGAACTTCGCAATAACCTTCCCGGGCACCCAATGTATCTGTGGGCCAAATTTGGGGTCAAACGGTTCGGCCGTTTGGAAGTCTATAGAGGACAGACAGACAGACAGACAGACTTTGATTTTTATGATATAGATATATATATATATATATATATATCTATAGGGATGGAAAAGGGATGGACCTTGGAGAGGAGGGAGTAACTAGAGAGAGCCAGATGCAGACAGTGACTGCAGAATGAGTATAGGAAATTATACTGTACAGTGAGCTATTGGGTCACAGCTTATGCAGCAAGCTGGGGTGTGGAAGAGAGAGAGAGGATGATGGTTGTAGTAGTTGTAAGTCTGTAGGTGGCTAGAGCTCTCCTGTGTGTAGCAAAGAGCTCTGGAATAAGGGGATACACTGAGAGATGCAGAGTAAGCTACTTATTTCAGTTCCTAGAAGTATCCAGGGGTCTTTTTATATCTTACCCACAAATTCATAAGGAGATGGTAAAGAGGCCTAAAGTAAACTCTGCAATCCAAAATGCTCAAGTCCATCCACATGGGTTTCTGAACTGAGGAATCCACGCGGATAAGCTCTGTCAAGCCCCAACAGAGATGTTGAATTGGGGGATCCAGCCAAGCTTCCTGTGACATCACGCCCTGCCCCCTGTCTGCATCATCAGCCTATGCTCAGCAAACACACACAATGTGAGACAGAAGCATGCAAGATTTGTCTTCTGAGGGGGGATAGCAGAAGGAGCAGGAGACAATAATTGGTACAGAGACCATTTTTTTTCACTTTCTGGATTTCTATCAGCTACCAGTGTGGCAGAACCATACAGATACAGTAATACATTGTATAGACACATCTATATAACTTTTTATGTACTTTTAATAGAAAACATTTTTTTCTTATCTGGACTTCCCCTTTAACTCCTTGATCTCCTCTTTCAGCAGCTTTTTCTCTCTTAGTTACTCAGCTTGTCTCAGCCAGTGGCGGACTATAATATGGGCGGTTTGGGCGGCCGCCCGGGGCCCAAGACTTTGGGGGGGGGGGCATGCTGCGCCGCCCACATTATAATCTGCCACTGCTAACTGCCACGGCTGACGCGCGGCTGCCGGGAGTGTCCCATCCTGTCCCCGGCAGTGCACGCATCAGAGAGCTCCCCGTACGCCTGTGGCTGTAACTTCCGGCGCACGGGGAGCTCTCTGATGTGCGCGCTGCCGGGGATAGGACAGGACACCCCCTGCAGCCACGCATCAGCCTGGGCCCAGTCCAGGAGGCAAGAGGCTCGACGGGGGAACGGACGGCAGGTGAGTTGTGTTGTGGTTTTTTTGTTAATTATGTGCAGGGGGGGGGACCATCTATAAGGGGGGACAGAGGGGGACAATCTTTAAGGGGGGGAAGAGGGGGACCATCTATAGGGGGGCTGAGGGGGACCATCTATAAGGGGGGCAGAGGGGGACCATCTATAAGGGGGGACAGAGGGGGACCATCTATAAGGGGGGGCAGAGAGGGACCATCTATAAGGGGGGGCAGAGGGGGACCATCTATAGGAGGGAGGGGGGCCATCTATAGGAGGGAGGGGGGCCATCTATAAGGGGGGAAAAAGGGGGGCCATCTATAAGGGGGGGCAGAGGGGGACCATCTATAAGGGGGGGCAGAGGGGGACCATCTATAAGGGGGGACAGAGGAGGACCATCTATAAGGGGGGACAGAGGGGGACCATCTATAAGGGGGGGCAGAGAGGGACCATCTATAAGAGGGGCAGAGGGGGACCATCTATAGGAGGGAGGGGGCCATCTATAAGGGGGGGAAGAGAGGGGCCATCTATAAGGGGGGGAAGAGAGGGGCCATCTATAAGGGGGGGAAGAGAGGGGCCATCTATAAGGGGGGGAGGAGGGGGGGCATCTATAAGGGGGGCAGAGGGGGACCATCTATAAAGGGGGCAGAGGGGGACCATCTATAAGGGGGGAAGAGGGGGGCCATCTATAAGGGGGGCAGAGGGGGACAATCTATAAGGGGGGCAGAGAGGGACCATCTATAGAGGGGGCCAGCTGATATCCTCTGTGCTGCTGTGACCTCCCCTATAAATCAGCACCCTCCTCTCCTGACATCCTCTGTGCTGCTGGGACACTGCTACTTCCTCTATAAGATCAGCCCCTCCTCTCCTGACATCCTCTGTGCTGCTGTGACCCTGTGACCTCCCCTATAAGATCAGCCCCTCCTCTCCTGACATCCTCTGTGTTGCTGTGACCTCTCATATAGGATTAGCACCCTCCTCTCCTGACATCCTCTGTGTTGCTTTGACCTCTCTTATAGGATTAGCACCCTCCTTTCCTGACATCCTCTGTGCTGCTGTGACCCTGTGACCTCCCCTATAAGATCAGCCCCCTCATCTCCTGACAACCTCTGTGCAGCTGTGACCTTTTGGGGGGGGGGGGCATCAGCAGGAAACCAGGTGGCAATATGTTTATTGGGGGCAATAGCGGGTGAACAAGTGGCAATATGTTTATTGGGGGCAGTGGAGGTGGGGTGGACAATGCTTACTGGGGGCAGCAGCAAGGGACCAAACATTATGTTTATTGGGGACAGCGTGGTGGGGGGGAGGTAGCGGATTATAATGTGGGCGGTTTGGGCGGATTGGGGGGAGGGCAGGTTGGGTGGACAGCCCGGGGCCCAGGGTACATTTAATCCGCCACTGGTCTCAGCTATATGCTGTCTCTGAAAACCTTTTATAGGGGGCATATTAGCATACTCCACCCACCTTCTAGCAAACTCTAGAATGAGCTGGAAACTTTTTACAGTACCTAAGCAGTACCCACTAAAGCCTATGGGTGTCACTGTTGCCTAACAGTTTAGTGTTGTCTGTGTGTGAGGCAATGTAACCCATTCTCTGCCTGACAGTTACACTGGTACACAGAATGCATAGCATAGCTTAGCATATACATTTGGTGAACAGATAACATCCTAGTCCATCCATATGCCTTTCTGGATGCAGCAGCTTATGGATGGTGCCGACAACCACACATAGAGTAAGGGGCGGGGGGATATCACTTTAAAAATTAGACCAGACCAGAAATAGAGCTACTTCTACTTTGGTATACACACAACAGATAATCCTGAAAAGTTACCTGAAATAAAATTAAAGGACAACTCCCACGAAAAAATTTTTTAGCTTATTTAACACACATTACAAAGTTATATAACTTTGTAATGTGGTTAAATACCCGGTCTGGCCCCCTTCCCCCACTTTCGGACCCCCGACCCCCCCGCCCGGAAGTTAAAGAATATATACATTACCTATTACGATCGTCACGGTCCTCTTCTCCCGGGCGGCATCTGGTGACGACGACGTCAGAGCCGGGGGGCGGTCCGGGTCTTCTTCCTCCTCGGCGTCTTCATAGAGAGTGAATGGGACGGAAAAGGCTGCTGGTGCACATGCGCACCAGCAGCCTTTTCATTGGCTGGAGCGCATCACATGGCTTCCAGCTTCGTCAGCCCTGATTGGCTGAGGTTGCTGGAATCCATGTGATGCGCTCCAGCCAATGAAAAGGCTGCCGGTGCGCAAGCGCACTGGCAGCCTTTTCCATCCCCAGGACCCGGAAATCAGAGACATCGCTGGACGGCGGACGGCGGTGACGGTGAGGCGGACGGCGGGCGAATGGAGTGGCGATCGTCACCGGAGGGATGGTGAGTATGGTGTCTGTGTGTGTCTGTGTTTTTTTTTTTTTGGGGGGGTCCCGCGGGAGTTGTCCTTTAAACTTCATTGACACATGCATTCATCTGTCACAGAGATCACAGCAAGAAGTGATCATCAACAAAGCTGAGCTACTGCCACATATGTATTGTCACTTCTAAACAGCCTATTGCTTATATACTGTAGCAATAAAGTCCCTTTTACACAGGTTGATTGGCAACAACTAGCTCTCCTAGAAATGCTCATGTAGCCGATAATCGGCCCACGTAAAAGTGTCAGCGATCAGCCGAGGAGCAGGAAAACGCCTGCTTGTGAGCTGATTTCATTTTCTACGTAAAATTTAATGTTAGCCGCACATCTCTCTTTGTAAACAGGAGACGGCTGATAACAATGCATGTTAAGGGCCGCACAAAGAATACAGCAATCGTTTGTGTGGCCCAGCTGCACGATCTTTCAAGCCTTGTAAAGGCGCTGCAGACAAGCACTGATCTTACTGATATGTGTCCGCACGTGGCCCTATATAGGGCCCTTAGTCTGAACTTTAGCATAAGGCTCCTTTCTCAGCATAATTCCCATCACTGTCTTCTTTTAGGTCAGTTATAAGGTAATTGGGGAAATGCTTAGCTGGTAAGCTGTATTGGCTGGTCTGGCTGGCAGCAGTGACTTCTCTATAGCCTTGCTATCACTGATTAATACAATGTGATTTTTTTGGGTTTACATAAAACTATAACAGTAGCAGGATGAAGAATCTTAAAACTGAAGTCATATCAAATATTAATGCAGAGAGAAAGAAAGTTTTCTGCCGACATCACATAAAGACTTGGTAAAAGCATCTTTTTAGCGTATTTATGTCTCTCGAATAGGTGCTGACCAGACAGACTGTGTGATATGTGATATTAGCGAAGAAAGAAGGATAAAGTTAAAGTTACAAACTTTTTTCCCAGCTTAAGGGTGCGTTCACACCTACAGGATCTGCAGCAGATCTGCAGCAGATTTGATGCTGTGTTCAGTTATTTAAATGAAATCTGCTGCAGAAAATCAGCTGCAGATCCTGTAGGTGTGAACGCACCATAAAGAGGTATTCCCAGCTCCGCTTGTTATCCCCTATCTATATGATAGGGCATCGGTCTCCAAACCGTGGCCCTCCAGCTGTTGTGAAACTACAACTCCCATCATGCCTGGACAGCCAAATCCAAAGCTTTAGCTGTCCAGGCATGATGGGAGATGTAGTTTGGAGACCCATGTGATAGGGCATAACAAGCTGATTGCTGGGGTTCCAACCACTGGTTTCCCCACCTGTTTGCCTGAGAATGGGGGGTGCAATCATCCCCACAATGAATGAAGTGCTAACCAGGACCTGTATTTTGCAATCAAAACCAGGAGTGTATTAAAAACACAGAAAGGCTATGTTTACACATTGTTTAGATTGAGTGGATGGCCGCCATTTAATGGCAAATAAGGGCCGTTATTTAAAAACAATGGCCGTTATTTTAAAATTGCGGCAATTATTTGCCATTATATGGCGGCCACCCACTCAATTTTAACAGTGAGTAAACAAAGCCTTTCTGTGTTTTAATCCATTCCTGGTATTGGTTGAAAAATACTGACCAAAATACTGAGCAAAAATACTGTGTGTGAACATAACCTTAAGGTTATGTTCACACAACATCAAAAAAGAGAAAAGACACCCGTTATTGCTGCAATTTAATTGACTTTAATGCAATGCATTGAAGTCAATGGAATCCAATGCACGTCCTATGCACACAATGTATAAAATAACGGACATTGTTTGCGCAGATTTCAAAATAATGATCATGACAATTCTTTTCGGACGTCTTTTGTAAACAGCGAACATTATTTTTTTTGTTTTTCACACACAGTCTTTCTTTTTTCACCGTCCTTTCAACATTTTTACTATTAAATTCTATAGACTTTTCAATAGACTGACCCAAATGCCAATTAGTAACCCGAAACTAGAATAATCTACAACCGCCATTGCACTTGGATGGACGTCCAGACAGCTAAATTACATCCGTCAATGACAGACATCAATTTAAACGGAGCTGAAAAAAGTTGCATTTTATTTTAGAGTAAAACAGTCTGGAAGTGAAGCTGGGACAAATCATCAAATATTTTACCCTTCGGTATGGGAATATTGGAAATAAAAGACTAGAGCCGCAGCATAGAGGTTTGCAGAGTTTGATGGTGTCCCAACCAATTACTGTATCAACAAGTCACAGTATACAGTAACTGACTGACCCTATGTGCTCATCATACTGAACTCATGAACGCTAACTGCAGCACCTGGGATATTGGTAGCCATCAGTGTCCATTAGACAGCCCATTCCTGCTAAAAGCAGTGCAATCCCACGGAAAGTGTGTATAAACAGCTATCATTTCCCTCCTCTTCTGTAAAACACTCAGAAGCTGCACATTCATTATGTTATCTGCATAAATGACCCTAATGCATATTGATTTTCAGAATTTTAATGACTAGTAAAATTATTGCAGATAAAATCATATGAAGACTCGGCACTTTCGTCTGTCCTTCAGTTTGGATTACAGGGCAAATATTTGTGAAGTTAATACAGAATCTCTTATAGGGGTCTTCTATATTTACTGTATTTAAGTGATCTCAGGCTGGTAAGCCTCGGGTCCTTAAGAGGGACTACCCTCTATCTATTTTTTTTATTTATGAAATTTTTTATTAGTATTGAAGATACAATATAAAAGAAGAAAGCACTTCACAATCTTATCAAACTCCAACCTACCCATCTATACGGAGAATAACACTAGACCCAATCACCAAATTCATACAACATCTTAAAGTGCTGTGGAGTCTCCCTACGGCCCACCCTGCCACTAGCCCATAATCCTGGGGCATCTATCTGGCCCTCCAATAGACCACCCGCTACCATAAACATTAATTATCCTAGTCTAACTGCGCAGGGATGTCCCCCCCACCCCCACCCGGCCCAGACCTGCCCCCCAATCCAGCCCAACCGGACCAAACCTTCACACTCTATACCAACTTAACAGCTACACATATACCACATAAAATTACACATATACCACATAAATTAAAAGAGAAAAATAAATACATAAATAAATAATAAATTCAACAAGTCCTCGTGATGAACCCCACCACCGTGTCACCCTGCCCACACAATACCTTCGCCAATCTTTCCCCTCCGCTTCCACATGCCCCCCCCCCCTTCCTCTCACAAAGGGGAGGGAGCGACAGAGCTCGCAAAAGGTATATTCCTCTTATACATTCCAGTGCTAGTACTCTACAGTAATCACCGCAGAAGTACCCCACATACCAAGTCAATCCAGCCATCCGACCAACCAATTATAGTGATCAGAATGGGTAGCCGGGACCATCAATATACCGTTCAACCACACTTGCAGGGGTCACGCCTGGTCCAAATCCAACCGAGGACCGAAAAGCCCCCCCCCCCCAAAAAAAAAGAAAACAAAAAGGTAATTCACAAACTTCCATACATACAACTCAGATAAACATAAAGTCACAAACAATCACAGACAGCCCACATGACCAGCTCAGGCCATCCTAGGGGGCACTCCGGAGCGGAGAAGGCATGGGCGACCCCCCACACAGCCCCAACACCACGCTATCTCCATGGTCAACCATTATGACACATGGGCCGTGGAAGAACCCCACATTTGACAAAAAATTCTCCGTTTTAACCACCCCACCCCCCACCCTAGCTGTCAGAAGGAAAGAACCAAAGAAGAAGGGGGGAAAACACACTCAAGAAGAGAAAGAAAAATAAAAATAAAAAGGGGAAATCCTCTCTCATTTCCAGTACTCCCCCCATTTATCCACAATCTCTTTCCGTTTCTTTTCACCAGTTTTCCTTATGTATTTGGTGTGCCATAACTCCTTTCTTAACATTTTCCAACTAACTTCCCTCCTTTCGTTCACATTAGGAGGGTGTATCAAAACCCAATTACGCATTATAACCAGACGGGCAGCAAAGAATAACTTGTAAACCACTGCCCTCTTTTCTCTGGACAGATGGCAATCATTAAACACACCCAACAATGCACATTCATATTCATCCTCAAACGTGACTTCAAATATTTTAATCATAACCTTAAACGCTTCCTTCCAAAAAACTCCAATTACAGTGCATGACCACCAATAATGGTCTAAACCTGCTCCCTCTAATCATCCACCCTCTATCTATACAGAACATCAATCCATCCATTCAATTGCATTTCAATGTCTGTTGTTATCACTGCCTTATAGGTTATATCTATCAATTAAGTATGTAATAGATTTTTTGTGAATAAACCCATCAGAAATAGACCCTAGTGGTAAGCGATTGGCTTGACAGTCAGCTCTTAAGGTCCCCATACACCTTAAGTGAATAAAATAAAAAGGAATTAAGGTACTCACGGTCAGCGCTGTCCACATAGAGAAGTGGCCGAAAGCTTAAAGGGGTATTCCAGGATATTTTGACATTTACTCTACAGATTAGTCTTGTAATAAAATTAATTTGTCTCATTAGTTTCTATTACGAATTTTGTCTCTTTCTCGCAATTTTTACATGAGTCACGTGGTCCTGTGACGTCACCGAACCGGAAGAGTACTGACTTGCCGACTCAGCCGGCCTCTAGTTAGTTATTCACTTAGCAGGCTTCAGAGCCTTACAAACGGCCCTCCCTGAGCACGGGACGTCACATGACGCCCTGTTCCAGAGCTGGCCTGTCAGTGTAATCACCTCAATCCTCCCGGCCCCCCTCCCTGTGTAATGATTGCGGACCCCTCAGCCCCGGCCCCCCTCTCTCTGTAAATCATTGCGGACCCCCCGGCCGCCCCCCGTCATGTGACGTCTCGTGC
The DNA here is from genome assembly GCF_027789765.1 of Dendropsophus ebraccatus. Taxonomy (NCBI): domain Eukaryota; kingdom Metazoa; phylum Chordata; class Amphibia; order Anura; family Hylidae; genus Dendropsophus; species Dendropsophus ebraccatus. The sequence goes on from NC_091460.1 coordinate 47,521,391, forward strand.
TCAGGGAGGGCCGTTTGCAAGGCTCTGAAGCCTGCTAAGTGAATATCTAACTAGAGGCCGGCTGAGTCGGCAAGTCAGTACTCTTCCGGTTCGGTGACGTCACAGGACCACGTGACTCATGTAAAAATTGCGAGAAAGAGACAAAATTCGTAATAGAAACTAATGAGACAAATTAATTTTATTACAAGACTAATCTGTAGAGTAAATGTCAAAATATCCTGGAATACCCCTTTAAATAAATGAATTTAATATAGTGAAAAATATATTTAATATAGCACAAATTCGAAGACATACGTCCTCTTCATCAGATAAAACAAAGTGCACTTTGCACTTAATATAGGACACACACAGGACTTCCATTCCCTTAGTTATCTGGCCAATCACAGCACAGCACCTAATCCTTACTGTTACATAGTCCTGGTAAAAGTGTATTGGACTAAACAGGCTGAAACTATGCTGGAAGATGGTTTACAGTACACTACTATGGATGGCATGCTGAGGGAGAAGGGGTTACTGATACACTGGCTAAGCAGAAACGAAAGAAGGAGCAGCAGAAATGGCTACACTACATGCTGAACTGCAGTTGCTGAGATGACAGGGAAGCCTTGGTTTACCTTTCAGGCACAGCTTGAGGAGACTAACAAGATTACAGATTGCAGGCACATATCCCAAGCCAATCCCAATTTACTCTCTCTGCTATATTGGGGGTAGGGAGTCTTTCTGGGTAAATAAAGGGATTTATAAATATTCTAGGAATCATGTAGACCAGGTATGGGGAACCTTCAGCGCTTCAGCTGTTGCAAAACCAAAATTCCCATAATTCTTATACAGCCACAGCTGAAGCTTTGGAGGAAGGTTGTATGAAATGACTGTGACACACTGGCCTGACCAATGACCTGCCTCATCCAGTAATTATGTCAGCCCTTTCAACCAGTTCCCGTGCGTTCAGATGGGACCAGGAATTGGTGATGAGTGGCTACCCAGCGAGCACTGGAATGGCAGTAGCAGGGGGTGACCCCCTTAAAAAGTCTCTAAACAGAAGGGAAAAATATAAAATGCAAGGCTTAAAAAGAGACTTATTTTTATTTTGCCACCCTACTATATTACATGCAATAAATATAAAAAGGTTATATAATTAGAATTCATGGAAACCCACAGCACAATCCCTGGTTATTGAGCATATGACAGACTGGTGTCTACTCTTTGCCCTTGACAAGGTGTGGATTGGTTTCCATGCTGCAGTCACAAGAAGATTACATTGCAGACAGTGAAGCAGAAAATGCTGTTCATATCCTCCTTCATTCTAATTAAATATTCACAACCCTGTAGAATAATGACATCAAATGTAGTGTCACTTCAGGCCTTGACCTTCCACCACAGAGAAATATGCACCATACAGAGGGCACTAAACACAATGAATAATGTATTCTGCCAGCCAGAACACTCACACAATACACATTATGCTTTTGTCACTTTTAAGAGGTCGCTGTGTGTGTGACAGCCGGACGTATCTTCTGTGTGACGCCCAGGTCTGGAAACCAGGTAATTATATAACACAGTATATATATACGCTAAGTAATTATTATCACCAAAGTTTTATAATGTCGGCTACATTGGAACATTATATCTAAGACTTTCCCCGCCTGTTATTAACTCTGATTCATAGACTAGAATAGTCATCGAATCTACTGGACGTCACAAGGCTGTAGTTATCATTTTTGCTGTATAGATTATAATTCTCCATTTAGAAAACACCAACAAGCTGCTGTTGATGGATCCTTTTTATGTGTTGTTAAAAAGAATATAATTATTATGCATATACTGTATCCAAGATTATATTTCATTACAGTATGTTGCACAATTAATTTGGAAAGTTTTTAGAATCTCACTTTTTCATATTAAGTTATGTTACCTTGTGCTAAAATAAGAAAATACCCATCAATTTGCGTTTGAATTTCATATGCATGTATGCATTGACACCATTTGAAATAATGATTAAAGTAGAGCTGGGGGTCTCTTATGTCTCATGATCATTTACGGGATGTTTCTACACCTTCTTTGGAGTCACCTGAGTCAGTTGATTTGATAACACACAGCCCTGTCTATATAACGTCTCACAACCCATTTAAGATTTGACAATGCATGTCAGAGTAGAAACTAAGCAATGAGGAGGAATGAACTGCCTGTAGAGCTCAGAGACAGGATTGTGTGGGGGCACAGATCTAGAGAAGCGTACAAAAAGTTTCTGCTGCAGTGAAAGTTCCAAAGAGCACAGTGGCTGAAAGAATCCTCTCCTTTCAAGATACATGAAAGACCACCAGGAGTTTGCAAAAAAAAAAAAAAAAAAAAACCCTAAAAGACCTAAGACTGTAAAGAACTAAATTCTCTGGTCCGAGGAAACCTGTCTGAAACTCACCTGACCCCATGCCTATGCCACCTCTCTTCCCATCTATGTGCTGCTTTTAGGCGTTCCTATCAGACTGCAGAACGCCCCCCAGATGGTCAGGGAAATGAGCATATGGCAACATGGGGCATGGGAGTGTGATGGGTGACCAATAAGGTAACCAGGCCAAACAGATCTAGCTCCAGATTTCCTTAGACTGTGTATTTAAATAGGGCACCCGCCGGCTATATTCTCTTTTTAACCCTAAGTTATCAAGTGGCCATACACCTTTAAAAACTGCCAGCTGAATGATCATGCAGGTGACAAGTAGTACTCCCATTCTTCCTATATACGCGAACCTTTGGCATAACTAAACATTCCTGTGTTCTTTATGGGGAAGGGACGGGTAAGATGCAGCCACTGCTGTGACAGCTTATCTTTCCAAGAACAAAGCGGTCGGACACAGAAATTCCATCACACCCAACCTCTATCTCCACCAACATTTTCTGTTGGTGGATTCTCAGGAGACCCCATACACTTTAAACTTATGGCTGAACCCATCACAAGCGACATTAGTAGGGATGAGTAAATTTACTATTGGAACGAAGCGAAGCTGGTCAGGCTGCTGGCTTTAAAGTCTGTACCGCTCCATCGCACTCCTCCCCAGGTGCCGGGAAAAGCTGGATTCAGTCCTGGGAAACCTCTCCCAGTTTCACAGGACTGGATCAGCTTTTCTCGAGAACCAGGGCGGAGTGGCACCAATTTCAAAGCCAGCAGCCTAAAAAGCTGCCGGCCGAACCTAATGGAAAAATTCACTTTATTCCTACTGTAAATTCTCTTACCACTAGACATAAGCATAAGATGTATGGGGACCTTAACGCTAACCTAAAGTATTATCTTCCACATTGGCCAATAAGAAAACCAATTCAATGACTTAAACTCCCCTGCTCTGAAGAGTTGTGTGACAGAAACTTCTTATTTCACATGTGCTATCACACCGTCCATATTGTGAGTGTCATTGTTATTACTAATATCCAAGGCCTCGGTCTGGTATACTTACTGGAGTATATAATAAGGTCTTGACATTAGTTAATAAAATATCTAATGGAACTTCTGACAGGGTCTTACTATAGGGTCACACTCCATCACTGCAGACTAGTGAGTATAAGATGCAGGAAGTAGACAAAGTAGAAAAACCACAGGACCACAGGCCGGCCAAGCATTATAGGGGAAGTAGGTCAGCAGCAAAGTGCATTGTTCGCTTACCTGCTTTTACAATGAAAACACCTTTTTGCTGCTTAATTTCTTTTGCCGTGTAAGTCTCAGCACAAATTCATGTGCAAATGCTTAATCATATGTGACAGCTTCTTAGTAAATGGGCTCTGCTTTCAGAGGGCTGTGATGTAAGTAATAAGTGTCAGCATGGATCAGAGCCCCAGCTAGTGACAAGGTCCAGAAAAGGACGAGGCACAAAGCTTTTCTTATTCTTCATGTACCGTTGCCTAAATGTAGTTAAGGGAACGTGATTACCCGGTGAAGGTTCATTTATCCAAATTATTCAGTAATACAGAATAAAGGTGACGCACGCCATGCAGATGAGATTGCTGAAATTACTCATTATGTGGAGGGCACGGCCGCTGCAGCATTTCATTGAATAAATGAACTTCTTCAAGGACTTGTTGTGTGTATTGTATTGGGTTGCTGTGAGGCTGCGATGTCTGTGAAAGGTGTCACGGGAATGCCCTTGTCATCTGAGTTATTGCTTTAGGGTTGTAGGCTTTATGGAAACATAAGGTTTCTTGAAAGGAAATACAGGAAAAAAAATACAGAAAAGGTTGTTACAGTAATGATATAGACTAGAGGCTTTGTTCAGTGGGTCACATAGATGAGAGGGGGGTCACATAGCAAAGATTACAATAGAGCCACTTTGGTGATGATGAAAGGATATTCCCATCTCAGCATGTTATCTTCTATGCACAAGATAGAGGATAACATGGTGGGTTCCAACTGTTGGGATGAGCACTGAGCCCTGCAATGTTTAGAAGCCCCGTACAGATTAAATGGAGGACTCCCCATGCAATCATTTTAAGGGACATTTTTCCGGTGGGGGTCTTAGCATTTGGACCCCCACCAATTAGCTTGTTATCCCCTCTCCTGTGAATAGAGCATAACATGCTTAGATGGGAATATCCCTTTAAGGTTATGTTCACACAACGTATATTTTCGTAAAACCTGATAATTACGAAAATATACGTGCCTTTGCTGCCTGTGGGATCCCGGCCGGAGCATATACACATAGTATACACTCCGGCCGGGATCCCTACTGTCACGTCATGTCACTTTTCTGCGGCCACATCAGAACTCTGTGACCCGAAAGATCATCCGGTCGGTACTGCAATACCGGCCGGGATGATCTTTTCAAAGACCAGCCGTTCTTTGACACGGGTCACAGAACGGCCGGTCTCTTATGCTGTATGAACATAGCCTAACACCGTATTCTTAAAGAGTTAACCCAACAATGGTATCCCTCAGGTTCACACAAGTGGAGAATGGTGTATTATTGTGTTTTCCCCACTAGGTGTCACTACTGTCTTTGTCTAACGTTATGCACGGCTGAAGGAGCAGAAGGGTTAACTATATTTTGTACCACATGTTGTTTTCTGACCACTTATAGGTGAAGGTGCTTTCCCTCTTGTTCTATCCTATCCTCTCTTTCTCCACACACACAGCCACTGCCACTCACAGGAGGGCTTGATGTGAGGGAGTTAGTGGCTGTAGGTCCAAGTAAGTGGAAGTCTGAGAAGCAGTTCAACCACAGTGTTCTTTTAGTAAACCTTCAGACGACTATGCCGTGCTAATCTTTCACCAGGGGATAGAAGCCAAACAGGGATTCACCTTGCCTACGCCATGAACTTCTCTAAAACGTGCAGGGCAGTTACCTGAAAGCTATAGGAACTGACCCCAGTGGGACAAAGCTACAGAACATCTACATATCCCACTGCGCAGTGCAGGACTATTGGGAAACCTCGGGAGTCTGTTTTGCCCAGATAGCAAAGGCCTGGGGGTTGTGCTGCCCACCTGGGATAAGTGGCCCGCAACTAGGGGGAATAAGGAGGTTAAGGACTAACAAGTCATCCGTGAGTATGAGTAGACTCTTTTACTTCTTCTAGTAACTCAAACTGTTCCGGCAGAGCACACTAAAAACAATTTTTTTTTTCCGCTAACTCACTGGACTCTGGCTTGTCTATTTCGCACCTGCACCTACACACACACCTGTACACTTAGGTTAATCTCTTTTTTTCTCTTGTGCTGGTGAGGTGCTAATTGTGCAGATTGGTTCTAACACCACTCCAGGCTACTGTGAGAAGTGCCCAAGTGACCCTAGACCCAAACAGCTACCCCACCACTGTACCAGCTGACCCGGCAAGGAAAACCACCAATCCCCCGCGCCTCACACCATCCACATCTGATCATAAACTACTGGATAGCAAGTGGCACTAGCCCACCGACTGACGTGCATCTCTACAAAGCAATCCTGGGAATCCCGCCAGTACACCAGCAATGGGGGAGCATGGGTTAGGTGAGGGTTTTTCTTCCATCTAGTCATGAGGGCCTGGCCTTCTACTATAGAGGACTATACAGGGGGCCATATACTAAAGGGAAACTATACAAGGAGCCATATACTATAGGGGTACTATACAGGGGCCATGTACTATAGAGGGACTACGCAGGGGGACATCTATTATAAAAGGAGTACACAATGAAACATCTAAAGGGAATACACTATAGGGGCATGAAACAGAGGGGCCCTCCTACAATATGAAGACTACACAGAGAGGGCCATCTCCTATATGGAAACTTAACAGTTTTCCCCCCTCTAGTGGGTTTAGTCATGCCTGCAATGGGAAGGGGAGGGGGCAAGATTGAGTGGACAGCCCAGGGACCAGTGTACATTTAATCTGCCACTGATCTCCTACCCAGCGACATCTGTGCAATATGTAGTGGTCTAGCCTGGTTATGGATGACCGGTCACTTGCCAGATGGTGATGTGTAACGCCACTGATGTAGTGGTTAGTCGGGATATAGCTCAGCCAGATCTCCCTTCCCCTGTGGTCGGTGACCTGCTGGGCTTATCCCGGTGGTCCGGAGTGGAGCTGTGACCCACCCGGACTATCTGTACCGCCACACACAGAAAGGGGAGATGACCCAAGAATAGAGTTGTGATTGTGTAGGTGCCGGAATGATCACTGAGTTCTGTTGTTATAAATAAAATCTTCTTTACTGTGAGAATGCTTCGAACAATAGCTGATCATAGATAGTAGACATGACAGAACAGAATCTGCGCTAAGAGCCTTTGTAGTGGAAGAGCTGAGCTGACTTGGTTGTGTGCTGAGAAGTAGAGTGAGCTGAGAACAGTAGAGTAGTGGAGAGAAGTCTGTGCTGAGAGTCCCAACCCAGAGTAGAAGTGTAGAATACTGAAGAATACTTGAAAGTAGAAATATATTTGTGCCTGTGTTTCAACCTTTGTTGTTGTGATACCACCTGTTGCCCTACAGTGTCAGCTGACCCGTCCTATCAGGGTGACGCAAGCCCCAGACCTTGTTACTTGAGTTGAGCAAGGTGGCCAAGTTGACCTGGTTACACCTGCGCTGCGAGATAGACTATGTAGGCTTATAGCAACTTTGCTCTATCTGGATCAGTTCCAGGATTTCAGGGTTTCAGGATAATGTCCTGCACTTTTAGAAGTGTTCACAGCGTGGTTTGGGGTGTTGGCACTGCACAGTTGGATGAAAGATAGCCCATAAAAGAAAAGTCTCTCCGTCTCCCATGTGCGTCTGTCTACTACCACACTCCTAACTAGACTACACTGGACACTGACTGGAGGGGGGACCTGGCAAAGCCAGGGCCCAACTGGACTACAGCAGGGACCGTCTTGCTTTGCGTCCTCTCTCCACCAAGACTTGGGTAAGACTCACTGTGTGGGCGTGCACTTCCTCTCCCCAAGTGACAACTTCTACAAGAGGTGTAATGTCCCCTGTGGGTGGTGGAGAAAAAAGTGTGAAGAGAAAAGGATAATAGAGATAGGTGAAGAAGAGAAGAGGGCTCTCATTGGTGCACAGATTATTACAAGCAATAACCCTTTGTTCACTACAGCTGTGCAATATACAAGTACATATACAGATAAGAACGACATCTAGTGGTAAAACATATATAAAAACAAAACACATGTATCACATTTACTTCATCATTTGTATGTTATTTTGGTTTCAGCCTAAACTCTATTTGTCCCATGCAGCTACTGTATATAGGGGAAGGGCCATATTAACAGCTGCTGTTGCCCTAGGCACTAAACCTGAAGACGCCCCAGGTGCGTCGGGGAAAGGGGTTTCGGCCACAAGCATTTCTCTTCATGTAGAAACATTGTCTGAATCGCGTTTTTCCTGTTTTTTAACGGCTTTAAACAAACTAATTTCCACATTAAATCAATGATAAGAGCCGTCTGCATATTGTGCAAAGGAATTCTCACCAAAGGATTGGTAGGTTAGTAGGTAATAGCTCCAGGCCTGAAAAATTCCACCATATACCCCCCCCCTCCCCTCAAAAAGACACTAGATCTACTGACAAGTCAGAATGGGAGGTGGGAGACTAAAAAAATGAAAAGTAAAAAAAAAAGTTGTTTCCTTTTCCCTGCTCCCTGGTGCTGCCCCCCTGAAAGGTGATGCCCTAGGCACCGGACCACGGGTGCCTAGTGGTAAATACGGCCCTGTGTGGGGGCTCTATTTATTCTACGCATGCCTTGATTCTTCCACTAGAGGGGGTGATGATACACACAGCTGCCTGCAGATTTATTTTCCCAACTCAAAGAATTCTGATGAAACATGTGACTTGCTGTTTGTATAGAATTACAGTGACCCAGATATACAGTTTCTACACTACAGCTACAGTACAGGAATCAGGGGATTCAACATTTAAATGTATGCATATTATATAACAGCACCCATAGGGCTTGTCATCACCCTTCACCCACCAAATGAGTTTCTCTCATTCCTTTTATTATGCTATAGACTGTTATATATATAGGTAGATGTCTGGATAAATAAATAGATAGAGAAGATAGATGATTGACTGATACGAGACTTTACAAGTTATAGTCACATAAAAACTATAAATATATGGAACATACAGTATATACTAGATAGTCCTTTTCTGCTGACAATCATCTATGTTTCTAAATTTAACCCATTGACATCTATAGGCTAAAAAAATTATCAATATATATGTTATGCAATGAAACATGGGGAAAAAAAGCTCACAGAATAGAAAAAAACACTCATAAAAAAGAAAAACCCTTCAAATGTATCGACGGAATTAATACAGATTCATCGTACAACATGTGTGAAAACCAAATGACTAAATAGTCACCTGCGTCTTTTGGGTTCAGACAAGCTATAATCCGTCTTGTAAGGCTGCAGGTCAGTAGATATTTCCGGGTAAAGTTATGTTTCTTGCGAAACTCCTGTAGTCCCTTCATCCAGTGCTGTTTTTTGCTTCTTGGTGGAGACTGGGTCATGATCTTTAAAAGAGCAAATGGTTCCCCTTTTAGCCTCTACTTCATTATTAAGACCTGGTAACCATTGAAATGACTAATAAATGTATACCTAACGTTACTAACACATTACGAATTTGAGTGTGAATATAGTTAAAAAGGGTCCTGAGAGTAGAAAACCAATCTGTAAATTATCTCAAACAGGATTTTCCATTGATGTATTGATGTGCATAGTGTAGCAGCTCAGCCATGTTCATGTGCATGGACCAGAGCTGCAGTACTGCACACACTTTAGTGGTGCTGTGTATGGAGAGAAAGCTGACCCTTCTAATCGTAGATGATGGCTTTAACCCCAGCGTCAAGTGTATTCAAATACTGAACTTAAAGGGTCCAGGAAGCTGAGATATGGGGAGATATGGGGCAGGGAGCTCATACTGGACAATCAGCAGTCACCAGTAGTCAGTGACCATCAAACTTTTAGACAATGCCCCAGAATTCAGGTTTCTTTTAAAGTACAGTGACAGAGACAAGTATCATAAATTCTCAACTATAATAGAAAAAACAAAAACGTAGACATATACAACACTGAAGATGATATAAAGAATATTGTCTTACCTCTGACAGAAATAACTCGAGAGGGATCTTAAACAGATGATGTTAAACAGAAGAGGCTGCAAATATGAAGATTGGCTGTAGAAGCCGTTCTCTTACAGCTGGTAATGGAAGTCTTATACCAGCATCAAGAGATAAATCCAGACTACCTAGTGTCTATAAAGATTGACGAAGAAACCGCTCAAACGTGACCAAGTAAATTACCACAATCACAGTGCTGGGAAATTGATCCAATATTCAAGGGACAAGTAATGGTTTGGTGTTATTTTTATCTGCTTTTTTTGTTTGTTTCTATTCTTTCTATTTAGTTTCTATTCCTCTTTCTATTCTTAATTGTTTGATGGCTTAATAATATATGCTCAATCTGTAAGAAGAGTCAAAATGTTATTTAATGAAAAAAAAAGTTGGTTGTTTAAGTCTACTTCATCCCAGTATGGTCTGATAATAAGAATACTATGTCCGTGTACATGATACATGAGATTTTACATACTCCACTCTATATTTCATTGTAATTTTTTAACTTTACTTTATGGTGGAGATTGCCTCATATATTTTTTTATGAGTGTGTTATCAAAATTGATCTACAAATCCATAGCTAATTTTGGAGTTCTGGGTGCCTGTCCATCACCTGCCTATACACCATAAACTGTTTATATTTCTGCCATGCGTTATAGTTACCAGTGTTAAATACTAGAGATGAGCGAATAGTGAAATATTTGAAATTCGAAATTCGATTTGAATAGCTCCCGATATTCGACTATTTGAACGAATATCGGATCCCATTTTAGTCTATGGGAAAAAAATACTTGGGACCTGGAAATCAATATTTGACAAATAGGAGGTCACTAAGTACTCAATGACGCCTCAGGAAATGATGCCAACACCTCTGGATGCATATGGGACAGCAGGGGAAGCATGCCTGGCTGCATCTAACACTAGTGATGAGCGTAAAGTAGAAGCGTACGTTTCAGTCTAGCAGTACGCACTTGCCTAAGTATCAGGTGTAGCGTAAAATACGTAAAAACAAAATTAAGGAAAACTACAAATCAGTAGTAGCAAGATAACAGGTATTATCCTGCAATCACAGTATACAGCCATATACAATATGAGAAGAGGTCTGAACACACTGCCTGTCTCACAACAGCTTCTAAATCTTTATACTTTTAGCCCTAACAAGGGCTTTTGGGGGTCCCTTCCTACCTAACTTCACCTAAAAGCTTTCTCTCCCTGGTATACAGTCTGTCCCTCTCTAGCTCCAACCAGCAAGTGACACAAATCTGGTATCCACTATTCGTATACTCAGGAAGTCACATGGTTTAGCCAGCCAATCACAGTTAGAGGTATTTTTTTAAGTCCTGCCTATTCCTAGTGCCTGTCCCCCCCCCCCCCTGCATATTTATTGGCTGGAAAAAAGGGCCAGGGTGGGTGTGAGGGCGAATCAAATTTTTACTGCATTATTGTTCCAATATTCAAACGCAATCGAATAGCGTGAATAGCCATTCGATCGAATACTATTCGCTTATCACTATTAAATACCTTACAATGGGGAAATATAAAATCAGCTCATGCCAATGGCAGAATACACTCTATGGTTAACAATGACAATGCTAAATATATTTGCAAAGTGTGTGTGTGAACAGTTAATTATTACCTAATTCCCTAGTGAGAAGAGATTTAGCGTACTTACTCTTTGGGCCATTGTACACAGCACGAAGAGGAGGAAGTGAGTGCTTCAACCTTCAGCCTGTTGAAAAACCATGATCTGCCGACATTGTGCATGTTGGCTGACTGTGGTCTTGTAACAGGAGCTATTACACCAAGTGATTATCATCCGGAATGGCTGGTAATCACCGATAATCATTTGGTGTAATAGGGCCCTTATTGTTCAGTCACTTAGGGCCCTATTTAACCAACAGATTATCTGACAGATTTTTTTTGAGCCAAAGCCAGGAATGGACTATAAACAGAGAACAGGTCATAAAGGAAAGACTGAGATTTCTCCTCTTTTAAAATCCATTCCTGGCTTTGGCTTAAAAAAATCAGTCAGATAATCTGATAATAGGTGTAATAGGGCCCTTAGTCTCTCAATAACCCAGTGGGTTGATGCTCAAGTGCCTGATATAAAGTATTTTGATAGAAGATCTATTTTGATACAAATCACTTAAAGTACTTGGACATTATCCACGGGGACCATTGCTTATGCAAATGTGGAAAAAGTTTAAAAAATTTTTATTTCAGGTGGTTGATGATCCACCTTTGGTGGTCCAGTCCATGTTGTCAGATGATTAGTGGTCCAGTACATGCTGTCAGGTTATTGGTGGTCCAGTACATGGTGGCAGGTGCTTGGTGGTACAGTCCATAATGTCAGGATATTGGTGGTCCCCTTTGTGGTGTCTGGTGATTGGTGGTCCAGTCTAGTCACTGGTTTTTGTTGGTTTTTAAGTCAACTGGTGTCAGAAAGTTATATAGATTTGTAATTTACTTCTGTTTCACTGATTTCCTATGACAGCCTGGGAAATGTAGTGTTACATGCCACTCATACTGTCTATACTGTGGAGGATTTCCAGGTAGGGATCCCCTCCTTCTCTATTCATTTCATCAGCTTTATTTATAATACTCTGTGACCGCCATTTCCACATACAATTACATCAGATTGTCAGCAGTCTCCTTCATATTAACAAATCCACCGTATATAACCATATACCAGTGGATGCTAAACTGAGTGACCGGAAATATTGGGAATTGTAGTGTATAGAAATGTCTGTGAACCACAATGGAAACAACACATGGTCTGATTTGCCCATAGCAACCAATCACAGCTCACCTTTCATATCTATACAAGCTCTTATAAAATTAAAGCTGAGCTTTGATTGGTTGCTATGGGCAAGTTAGACTGTTGAAGTTGTTCATGGCAACCAATCACAATTCAGCTATTATTTTACCAGAGTAATTTGAGAAAAGAAAGCGGAGCTGTGATTGGTTGCTATGGGCCACATCAAACCATATTATTTAGTGTTCTTAGTGAGGCCTCACCATAAGCTGTTTGCTTGGTCACAAGTTTGTTTAGTGACCTCTGCAGTAAAGCGGATTGCCAGTCATTAATGGGTTAATGCTTCAGATGTGTTTGCCTGCAGTAACCATGGCAACCGTGCACTGAGATGACAAGCACTTATGTCATAAAGGAGGTTCCATTAAGCAATGCACCGCGCCCTGATCAGTGCCATCTTGGATGCGCCAGAGGCCTTGAGCTTGACTACTTTACTGCCCCCTACCCTTGATGTAATTTGGGGGTTCTAGCAGGGTAAAAGGGGTGGTCTGCATTAGACTACCCCTTAATCGAGTCTTCACCTTACTGAGAAGCGGACCTGGATCTGTGAAAGAGAAGAGAGATCTTCAATAAGGTGACAGATGTTGCAGCTGGATTTCTCACTCATACTATGGTATTACCCTCTAAGCCCAGGGGAGGGGCAACTCTCCAGCCATGGCTCCCTCGAGGTTTCCCCCACAGGGGTTTTTTCCTCGCCTGAGCGCTGGAGGGTGACTCTCTGTGAGTCGGGGGTCTGCCATTTTGGGTGTCATATAATTTTAAATAAAATTGAGACCCTTTGGCACCTGATTACAATGTGTTGTGTCTTTATTTTGCGTTCTTTGGTTTAACTTATTATTCTTGGGAGTTGGGGGTCCATCACATATTGCAGAGTGATAGAGCTGGACATCTGCCTGCTACACAGATCTATCACCTGCACAATAAGCCAAGTAGGATGGAGCAGGGGCTAGTACAACTCCTGCATGTATGTGCGTATCCCTGGATTAAAGGGGCACTCAAATCTTAAGGAAAAAATATGCATTGCATCTGCAAGATTTGACAACATGGACTCCACCATAAATATACATCATACATATGTTGCAGTGAAATGATAGAATCTGGGATTTGATCAATTCCCAGTAAACGATGAAATGACCAAGCGTTCCAGTTCCAGTGCCATCTTGGTCCTCTTCCTTGCCATCCGCCCGCTTGCTGCTGCGGTGCCTGCTGGGAGGTGACAGGACGCCGGCACGCTATCATGGGCCCTCCTGCTCCTGCTGTGGTGCCTGCTGGGAGGTGACAGGACGCCGGCGCGCTATCATGGGCCCTCCTGCTCCTGCTGTGGTGCCTGCTGGGAGGTGACAGGACGCCGGCACGCTATCATGGGCCCTCCTGCTCCTGCTGTGGTGCCAGCTGGGAGGTGACAGGACGCCGGCGCGCTATCATGGGCCCTTCTGCTTCTGCTGTGGTGCCTGCTGGGAGGTATGTCGCAGGGAAAATGATAGAATTCATTCCATAATTTTCCTGAAAGGGGTCAGTGATTTGATCAAATCCCTGACTTTCTTCAGGGAAATGATGGAACGGCGCAGTCATTTCATCATTTCCCAGGATTTGATCAAATTCCTGGATTCTATCATTTCACTGCCATATATACACAGCCCAGTGGCTCTTGTGTGTGTTGGCAGCATCAGGGGCAAGGCAAAGTATTGTACCCCCACACACATACATCCAGGTGTGGGCTTGGTAGCTACCGCCCCCCAAAATCCACAGAATGGGTGATATCAATCTGATTGGTAGGGGTCCCAGTGGTCACGAGATTGTGTGGAACGTGTCCCCCTCAAATAAACAGTGGGGAGAGTGCACCATTAATTCTCTATAGGTCTTGTTATCCTTTATCCTGTGAATAACTTTGAGAGAGGGGTATGTTCTCATGTACCATGTTGTTGGTGTTTTTTTAGAAACACGGCATTTGGGGGGGGGGGGGGCAAAAACGCTGCAACCACATGGTAACTTATAGTCAATGGGGAAAACCAAATGCAATACCCATAGGACATTTTTCTGCTATGGTGTTTTTTTTGTGTGTGTGAATTGTAGCAGGCTATGTGTTTGGTGTTTTGCCACAGACTTCTATAGGAGGGAATATTGTCATGCCTATATCGAAATTTGTGTTTTTTCCCCAGTTCAACAGAGCAGGAGATGTTTCCATGGGGACTTGCTATTGCTCTGGTCAGTTCCTGTCATGGACAGAAGTGGCAGCAGAGAGCACTGTGTCAGCTTGGAAAGACTACACTCCTCCCTACAGGACATACAGCAGCTGATGAGTACTGGAACAGTTTAAAAAAGAAGTAAGTTACAAATCGATCTAACTTTTGGACAGTTGATTTGAGAAGTAAAAAAACTTTAGTACCTCTTTCAAGTAAATAAAAAAGTCAATTAGCTTGACAAAGGCTGGTGTTGCCGATTTTCAAATTCCAGCCGGAGTGTATACACACACTGACATCGGCTACCAACACATGGCCGATAGAAGTGCTACGGCACGAAATGTTGCTGCAGCGCTCCAGCATTCTCTCATTTTATCTGTACTGATTTTGAACTGTGGGAATAAAGTCTAAGAAGATGCAACTAATGGTGAGTGCCATATCTCTGTCTTCAATTTTGCAACAAACTACTACTCTCAACGTGACCACAATATACTATTATGCTGCATACATAGCAGACCACAACCCCCAACATGACCATAATCTATTTCTATTATACCCTCTACATAGAACACTCAGTTACTCACTGCCTCTATATAGTAACCTGGGGTTTTATCCCATTATATAGAGACAGGGAGTGACTGGGGGTGACAGGCAGCAGCATGTAGTGTGCAGAATCAACGCAGCCCCTCGGCCTTGGGGCCTGTCTCCACCCTCCTTATTTGCATTGTTGATTGGATTTGATGGGTTATCTTTATCTATTTTTAAATTCTAAAAAAAAAAAATTCAATCACGTTTCTATTGTCAGTGTCCCTCCACTGTAGGAGACATGGAAGGATCTTTCTTTTCAGCAGTGCTGATTTGATGACGGATAAACGGAACATATTCCGTATCTATTTTTATAGCTTTGTATTTAATTAGAATACTAACAGAGAGGAATCACAGAGAATGGGGAAGTAATTGTAACAAATGCAGAAATTCCATTTAAACATAAATGCCTGAATAAATATGGATATTAACAAAGCCCTTTTATTATTGTAAGACCATCTGGTAGACCTCCGGCAGTGGAGCTTATTACCGACAGACACAGTATCCACCTCATTTCTACTCCATAAACTTACTGTACCATATCAGCAGAAAAACGTAAAGGAAAAAAAAAACATCCAAATGGCAAGGAATAGATAATATACAGAATGACAAAACCCTGAATTCTGCATGGAATTCAATACATTGGAAGGTTGATCTCTAATTATAAAGAACGTGTGCAAATCCCTGTTTAACTGCAGCCTGATCTTTATTGTTATCCTTGTTCTAAGAGCACAGATCATCAATAAGCTCTAATAGATGCTTACAGGTGTCATAAACTGTGGCCCTCCACTACACTTCCCATCATGCCTGGACAGCTAAAGCATTGGCTGTCTAGGCATGATGGGAAGTGTAGTTTTGCAACAGCTGCAGGGCTGCAAGCCAAAGCCAGAAACAGACTTTAAACAGAGATCAGGTCATGAAGGAAAGTCTGAGATTTCTCCTCTTTTCAAATCCATTCCTGGCTTTGGCTTCAAATCTTTGGCAGATAATCTTTCTTTGTAAATGGACCCTAAGAGTGTGTGTGTGTGTGGGGGGGGAGGTGCTGGAGAGGCTCCCTGGACAATCCTTAGATCATCCTGGGAGCACTTAGGAGATAGCGTCGGTCTGCTGCCACCACTATTATTGCGCAAAGCAACGGACAGCAGAACGTTGTTACCATTGAAGAATTTTCAACATGTTGAAAGACAAGCATCGGCCAACATCATGCATGTTGGCTGATCATTGTCTTTTAACTCTAGCTATTACACCAAGCGATTATCAGTCGTAACAGCCAATAATCGGCCAAATACGGCCAACAATCGCTTGGTGTTATAGGGCCTTTAAAATGACCCTGTTGCACATCAACATTTTTGATCTGGGTAATCAGTCCCTTACCAATCATTAGAGCTGGGAGAAGTACTAAACCCAGCCTGACTGTCAATCACTGACAGAACAGCCACTGGACTCTTAAGCCTAGAATAAGCCAGTTATACTGAATCTCTTTCCATAGCCATATTTGTATCCGTTCTCAGCTTATCCCCTCTATAATATGTTTATAGACATGATTACTTATTCAACGTGACAGGGTCACTTTTATTTTTCCTTCAACTATATGTAATACATATCAACAAAACGCAACAATCACTGAGCTCAGGGAGTACATAATGGAGTACTCATACAAGAGTCTCCATTGATAGGTGGCCTCCAGAGAAATTTGAATATGCTTTGGTTGCTTTTAGACTCCCGACCAAGGCTCCACAGACAACTTTTTATATATCTATAACAAACTCAACCAGTACTCCAATAGTGGTCTTAGACACTGCACACAGCAGTGTGCCATGTTATTATCTCTCCTTTATCTTGGATTCAACCCATGGCCGTTTAAGCACAAGAAGGATAATTCAAGCATAAAAGCCTAATATCTGTAAAAGATCGGAGTATTATATGATCCCTATTTACAGTTTAGTATGGTTTTAGGAAATGATAATACAGTATAAGCTGCATTTTGGCCGGATTTAGTATTGTACAACATCTTGGCTCTGCGGAGAGGGGATGAGATAGAAACTGTGAAATCCACAATATTCCATCTGTCACCATGTCACATCTATTACTTTATGCTCTGTTAGATCATTGAACAGTTTTGTAATTTTAATTGGACTTTTACATATTAGTAGAGTGAAGGATCACATAGACTCTTACACTAATGTGATCATCAAAGCTAAATGGGGATTTACATTTACCGTCTTTGAAAAGGAATGATGGAAACTGAGCGGCAAATATTAGTTTTACAGATCATTTCTAATGTAAGCATTTTTGTTACATTTACACGTAAAATTATGCAAATCTTTAACCCCATAACAACCAGAACATTGTTGTTAGGTATTTCAGGAAGGTATTGGTAACAGCCCAGACTTGAGGGGGGGGGGGGGGATTTATGAAGACCGGTGTACAAGTACGCCGGTCTTATGTTAAGCCCTGCACCCTTTTCCTTGGTAGGATTCACTAAGAGGCGCACACCCCCTGAATCCGGCCGGCCAGGCGCCCGAATCTGTGCCAAGAGTGCTAAATCTACACCTGCTTGCAGGAGTAAATCATGATAAATGAGGCGCGGGAGGAGGCCACGCCTTCTCTCCACCTTGTCACGCCCCCCCAAGCTCCCTCAGCCCACCCATCAGGCGAGTGGGGTGTACAGCAGGCATACACCAGGGACAAGGGCCGAATCTGCACCTTCTCCCTGTCGTACGTCTTGGGCGGACGCTTGATAAATGTCCCCCTTGGTGTGTTTTTTTTCATTGTATTTTCTTTGTTATATTCATGTTTTACAAAATATATCGGACTTTATTATATACTGTTCCCTTTTGATGCAAAACAAGAAAAGGTCTTGGAACATCTGGTTTTCTGAATCTAATTCTGCTAAGCCTCAACCTCTTTCTAGATATATGAAATACACTGGGAAAACAATAGTCACACATACAGCTGCATTGAAGGTGTTATCTAGGATTAGAAAAACATGGCCACTTTTATTCCAGATTCACTCTTGTCTCTAGTTTGGTTGGGACTTTGCAACTCAGTTCCATTTAAGTAAATGGAGCTTAGATGCCAACCACACCGGAACTGGAGACAAGAGTCGTATTGTCTCTGGAAGAAAGTGGCCATGTTTTTCTAATGCTGGATAACCCCTTTAAAGGCATCTGTGTGAACCAGCCCTGGCTGAATGCAATGTACATCCTTTTGATGAAGCCAAAGGTACATTTACACCCACCATTAGAGATGAGTCAACAAATGGTACGTTTGTGCAGATCTAGTCATTCTGCATTTGAATCCCACAGCCTGGAGTAGATGGAAGCAGCCCTATGGCTGCGGGAGTCAAATGTTAAGTGATTGGGTTCACATAAGATTTAGGGCCCTATTCCACCGGGCAATTATCGTTCAGATTATCATTAAATCGTTCGAATCTAAACGATAATCGTTCGGTTGAAATGAAGTTAACGATTAACGACCGAACGAGAAATCGTTGATCGCTTTATAAGACCTGGACCTATTTTTATCGTTGCTCGTTCACAAAACGTTCGCACATCGTTCGCATTAAATAAGACGTCGTTCGGTCGTTTGCAGTAGATACGAACGCAATAGCGAAGAAAAAACGATCGCAAATAAAATCATAAGTAACGATTATCGTTCCATGGAAATGAGTGAACGTTTTCAGGTCTTTTGCAATAGAGGTCGTTCGAGATCGTTAATCGTTAACGATTCTGCGAACGATAATCGTCCGGTGGAATAGGGCCCTTACTGTGTTAGCTCATTTCTATCCACCATACCAAAATGCTAGATTGACCACCATTGTGCTTATATCTAGCAAGGTAATACATAACAGACCATGATGCTGCTAAGGGTCAATGGGGGAAGGTGGGGGGTTGGTTTGGTCGGCTGTGTGAGGACAAACCTTAGCACCATAGTGGGGACCCCTCTCTTCTACATATTCTCCTGGGATGGCGTAAACTATCATAAATACATGTTATGATGGCATGTTAATAGCCTTGGTCAGAAGTGTAGGAAAGGTGAGCTTTACAAGGTAACATCTAGTTTTAGAAATACAAGTGACCTATTGCATGTTTTATTATGTTGCAGAATAGAAGTAATTCAATGGCAAATAATAATAAAAAGAAATAAAGATTATTCAGCTCCACGTGCGTATTTGCAGTCTTGGAACACTCGTTTCACATGCATGTCACATGGCAATGAGTTACCCCCATGTGCTATTATGGGATCTAACGTCTCACTCCAGTAACCCAGGCACTAATCGCAGCTCTTAATGTGCATTCAAGCAAATTACAGCAGGTAATTACATTAAGCTCAATAGCCTAATTTCCTATTAGAAGTACCAGAGAGTAACAATTCACCATTCTACTCACTGAATGATTGATCACATCAGCACTTTCCTCACTACAGAGACTTATTGGAAACCAATTTAGTCCATTCCGCACAAGCTGCCAGTTTTTTGATTTGTTGCAGCAGCACTTGTAGCCTTGGCAAAACAAGCGGATGAGAAAGGCGTCGGTACATTTACTACTACAGAGGAACAAACATCCCTGTGTACTATAGCACTCTACCAGAATGAGAATCCTGCAACCAGGGAACCCAAAGCATTTTACTTTCTGTACTGACGTGAATGCCCATGAATGATTGAAAATAAATGTTACAATAAACTACAGTTTTCTAATGTGACCTTAAAGGGGTTGTCCGGCGATAAAAAATTATTCACAGAATAACACACATTACAAAGTTATACAACTTTGTAATGTATGTTATGTCTGTGAATGGCCCCCTTCCCCGTGTTTCCCCCCACCCACGCTAGACCCGGAAGTGTGGTGCATTATACTCACCGCATCTCGTGTCGTCCACGGTCTCCGATCATCAGCAGTGACATCTTCTTCGGGAGGCCGGCGGATCTTCCCGAGTGCCGGCCGCCCTCTGCAGCGTCATCCGAAGCTCAGCCGCGATTGGCTGAGCATAACTGTGCTCAGCCAATCGCGGCTGAGCTGCTGATGACGCGGCCACGTCATCAGCAGCTCAGCCGCGATTGGCTGAGCACAGTTATGCTCAGCTAATCGCGGCTGAGCTTCGGATGACGCTGCAGAGGGCGGCTGGCACTCGGGAAGATCCGCCGGGCTCCCGAAGAAGACGTCACTGCTGAGGATCGGAGACCGTGGTCGGCACGTAACAGGTAATGTATAGCGCACCACACTTCCGGGTACACGGGTGGGGGTGGTGGGACACGGAAAAAGGGGGCCATTCACGGACATAACATACATTACAAAGTTGTATAACTTTGTAATGTGTGTTATTCTGTGAATAATTTTTTATCGCCGGACAACCCCTTTAAAGAGTACCTGTCATCAAAAAACTGTTATCAGACATGTTAAAAGTTATTGATGACAACATGTGCCATTGCTGACACCTGTTCTGATCAGGAGACATACAGTAGTCGGGGAGAGACCTCTGCAGTCGGCATGTTCACTCCCCGCCTGTTTCTCTGCTACCGCTCTGTCAATGGAAGTCTATGAGACTACCTAGATAGACCTAGATGAATTTCGTTGCTGCCCGCACCCGCCTCCCCCCCCCCCAATCCAAGCGTATTTCTCAGCAGTGACATCCGGTAGGATAAATAACTTTTGACATGCCTGATAACATGTCAAAAGTTATTTTTACTGACAGGTACTTTCTAAGTTTGTACAATTAAAGTGTAGAAAACATAGAGGCCATGAACATGAGAGTTCTATTGATTCACATATCTAAAATTTAAGAAACCAGAAAGTACCAAATCACTGCAGAATCAGACTACACATAGTTTGTTTGCAGTCTGTAACCATAGAGACATAAACCTGAATAGCAGCTGTTACACTAAACAGTAAAATTTTTATTTAATAAAGACCATTTATAAAATTGAGTCATATTAGACACAATGAAGTAATAAAGAAAAACTTGTTGTAAAAGAGTATACAGTGGTACCTTGGTTTAAGAGCATTTTGGTTTAAGAGCTCACAGTTTTTCAAAATTGTGGCTTGGTTTAAGAGCATTGCTTTGGTTTAAGAGCTCCCTGTTCTGGGTGGGAGAGGGAGTGGGGGAGGGGCATAGTCTGCATAGTGTGGGTCTACAGCACTGTACTCTGACCCAGGAAGTCTCCCTCACCTTCCAAATAATAGCAGAAACACTTCAGGCTGGGGCTCACATCAGGGGACAGGACTGTGGGGGTAATCTCTCCATAGCTGTAACCCCTCTCTCCCCGGACAGAGAGCGCTGCATGTATGTGCCCACATGTTTCCTGCTCATTCCTTCCTGCTCCCTGCAGTCTCTGTCCGCCCTTGTGTTTCCTATCCTCTCCATTACTGTACAGTAACTTATAATATCACATATTTTGCTGTTTCTCAATGTTTGTTTTATCTGTTTTACAGGTTATTCAGAATAATAAACCATTATTTTTGGGGTGTGGAACCAATATTCTGCATTTCACTGATTTCTTTGGTTTAAGAATGGATTTGGAGTACAAGCATGGTCCCGGAACGAATTCTGCTCGTAAACCAAGGCACCATTATATATCTTTTTTGGATATCTTTAGGGATCTGTTTAATAGTTGTACATGTTCTAAACTGTATCCTAAAAAGGCAATCCTTTTAATACCAAAATGGAGACATTTAAGGCTTGCCATGAGACTACTCCAAAACACATGGGAGCTCCCACTTTTGGGAGGGGTTTGCATAAATTAATAATAATAATAATAATAATAATAATAATAATAATAATACTTATTTGTATAGTGCAAACAGATTTCTCAGTGCTTTTTTCCCACACACAATACAAAGATTACATTTACACATTACAGGATTAAATAAATGATTAAAATAAAGATACAAAATGAGTCAGAGATCGGCTGGCAAGAGCTTATAGACTAGAAGGACTGAGGGAAACACAAGATGCAGTAAGAGCTTGTGTAGATGGTCCAGCCATCGTACATAGAATCAGAAAGTACCTATGAGTGTGGGGTGAGCCAGCCATCTGCCAATGTCTGAGTACAGGTTCTAAGTATAAAGTGCAAGGAACCATCTGAGATATACAGTAGAAGGTGAGGGGACAACAGAGGGGGAGACAAAATTTAAGGAGTGCTATAAGTGTGCCTTTAGAGAGGAGTCTTCAGGGAACTCTGGAAGCTGTGAGTGTTGGGAATGAGTCTAATGTCTTTGAGTAAAGCATTCACAGAACTGGTGCAGCACGAGAGAAGTCTTGGAGGTGGGAGTGTGAGGTTCTGATTATGGAAGATGTTAGTGTAAGGTCCTTAGCAGAACGCAGAGCACAGGAAGGATGGTAGGTGGGGATGAAGGAGGAGATATATGAAGGGGCAGAGTTGTGGAGAGCTGTATGGGTGAGGGTGAGGAGTTTGAACTGAGTTCTGGATTTAATGGGCAAGCAGTGCAGTGACTGGCAGAGAGGGGAGACGTCGGTGTAACGGCTGGATAGAAAGATGAGCCTGGCTGCTGCGTTCAGAATAGACTGAAGAGAGGAGTGTTTAGAGAGAGGAAGACCCCTTTTGGCTATTGCTGATTTACCACAGTGCACAGAGCCATTTTATTCAAAGGGCAAACAGGCCAGCCTACATCAGCCTAGGGACTTACACACAGGCAATGCACAGGGGACTACTACTGCCACTAAACATAATTTAATCCCCTTCACTGTGCCAAGCCAAGGAGGGTGGGAGGTCTGGTAGAAAAGGGAGCTAAGGACTACAACCCTCATCTTCAAGGCAACACTACAATCCTACAGGAGGTGAGCTGCAGTTACATGACGCTCATTCCCTGAGTGCGGTCTCTAAACAGATGATCCACACAGTGTTGGAACCCTGCTGATCAGTACACTTTGCCCCAAAAACCCTTTAAACCTCAAGTCCCCAGTACTGCAAGGTAACCCCTAAATCTCATTTTTTGGGGTGGAGGGAGGGTCTACTCAAGAAATCTTTCCACTATGTGCACTGATGTGCTAAAGCAGCCCACAAGGTGCAGTACTCTGTAAAAGCATTTACATTAACCACTTCTAAAAATAAGTCACCCTCCTTTTCTGTTTGTTTATATGGAAGAAGTTGCTGGCTGGTCCAGGCTACACTCTGGCTAATGACTTTCTAATAGTAATACAAATTGCTTGGCGAGTCGCCAATTATATGCAATCAAAGTGTAATTAAAATCTGCACTGTTATTAATCAGCTAAACAAAAACGTATCAAAATAAACAAAAACATACAGCATTGTTTTTACCAAATATAAACCAGTCAGCCTACAGTCGCCAATTTACATTATGTACATCAGTAATTTTTTTTCTCCCTAGTTATGGATATAGATTCTACCTGCTTGACAACCGGTTTGTAAAATCTACTTTTCTCTGTGTAGCGTTATTGATGTGCCTGACTGGACGAGTGCCATGGCCCTGGCAGAAGTGACTATTGCTTGACAAATACCGTAATCTAGTGTATATGCAATACAGAGACAAATAACCTTCCGCTGTGTGTTTATATATATATATATATATATATATATATATATATATATATATATATATTGCATAAAAACGTTTACATATAAATGAAGAATGATATAATGTTAAATTCCACATATAAAAAAACCGCCAGCAAACCATATACATTTACAGAGTATGAAGAAAGATTAAATGTAGACACATATATCTAGAACTATGATGACTACTAAACTATCTACAATTTATAAAGTATTGAAATGTTTCATGAACTTTTCTTTATAGGTACAAAACATTTCCATAGCTATATTCCCAGAAAGAATAGACACAACTTGTAAAATCCAGAGAGTATAATAAAAGCAAACCTGGAGAAAAACCTAAGCACCACAGCCAGGGCTTTTGCTGACGTGCAGTTACAGGTGGGCACCTTTTATTGCCCCTATAGTAATTTGTCATGCAGTCCCAGGGGACATTGTGATAATAGTATGGATGTCCATGCAGTGAGAGCATGCCTCAGGTCCTACCGCCTGAAGAGTCCTCTGCCTTATCCAGCCGGGCTGAAATACTCTCCACTTTCTTAGTGTCCATGTTGGAGACTACAGTGTGAATGGAGGTGGACAGGGGACAGATTGCTGTCAGATACTGCTACAGTGTGCTAAGGAGATGAGAAGTGGCTTCTGCTTACATAGACAGAGTGCGGCTCAGTGGGGGAGGAGGACTGGCTACTGGTGAATCTCCGCTATAGAGATGACCGTATCCATAGACAAAACAATTCTCATCTAAATGGAAACACAATTCAATTGGTGTCTCTGCCATAAATAAGACTTTGTATGTTATGATACTAATAGGTTTGAAGATGCATCATAGCTGTATAGTGTATTATTGATACCATTCCTTGTGGAGATCTAAACTTTCTCGGTAGGGCAGGGGAGTCAAATTCACGGCCCTCCAGCTGTTGCAAAACTACAGTTTCCATAATGCTTGAATAACCAAATTTTAGCTTTGGCTGTCCAGGCATGATGTGAATTGTAGTTTGGCAACAGCTGATTGCCTCCAAGATTGACACCTGTCCTTTAGGGGTGTGTGTACACTGGGTAGTTATCCACATGGAAGAATACTCTGCTAAGTCCACAGGGGCAGCCTTGTATTTCTGCTGTGTATTTTTTTTAGTCTGTTCACTGATGTAATCTGTTGTGGTTTTTGTTGTGGATTAGCAATCAATAGCGCTAAATCTGTGTTGTGGTTTTCCAGTGTGTTTTCCCTGTGGAATAAGGTACGTTACATAATAGCACCAAAAAATGCACCACAGTGTATACTGAATTGTGGCATGTATTCCCATTAACACAGTGCCTAGACATTGTGTGAACCTAGTCCTAGAATGAAGACGAGATATACATGGAAAAATGTCAGACAAAATGCGATGTGTATGGGAATATAGGGAATATGACATTGAGAGAAAGGAGCTGCTGCACCTCACACCTATGGCTGACACGAACGCCACTCGGCTACATTTAAAAACCAATGCCAGGTTGGTATATAATTTGATCAAACCATATTGCCCCATGTACCACGTGCCGGTCTCCTGGTTCACACGGGTCCCTACACTAACTCCACACTGTGTCGGTCAGCGACCACTAACCCCGCAAAGCATGCACAAACAGTGAAGGGAGGCCATGGAATAGCCCTGCAACCCCAATGTCACAGGACCAAACCCAAAATGCCCCACCAATACCGTAATATAGGGAATATACTACTATCCTGCAGAGGCAATCCCTAAGATCACATCTTGAAACAATTGAAAATGCATAGTAAATCAAGGTTAATAGGAATGCTACCTAGATTTTTCTTACTGACTGAACAGTTTCTAATTTTTATTGTATTGTTTTTTCCCCCACTTTATTATGAGGGCAGACATATTGCCTAAACTTTCTGCACAGTGGTCTATCTAACTGATAAAACCAATTAACACCTTTTTTTTTTACATCTTTGCCCAATGGAAATAATGTTCATTCTTTTTGTTCATGCTTTTTAGTATGTCCCTTAGAAATATACTGTCAGGGTCGGCTACAGGATTTTGCGAGCCCACGGGCGACAGAGCCTTAGCGACCCCTCATCCATCCACACACTATGCACATTTACTTGAGACACCACTAACATACATAAACACACATTATTGACACTGACTGAGTGAATGACAGACACTGACATGTCTTCTCCCTCTTCCTCTCTGTTGGGCTGCACTCCACACTGTAAGGTTGAGGACCTTCGGGTCATGTGATCAGGTCCTTCATCCTTTTCTCTCTCTGTGCAGGTCCTGCTCCATCTCCTGTGTCTTCTGATGTTCTGTGCTCACCCTGCACTACAGTGAGAGTGCTGAACATTAGAACACTGGGCGCCTCTTCCTTTCTGAATCCCTGGAGGCGCTGCGGGCACGGCCCTTGCCCGGGTAAACCCTGTGCTGACGCCGGCCCTGTTCACTGTAGTTTTCACCAATCCCCTTATGGACACAATAGACTGGCAGTGACCCTATTTACTTTCTAGGGGGGTTCTAAGTTTTCTCTCTGACCTGTGCAGAGGTCAGTATACCAGGAGGGGAAGAAGAGAAGCTATGACCATCATCCATCATGAATGGTGTGATCCCATCCTATCTATACACCGATGTTACCTCACATTGTAATCCTGCCTATGATGTTAGTAATAAGAAGGTGATCCCATGAGCAAAAATACTCAATTTAAACAATAGGTAATTCTGTTGACATAGAGGGAGTATGGGGGTTATTAAAGGGGTTTTCCCCTTGTACACAGGTTAGCCAGCAAACAATGAATCCAGTAGGAAAATGATTAAATGTGTTAAATGGAGATGGTCCATTCTGTCGGTCATTGTCCCAGCCTACTGACACTTCTGCTATCTCTGTAGACTTACCCTTACACCATATCATGGCCTTCAATGCATTCTTCAACTCTATTTCCCATACACAATGTCAGGCCTATCAGTGACATGTTGTATAGATTCTGAACTACACTTTTGGAA
This sequence comes from Dendropsophus ebraccatus, assembly GCF_027789765.1. Lineage (NCBI taxonomy): Eukaryota > Metazoa > Chordata > Amphibia > Anura > Hylidae > Dendropsophus > Dendropsophus ebraccatus. The sequence goes on from NC_091460.1 coordinate 47,548,048, forward strand.
TACAACTAGGATTTCTGTTGCTGTACACATGACTGGTTTAATGTGTAAGCAATTCCTTAATGTACAGGCTCTTAATTCCCCAAGGAAATGTAGCATGGCATTTGTTGACTGAGAGAAACAAAATCACAGCATTAAGACGCAGGCGGTAGGCGCCTTTCTCCATTAGCCAATTGCCCATCTATTTCCATCAAATGATTCTGTGTTTTACTAGGCGCCGCTTTCCAGGAAATATAGCGGAGGAGGACATTCACTGCACCACACACTTCACGGGAGGATTCATGGTGTCATCTTTATTAGCTCCAACGGCCTTCACTTTAATAACTGTGTACTATGCGGAAATTGCTACTGGACAATGAAAGTAAAAGTTCTATTTCATAAATTGTCAATCAGACCTGGATTCCACAAAACCGCTAAAGGCATGCTGTGGTATCTGGCACCATGACATTAACAGCAGATCCTTCGAAATCCGTCGAAAATCCTTTTTCTTTCAAATCAACTGGTTACAGGAGGTTATACAGGTTTATAATTTACTTTTATTTAAAAATCTAAGTCTTCCCATACTTATCAGCTGCTGTATGTCCTGCAGGAAGTAGTGTATTCTTTGCAGTCTGACACGGTACTCTCTGCTGACATCTCTGGCCGAGACAGGAACTGTCCAGAGCAGGAAAGGTTTTCTACAGAAATTTGCTACTGCGCTGGACAGTTCCTGTCTCAGACAGAGGTGTTCCAGTCCCTGTGTATAGGGGCTAAGTTTCTGCTAGTGGAGGGGAGGAGAGGGTTGTTGAACCACAGGTTGCATGGTTTATGGGAATGCTTAAGATTCCTGAAAAAACTTTTGATGTGTCACAGATTGGTCCGGATCTCACTGCTGAGACCACCACCGATCAGAATGAGCCAAGAGAAGTGTGTAGCAGCACATTTTACTCTCTGGCAACTATGTAGAGAAATGGTATGAAGCCACAATATGGCCATGTTTAAGAAGTCTTCATAAGACAGGTACAAGATGCAGAGCTAACGAAGCAGACAGACGCGAAACAGCTGCTCTGGCCTGTGGCTCTTGTGAGCTTTCATCCTTACTATAAAATAAAACAACATTCTATGAGCTGGTGAGTGCTGTCTTTCTATTCTTTTTGCTAAGGATTCAATATATAAAAATGTGAAGTCTTCAGATAAACTACACTACCGTTCAAAAGTTTGGGGTCACATTGAAATGTCCTTATTTTTGAAGGAAAATCACTGTACTTTTCAATGAAGATAACTTTAAACTAGTCCTAACTTTAAAGAAATACACTCTATACATTGCTAATGTGGTAAATGACTATTCTAGCTGCAAATGTCTGGTTTTTGGTGCAATATCTACATAGGTGTATAGAGGCCCATTTCCAGCAACTATCACTCCAGTGTTCTAATGGTACAATGTGTTTGCTCAATCGCTCAGAAGGCTAATTGATGATTAGAAAACCCTTGTGCAATCATGTTCACACATCTGAACACAGCCTAGCTCATTACAGAAGCTACAAAACTGACCTTCCTTTGAGCAGATTGTGTTTCTGGAGCATCACATTTGGAGGGGTCAATTAAACGCTCAAAATGGCCAGAAAAAGAGAACTTTCATCTGAAACTCGACAGTCTATTCTTGTTCTTAGAAATGAAGGCTATTCCATGCGAGAAATTGCTAAGAAATTGAAGATTTCCTACAACGGTGTGTACTACTCCCTTCAGAGGACAGCACAAACAGGCTCTAACCAGAGTAGAAAAAGAAGTGGGAGGCCACGTAGCACAACTAAGCAAGAAGATAAGCCCATTAGAGTCTCTAGTTTGAGAAACAGACGCCTCACAGGTCCCCAACTGGCATCTTCATTAAATAGTACCCGCAAAACACCAGTGTCAACATCTACAGTGAAGAGGCAGCTGCGGGATTTTGGGCTTCAGGGCAGAGAGGCAAAGAAAAAGCCATATCTGAGACTGGCCAATAAAAGAAAAAGATTAAGATGGGCAAAAGAACACAGACATTGGACAGAGGAAGACTGAAAAAAAAGTGTTGTGGATGGATGAATCCAAGTTTGAGGTGTTTGGATCACAAAGAAGAAGGTTTGTGAGACGCAGAACAAATGAAAAGATGCTGGAAGAATGCCTGACGCCATCTGTTAAGCATGGTGGAGGTAATGTGATGGTCTGGGGTTGCTTTGGTGCTGGTAAGGTGGGAGATTTGTACAGGGTAAAAGGGATTCTGAATAAGGAAGGCTATCACTCTGCAACGCCATGCCATACCCAGTGGACAGCGCTTGATTGGAGCCAATTTCATCCTACAACAGGACAATGACCCTAAACACACCTCCAAATTGTGCAAGAACTGTTTACAGCAGAAGCAGGCAGCTGGTATTCTATCGGTAATGGAGTGGCCAGCGCAGTCACCAGATCTGAACCCCATTGAGCTGTTGTGGGAGCAGCTTGACCGTATGGTACGCCAGAAGTGCCCATCCAACCAACCCAACTTGTGGGAGCTGCTTCTAGAAGCGTGGGGTGCAATTTCTCCAGCTTACCTCAACAGATTAATAGCTAGAATGCCAAAGGTGTGCAATGCTGTAATTGCTGCAAAAGAAGGATTCTTTGATGAAAGCAAAGTTTGATGTAAAAACAATGTTATTTCAAATACAAATCTTTATTTCTAACCTTGTCAATGTCGTATCTCTATTTTCTATTAATTTCACAACGTATGGTGGTGAATAAGTGTGATTTTTCATGGAAAACACAAAAAATTGTTTGGGTGACCCCAAACTTTTCAACGGTAGTGTATATGTAATGCTGTACAAAATTTTTAGTGCCATTCTACAGGGTAGAATAAAGTATAAAACTACACAAAAAACATGAGCTGCATTGGTCCAAGCTGAGGAATAATAATAATAATAATAATAATAATAATAATAATAATAATAAAAAAAAGCCCAAAAATACTACTTGACTCAGAGAATGCCCAAGTTGCTGTGATGATGATGCATATGTAAGATATATCACCATCGATACATAAATACTGGAAATGGTAATAACCCTGCCTGATATTAGACACCAGATACATTGGAGGGATATAGCTTATGGCATTCAGTTCACTTTTATTGATGCTCACCTCATGTAATATATTTATTACTTGCTATATTAGATGGGTCGATAGCACTCTGCAACTTTTATTGGTTTTGGCAACCAGCTTACTAATTTCTTTAATCATATCTATTTCATCAGTCTAACATTAGGAAGACATAAGAGGATTGTAGCATAAACAATTTCCCTCGCTACTGAATGGGATTTTATAGCTATGCTTTAGGCAGCTCAGGTTTTGGATATCGCTCTAAACAAGCGCGGGTCTTATATGTATTGGTACTCTTTAAAAGGGAATCTCTACCTTTGATAAGGTAGCACAAACCTGCTGATAGCTCCCCTTTAAGTGTGCCGATTACAAGGCTCAACTATTATGTGGATAGAGCTGCACAGGCAATCACTGGATTGTTCCAGAGGCTCTTTGCTGCCATTATTGCTGTGCCACTTATGTACTATTATGAAGGGAGATGTGCGATAGGACAGAACAAAGTCATCTGCTGATCAGTTCACTGGCGGGAATTTTTTCCCTGGCGTTTTTGTCACCTCTTGTGGTCCAGCAATTAGGTAGTGATGGCAGGGGAAAAAGAAAAAGTTCAGCACACAAACACCTAAAACACAAAAAAGATCATTCACACAAAGTCCAAAAAGCTAGAAAAAAAAATGCCAATGCATGGGGGAAAAAAAAAAAACGCATCGTCAGTTTTTCTGGAGGCCTGCAAAATACCACACAGAAAGGCTGAATGAGGGCTCCCTAAAGCGGTTTTTACACAAGCACAATATGAACACATCCGAATAACACCCAACAGTCCTGGTCGAACCACAGGTAGATCACTATGATGCTGTCAGTTCAGGGCATTAGATCGGTGGTCAGGCCAGGACTTGCAGCTGTAAGATGGATACAAAAATGTACTCAAAAAAATGCCTGAGGCACAGAAATTCTCATCCTCTGATGAAGGTATATATTGTGACTTGCACTGCATCTTATGTTGATGGTTCCACATTACACAGTGACAACTACATTCTAATGATACTTCAGGATAGGGCTGGGCGATTAATCAAATTAATTCGATTAATTCGCCTAGATCAGTGCTTCCCAACCGTTTCCACCTCGGGGCACCCCTTGGAAAAAAAAATTTCCTCGGGGCACCCCTACTAAATAATGTTCTACAAAATAAGAAAACCGTCATATAGTGACTCTTCTTTGATCTGAGGAGTCACTTTCCCTTTTCCTCTCCATCCGCCATGATGATTTCTTCCAGCTACTTTTCATCTCTTCAGACAATGACGTCACATCGTCAAGCCTGCCGGAGAGGTCACGTCCCGGCCCCCCATAGGCTGCTGGCATGAAGTGCCGGCGGCCTATGGGAGTGAATATAGGAGCAGGACGCTGACACTTCCTGCTCCTATATTCTGCTTACTGTAATGTTCCGCCCGAACATGAAAGTGATCCGTGCATCCCGAGAAGCTGCGCAGCCGCAGCTTCTCGGGATGCTTAAAGAGACAGCACACTTTTCCCACCGGGATCCCGCGGCATCCCGGTTGGGAAACGCTGGCCTAGATATTGAAAATCAATTTAGTTTTTTTTTTGAAAATCGTAAATTCGATTTTCAAAGAAAAGAAAAAGAAATGCCCTTCGACCTACAGGGGGAGCAGTGGCGCTCCGGGCAAGCTTCTCCTTCTGAAGGTCAGAGTAGGACCGCACAAGGCCGCCTGCCCGCCCCCGACCTACCTACATGCACGATCGCTCCCGGAGGTCCACCTCCTGAACTCGGAGCTCTGCCGCCCGCCCCCAGCCCACACTCGGAGGTCTGCCCGCACCCAGAGGTCTGCTGCCCGCCCCCAGTCCGCACCCGAAGGCCCAGCATGACCCCACTGATACAGGCTGCCAGGTATACAGGAGGGGGACTACAGGTCCCAGCATGACCCCACTGATGCAGGCTGCCAGGTATACAGGGGGGGACTACAGGTCCCAGCATGACCCCACTACACAGCCAGGTATACAGAGGGGGACTACAGTTCCCAGCAGGCCTCATGCAGTGAGCGTCACTGCAGCCCTGACCCGGAGGTCTGCCCCCAATACTGCTCAACTACTACCCCCAACACTGCTCCACTACTACCCCCAATACTGCTCTACTACTACTACTGCTGCTACTACTACTACCACCCCAATACTACTCCTAATACTGCTCTACTACCCCCATACTGCTCTACTACTACCCCCAATACTACTCTACTACCCCTATATTGCTCTACTACTACCCCAATACTGTTTTACTACTACCCCTATATTGCTCTACTACTACCCCTATATTGCTCTACTACTACCCCTATACTGCTCCACTACCCCCAATACTATTCTACTACCCCTATACTGCTCTACTACCCCAATACTGCTCTACTACTACCCCAATACTGCTCTACTACTACCCCCAATACTGCTCTACTACTACCCCCAATACTGCTCCCAGTACCGTTTGCTACTATTACCCCCACTCCTGATACTACAACTACTTCTTTACTAAAAACAGGCCTCATCATCTATGCTTCTACTATTACTACACCCCTAGTCCACTATGCCTCTACTTCTACACCCATCATAATTAGCAAGAAAAAATAAATTGAGATTTAAATCGAGAATGGAGGGAAAAAAATATTGAGATTTTATTTTTTGCCCATATCGCCCAGCCCTACTTCAGGGAACAGGAATATGAAGCTTGCAGTCACTTAAATGTTCTTCGCTGAATTTTAAGAGGTTAGGTTCTAAAGTTGCATCTTCCCAGCATTTGGCAACCATACTATCACATAGGTTGCATACACTGATATTTGCTAAAAGAGGGTGGGTTCACACTGAGGAATTCTCGAGGAATTGTAGAGGAAAGTTTTCTGCTTGAAATTCCTCGCCTATTCAGCTCTGGCAGAATAGGAGCAGAATTTGAGCGGTATTCAAGCGGAATGTAAGCGGAATTCGAGTAGAATTTCAAGCAGAATTAAAGCCCCATTGACTCCTATAGGATTCCTTTAATGGAATCAATGTCAATTCTTCAGGCGGAAAGCGGATCCGCGGCGGAATTTTCAGCGCGGAAATTCTGCTGTGTGAACAAATAAGCGGAAAACCCATTAAAGCCAATGTGCATTCACAATGTTCATTCTTTACGGGCGGGATTCGGTGCGGATGCCGCGCGCATTTTGAAGCGGAATCCGCCTGAAAATCTGTGAAAATCTGTGTGAACCCACCCAGAGGCTGTGTGAAAAAAAAAGGCCAGGGAGTAAGATTAGCGGACCTGACTCTAACCAAAGGGACGACAATAGGAAAATATTAAATGTGACAGTGACAAACGCTGTTTATTACATGTTTAAATACAAACCCGATAAGAAACAAGGCATCTGGTATAGGTAAAAAAAAAAAAAAATACATAAAAAAGTTTTTTTTTTTTCCTTTTGCTTTTCTTAAAAAAAATATTAAAAAAATAAAAAATAAAAATCACACGTGGACAAAAACACTGTCTCTTTTAAAAATACAAAGATTCTGGAAGTCAGAACAGCTCTCCTCCTTCATAGTTAGTATTCTCCCATAATGTATAGGTTACAAAAAATTGTCTGTAAACAATCACATTGGAAAAGCCTTTGAAGCAATGGAATTGTCCCTTTCATGTAAACTTCAAAGGATAAACCAGCATGGAGATACTACACAGTAGTTTCATGTTTCCATAGACCAGTCCTAACATTTCCATTGCTGTCTGTGTTTATAGGTGGCTCCTCGGTCACTTCATTTTTAGCGGGCTCATTTTGGACAGCCAAATTTAGACCATATGACTTCTGCTGGCTCTCAAGTTCCACAGCAATAGGTTCCCTCAAAATGTCTTTTTTGTGGTTTGCAGACGGAGGCTTCTCTATATTTCTGCTATACCTAGGAAGAGTACTTCCAGCGTCACTACTGTCTTGATGGCACTGGTTAAAATGGCGCTCTCTGTAAGCCAAATAAGCCCTCCGGCTTCGAGAGTGACCCTCTGAGTAGCTCTGACGGCTTTTTGGTACTGCGTTTTGTACACTGCCGTCGACACTAGTGGGAACGTCATATGCGTACTCTCTAAGAACAGTGAGCCTACTGGATCTGTGTTTACTTCTGTTTTTGTGATGCCTGGACGGGTGACCATTAGGGCGATACTGCACCTCGACTGGCGCAACATGCATCTTTATATCATTATCCAAGGAATGCTCCGTCAAGCTATTGTCAAGCTGGGGCGCTGTGTTGACCGGTAAGGGGTTTGTGGTGTTACATTGTGCTGCGGCTGCTTGTAAGTTAGTCAACTTGCAGCCCTGTGAGGAGTTTTTGACGCTGGATGCGCTCTTATTGGTACATGAAGATTCAGCGCTGCTGTTGGTACACTTTGGGGCATCGCCATTGGCACCAGAAGAGTTGGAAGGTGGGACATTAACCTGCACAGAATATGTACTCCTGCCAGGGCAGAACGTATTGATTAGCGCCCGTCTTACGTCTTCTCTGTTCATACAATGGTGTACAACCAAAAAGGCACCAAGGCTTAAACAAGTTACCCCGAAAAAGCAGCTGAAGACCAGGTCCATTGGGTAATACAAAGAAACAGATAGAGCACCAAATATCCAAAGGGAAACATATAAGAACAAGGTAAGGCTGGCGCCCAAAAGCTGGGCCTGGAATGTCTGCTCATTCTCCAAGGCGGATGTGGAGACCAAAGACACCGATAGTGAATCTTGCTGGTTGCCCTCCCCGCTTTCGCTGGCTGCTAATCGCTGTTGTTCCTCGGTTTGCTCCTTTAATTCAAAGACTCTGTCAGGATGACGCTTCAGCTGGATAAATATACTGAGGAAGTACATGCAATTTATAAAGACGATGAAACTGGCAGGACCATAGAAAGCTCCAAGGCTGGGCTCCCACGCCATCCAGCAACTAGAAAGAGATAACAAAGCAATGGTGTTATAACTACTAACAGACCAAAAAGGAAGAAGAAAGCATTGCTACATTATCCAGTAAAACATGGCACCCCTCTATAGCACTGGTGCCACATGTTGCCATCACTTAATAGATGGGGCACAGATGTCCTTTTCAGTGTTCTGTTCCTATAAATGAGCAGAATGAAACTGCTTTGGGCAGACGTGAAGGAGCTCTAGGAGCACTTCTCTCACAAGGACCAAGTAGGAGACACTTACTATGGGGCAGTCGGCTGGCTCCCGTAGTTTCTAATGTTTGCTGCTGCTGTTATTCCACATACAATGATAGGAATGCCACCTCCAATGAGATAGAATCTAAGAAGAAAAAAAAAAATAAAAAAAAATAAAGGAAACAGAGAAATGACTCCAACAAATATATTAACTAAACACAACCCAACACGAGGAACAAGGCAATGTAAACAACCGTTTCCTTAATAGCTTCCTCCTTCTGTTGAATTGCTGACTTATTTGACTTCATTGAAACTTCCTTTAAGCAAACATGACCATTTCATTCATCACTTTCACACATGTATATACAATGTAACTAGTATTTCCCTTGGATAGAGTCCAAACATTAAAGCTTAAAGGGGATAAAATACAAATAGATAATGGAGTTGCCATTAGGAGTTTTGCGCCACCTACTGGATAAAAGTTTTAGAACACGAGTTTATTTTCTTTTGTACAAGTATCCACATTTTTGAGACTGCATTTACATACTAACCTCAGCATCGGTCTGGGAGGGGGAGGAAGCTCGTCTGGATCTTGACAGCGTTTGGCTTTCTTGGTGACTTGCTTGTATATGTTGCGAGCTGTGACTCCCACCCATAGCACTGTGGCCAGCGTACAGTAATGCAGGAGAATCCCAATCTACAAAACAATGAAACATTGTCAGCAATTTAAATGGAAAATTATTATTCTTTATAAGTCTTGATATGTATAATAAAATTAAATGGGTCATCCGGGGCTTCAAAATTAAAGGGGTAGTGCGGCTGCGCCCCCCCCCCCCCAACCAAAAAAACAAAATCAGATATAGATATATATATAGAAAGTGTATGGGGCCAGATAGCTTATTAATTACAAGGTTATATAGCTTTGTAATGTGTGTTAATAGGCCATTAATGCTAGATTGGTGAGTCTTATGCTGCGTTTACACGGAACGGTTATCATTCGAATTTTCGCAACAACACTCGCATTTGAGCGATAATCGTACCGTGTAAACACAGCAAATGTTCAAGCAACAAGCAAGAAATCGTTCATTTTGATCTTTCAACATGTTCTCAAATAGTCGTTCGCCGAAAATTCGCAGATCGCTTTGTGTAAAGTCTTTCACCGATTTACCCTATGTAAAAGATGGGTTTAAGCGATCTTAAAAACTATCGCAATAACTATTTTCAAGCGATTTTTCTAATGATTTATTCGTCTAAACGCTGATCGTTATAAAAACCAAATCGTTGCTTCAAAATCGTTAAACAATCGATTGGGCGAATTATCGCTCTGTGTAAACGTAGCATGGCAATAAGCTGTCTGAAGGGGCCAGGTCACGGATGATGAGGTGGACCCCCACCGATTTATTACTGATTGTCCATCCTGATGATAGGCATAATTTTAACTAGTTTACTTGCTCTAAAATAATTCATTTGGCATTAATTATTAAGACACTTAAAAAAATAAACATTTATTTTTCCATAAAGGATATATATATATATATATATATATATATATATATATATATATATATATACACACATTTGAAATTTGTATGGAAACTAGGTCGTAAATATTAATATATCTTATATACTTTAGCCAAAAGTAAGCCAACCATGTTGGGGGAAAGGAGGGTTGGATACCTTGGATTTTACATCCAACCCCTTTGTTCTAACAAGAACTATCTGGCAGTGGCTTAGCCCTCCTCTCTCCATTGATAATACATGAACATTTAGTTGTGTTGAACATTCATGTGTACGGAAAGATCTGAAAAGAGAGCAGTCGGCTGAATGAACGTTTGGCCAACAGCAATTAAATGTATAGCCACCTTTACTGAAAACAATTATTTCATAGTCAATTTTATAATCAATCCAATTTTAAAGTCAATCCAGAAGTTTGATAGGTAGCCAAAGCAAAGTAATGTCAAAGATGACAGGGTTACTTTTGCTTTTTAAAGAGAATCTGTCAGCTGTAATTTATGTTATGTTAGACACATGGAACCTTTCATATATCCAGCTGTGCTTCCAGAATGTAGAGAAACGCTTTTACTCTCTGGTACAAGGAGTAAAAAGGCTTCCCAAGCTCCTGAATAGCTCAAACTGGAAGGTCTCCTCTCTCGCTCTCCTTACCTAATTGACACCTGGAAACAGAGTCAGGAGTCAGGAGGCCTGACTAAACTTTATATAATAAAAACATTTGTCAGCATTCTGGAAGCACAGACAGATCTATAAAAAGGTACCACGTGTCTCCCTGCTGTAACGGCTATCTAACAGTGTCAGCAGTTATGATGTGAACTGCAGCTGAAAGATTCCCTTTAACAGTGATTAGTTAGTGTATGTTCTAGTATACACCCTTAAAAATATTTCCATAGTTAATGAAATCGCTTTTGGGGTTGAGAATGTAGTAACCTACTTGGAACTTGTTAAAACCCTCCCAGTGTCTGAATAGTAGCCCGGAGCTTTACTGTTATACGGAAAATTTCATACTTACAGCCTGACAAACACGAGCATTCCTAGTCTGATTTATGCCTCCGACATACACTGCGCAAGTCAGGAAGATGTGAAGACTGAGATTAACCAACATGTGCCAGGTCTTAAGGCTAACCCGAATCACACTGAAAAATAAAACACCATGCATACTGAAAGGATTCCTCTACAAAACAAACACAACTACAATGCTGGTCACTGCGGTGGACAGTGTTAATAAAACACAGGAAAAATATCAGGTCAACAGTATTAGTCATATAGATAATGATTTAGAAATGAAATAGTATTAAAATATTATTATATATGTGTCTCTTGTTCAAGGGAGGCTTGGATGCTTTTCCTGATAAATATAATATTACAAGTTGCGGGCATTACATTTTATGTGATAAAATAAATCCCTGGATCAACATCCTGATTGCCATTGTGGTATTTTTCTCCCTGTAATGGGGCAATTGGCATCTGCTTCATGAGTGTTTTTGTCTTCCCCTGGATCAACACAGTAGGGATATATATTGAGTTTGCTGGAGTCTTGTTTTTCAACCTTAGTAATTACCTATGTTTTCTACATTGTGAATTAACATGTGCACAGAAAGTTTCCAACAAATGTGAACAGTGGAAACACCATTCACTTACAAATGCAAATAATGGATTTGACACTACTTTCAGCAAAGAATCCTGAGCTAAAACTTATGTCAAATCCAAAAGTGTTATCATACTCTCGCAAACACCACCAGTTTACACTAATTGTTGCAGGGAGAAGGCAGTGTGATGGCTACATAGTGCGGTGTGATGGTAACATACCTGTGGTAGTACAAGTAGCTGATAATCATCAGCAGCAAGCAGAGAAGCAGCACCACCGCAGATGCATACACCACTGGATGTAGGAGAGTCACAGGATGGGTGTAGATCTCAGCTCCAGTAAGATCCTGCACAGACAACATTAAAAGCAACATTAAGAAATTGTCCATGATAAAATAAATTTTTTTTTGCCTCCTTACTGTTCATGCTGTGTGTCTGGTATTTAAAGCTCAACTCTAATCATGTCACTCCAATAGCCATGTGGCTATAAATCTTACCATTAATACAGCGTAGTTGCTGAGTGTATGGCACTGTATTGTAGTAATATTCTCGTCAGACGATATGATACTGCACCCCTCGGACTTCCATCCACCTTGTCCATCAAGGAGGTCAAAATCCCACTGGGCGGCCACAGGGTCCTTCCCATGAGCAATGCGGCGTAGTGTGATGTTAATGGGCACGCTGGGAGGGTTCTTGTTTGGACCATCTAAAAAAAAAAAAAAAAAAAAAAAAAAAAAAAGCATCATGGAGAGGTCAGCCATTTCCAATCCCACATGGCATCTGTCATCTGGATGGTGTGACAGAGCGAATTGCTACCCAATGACCTCCATTCTCAACACTTTGCAGCTCAATAGAGCCAAAACTATTTTCTCCGGCATTAGTATCCCACCTAATAAACATAGGGGATGACTAAAGCAAAACGATGTTCCCAAAAATTATTTCAACTTTTCTTTTAGTAGTTTGGCCCATTTCTCCAACTAAACCAGCATCCACTAGAAAGGATGAATCATCTCCACTATAGCGGCAATAATTCCTCAATAGTTTTTAGTCATTATAATATTTTCATGTTGCCATTGACAGAGCTCTATGAGTCACCCTCTAATTCCTGCCAACCTAATGACAGTGGCATTGTAAGGCTCAGTACATGGGACACCTGTACAGAAACTACACATGTGAAGTTTCCATACAGTAGGGCTCAAGGCAGCAGGCTTTAAAAATATTACTGAAGAGGTATATGAAGAAAGCCTTGACATGACTCGTAGAGGTTACCACTGAAACACTGCTCTAAGATAGCACAATACAAACCTAGTTTGGCAAGAATGACAGGCGTCACAACGGTGCGTCTCTTGCCATCATCTGCAAGGTGTGTGGCGTTTCCTGTGGCTGGGAAAAGCTTTCCATTCCTGAACGCTATCAGCTGTAGCTTGTACACAAACTCATCCGCTGCTCGCCTCTCACGCTTCTCTCTAGGTACAAACAGTGCAGCCGGGAGCTGGATAGAAGCCTCCACAACTGTGTTCTGGGAAACAGACAAAAAAAGGACTGGTGAATTTTACTATGATATAGAGAATAAAGACAATATATTATAATATATATATATATATATATATATATATATATATATATATATATATACACAAAGAGAAAAAAACAAACAAACACACAGGTGCCTGATCAAGAGGCGATTGTGCCCTTGAAGCACGCCGCATTGAATAAAAGCCTAAGTTTGATTCTACACCAGTGCCCCGGGTTATTTCCATTCAGATCTAGCACAGGGGAATTTAGACGTTTTATAAGGGGTGTTTGCGCCAAATTTCACTAACTTCATATATAGGCAAATGGCAAAAATGCAGGTGCTCATGTTCTACTCTGCAAGCCCTATGTGTCTCCATAACACTTTGATGCAGTGTCATCTCTATGTCCCAAGATAGTCCCACAGTCTGGAATTATGAGACCACATCACATGGCATAGAGAACATGCTTAGCATGCACTTCTCCTCAGTACTTCTAGTGATCATTCTGGGTCTGATAATGCCTTTTTACTCAGGGAAGACAGACCTTATGGGATCCATGCAGTCACATTCTCTGCACCCCTGAACCGGCATCATGGAGCCTTGAGCCATTTGTCTATCACAGGTCAAACATCAGATAATACACCAGATGATTTGTGTAATCTAGAGCTGTCATTCTGAGGAGCTTCCTGCGCCATTGTAGTCATTTCCACCAGGCACACCCATAGCTTACATTACCAGAACAGCGAGCGGTCAAGAAAAAAGATGAACAGTGGGAGGTGGGAGACACTGTACTTTCACAGCACAGGTTTAATAGGTTGCTGAGCACCCAGGGAAGAAGACAAAGGTGTTTTTTTTCTAAGTCTTCTCTGATTTCCAGCACATTTGTGAAACAATGTGTAAAATTACCTTTAATGCTACCACACTAAAGGTGCTGGACATGTTGCATTTAAAGCTCAATTGTTTATCCAGGTTCCCATCAGGGTCTCTTCTTCCAAAATCAGCTATTACTGTGCGGTCAGACGCAGCCAGCTTCTGGAACACTGTGCAGGTCATGCCAGTGAAGAGGGTGGATTTTATCACATAGGCTTCTAAGGCGATATTTGGGGAATACTGAAAGTAAAAAATAAATTAAAAATTGTTAAATTTGCACAGCAGATGCAGTGTGAACACAGCCTTAGAGACCCAAAATACACAAATTTCATTTTTTTCCCCCCAATAGACTTACCGTGGAGTACACTTGTGCCCCATTGGCAAGTCGGTAAGTAGCAATCCGCTGTAAGCACTGCACTATACGGGTGCAGGCCTTGGCATCTTTTTGCGCCATCAGTAAGACCCGTTCATCAGCCAGCATGATGTTACTAGCTATATCAACCATCACATCACCCAGCTGCAAAACAGAAGTAAAGTAAGACATTATACACATATCAACACATGACAGTCCCCTGAGCATTGCACAATATAGGTAGAAGTCCCAGACAGAGTATGGATCTAATAACCCAAAGTGAAGCCATCATACAGATCTACAATGCTTTCATTTCTGGCCATTAGACTTACAGTCCTGTTGGGGCTTACATCTTTAAACATGTACGCAAAAATTTTTCATAATTATGCCTGCCCAAAATTGGCCTTAGACTGATGCAATAACACTGCAGACCTTCACTGAACTATCGTCAGTGTAGCCTCCAATATACAGGAATAGCCAGATATCTCTAGCCTGTTGCCACCTGGTGGCTCCAGATGGGGAGAGCACCACAGCACCCTGATAGATAACTCCTTAAGTTCCACTCGGTTGCGAGTATTGGAACATAAATAAGGAAACAGCGTGGTCCCTTGTTTGTCAAACTAACTCAAGGTACGAGTATTGCGACATGACAAGGGCTTGCCAAGGCAGGCATCCATCCACAGACCGCCGTTTCGGGGTATTTGCCCCTCGTCAGTGTGGAGAAGGATTCTGGCTAGTTGGGGCAATGACAAATCCACCAACAAAACACAGTAATCACTGAACTCAAGGAGATCAGTGAAAAATTCCAAAGAAGTACTCAATCAAGAGTCTCCACTGATGCTCCCCAAAATGAATTAGACTTTGACACAAAAGGGCCACCCTGTTGTTTCACTATTAATGTTCCAATACTCGCAACCGAGTGGGGCTTAAGGGGCTACCTATCAGGGTGATGTGGTGCTCTCAGTAGCCAGAATCCTGCTCCACACTGACGAGGGGCAAATACCCCGAAATTGCAGTCTGTGGATGGATGCCTAGCCTTGGTAGCCCTTGTCTTATGTCGTTATACTCGCCACAGAGTTAGACTTTGACTCACAGGGGCCACCCTGGTGTTTCCCTATTTAGGTCCTAAAGCTCGCAACAGAGTGAGGACCGGAGGGACTACGTATCAGGGTGGTTTGGTGCTCTCCCCACTAGGAGGCACCCCTTGGCAATGGGCTTCCTTCTCTGGAGAGAGGGATATCTGGCTATTCCCGTGTTTTGAGACTCGTAACTGAGGCTCCATGGACCCCTTTTTTGCATATTTAAATTTTGTATGGGACAATCAATGGAGACTCGTAAATGAGTACTCCATTGGAATTTTTCACTGTTCTCTCCGAGTTCAGTGATTGTTGTGTTTTGATGTGGTGCTCTCCCCATCTGGAGGCACCCCATGGAAACAGGCTAGAGATATCTGGCTACTCCCATGTTTTGAGACTCGCAACCGAGGCTCCAAGGACTCCTTTTTGGCATATTTAAATTTTTGGGGCATCAGTGAAGACTCTTGATTGAGTACTTCATTGGAATTTTTCACTGATCTCCTTGAGCTCAGTGATTGCTGTGTTTTGTTGGTTAGCCTCCAATATAGCAGAATAGGATTCTACAACATAACACAATGTGCTGATACTCCACTTCCTATATCTTCAGCATATGATATATACAGCACGTAGAGAGACAAACGTTGTCTTGTGTTCTCTGTTACCTCTTTGTATTTATCAGCAAAACGTCCAAACTTCTCAATCATTTCCGCCACAAAGATAACATCCATCTTGTCCGAGAAGTTTGCCGCTTCCACCGTGTAAGCCAGAAGTTGCTTTGCAGTTGCGACGGCATTCGTGAGGTTAAGAGGCATCTGAAAATGAGCAAACATTAAAAATGACGACAAAGAAGGACCTTAAGATCAGTCTTTTAGAAATGCTTAGCTTAACAAATGAAAAATTCTTCCTTATTAAACAGGAAGTGTGAAGGGAATGATTATACCCACAAGTGGCCATAGACGGTAGCTTATGGTCAGTCAGACACACACATTTTTACAGGACACTATGCTAATAATACAAGGCTGACCTTTGCATTTCTGCTGTGGATTTACACAAGGATTAGCCCCATTGTCATTCAATGGGTTTAGTAATTGCCTTCCTGTGCAGAATCCGCAAAAAAAGTTGCATATTACTTACTGCCACAGCAGATTCTTTTTCCTTGGTAGTACAAACAATCTACATGGACGTTTCCACTTGTGGAAAGCCATTCACATGCAATGGATGTGCTAATTTTGACATGAATAGAAGGGACTTTATAGTCCTGGATTTAAACCTACACAACTAATTCACATTACTGAGTGACTACAGCAGTCCTACATTGTACATGATGAAGTGTAAATCCTCTCATTATGGGCGCTGCAAAAGAATACCTGATTGAACATGTAGAGCACTCGTGTAACATCATTGGCATACTGGCATCGAGAATAGTCATCCTCTGCCCAGAAGCCTCCTCGGTCACACCGTCGCCAGGCTCTGATGTCATCTTGCTGAGTGCCAGGATAGATGCCGCCTCCGGCTGAGTAGCGTGTGCACAGCAGATATGCAGTGATCCCTGCCAAGGTTCTCGGCCACCTAGCAGGTTATACAATTACATATCACTATTAGGATACTGCACCAAAACTATGATGGATGATCCAATTACATATCAACTTTTCAGGTAACACAAAAGGCTATCAAAAAGTCATTTGGTATGTTTGCTGAAAAAGGATTGGGCATGTTCTAGCCCATAAGGGCATAGCTCCGAGCCAGTTCCCAAACACTGTATAACTTTAGACCACAGAGGAAGAATAGGTAGGATACAATAGAAAGTAGGCACCGCCTCTGCTTTAAAGGACTATAACAGTTACCGGCCAGGTTCACAAGTGCAGGGGCAGGGAGTTCAGTGGGAGTAAGGCTAAGTTCACGATGAGGATTTTCTGCATTTCTTTCAAGCTTTTTTTCCCCTGGATGTCACGTGACTGAAAATCAACTAGAAAGGAGCCACGTTGTAAGCCTTCTCCATACCTCCTTAGCAGCGACATGACGAGTGTACTCGTCATTGGTTGTTGAGGGCTTAAAGCATCAAGAATAGTCCCAGCAAGACACTGCTTTCATTTTTCTACGGATGGGTGTCGACACACGGATGCCGGTGGTGCCTGTGTTTTTCTTTTTTTAACCCCTAGACGACCCTGGACGTACAGTTACGCCATGGAAGTCTGTCACCAGACGACCCTGGGCGTAACTGTACGTCCAGGGTGTTTCTCCTGCTATGAAGCGCGCTCCGGAGCGGAGCACACTTCATAGGAGGTGGGGTCGGCTGCACCTCACCATTAATGACAGGCTGCAGCGATTGCACTGCAGCATGTCATTAACCCCTTAAATGCCGCGATCGCAACGCAATCACAGCGTTTAAGTGTAAGTGACAGGGGGAGTCCCCTGTCACTTAGGGTACTATTACACGGAACGATAATCGGCTGAATCGGCCCGATTCGGGCGATTATCGCTCCATGTAATAAATACAACGATCAGCCGATGACAACAATCATTGGCTGATCGTTGATATATGTTTGGGGTGCGCGGCCGGCGACTGACGATATACATTACCTATCCATGTTCCAGGGCTGCTGCTGCGGTCTTCTTCTCCCCGGCTCTTGTGCGCTCTAACTTCAGAGTGGCCTGTCAGCTGACAGTCCGCCGAGCCAATCACAGGCCGCAGCGGTCCCGGCCTGTGATTGGCTGGGCGGCCTGTCAGCTGACAGGCCACTCTGAAGCTAGAACGCGCAGGACCTGGGGAGAAGAAGACCGCGGCAGCAGCCCTGGAACGTGGATAGATAATGTATATAGTTAAGCAAGGGCTGCAAGGACATCGGTAACGTTCCTGCAGCCCTTGTTTAACGATTATCGGGCCGTGTAATATGTCCAGTAAATGAGCGACGATCTAGCAGATTGCTGCTCGTTTACAGGTATTATCGGGCCCCCATCGGCCCGTGTAATACCACCCTTACCGTAGCGGGTGTCCCGATTGTTGTATCGCACCGCCAGAGGTCTCTTACCTTCCTCCGTGTGGTCCGATCGGCGATCTGCTCACTGAGCCTGCACAGGCAGGCTCAATGAGCAGATCGTCTATCACACTGATCAATGCTATGTCTATGGCAATAATCAGTGTATGAAAGCAAAGTAATGTATGTAAAAGTCCCCCAGGGGGGCCTTAAAATGTGTTAAAAAAAAAAGTGAAAATCATTATTACACTACCCCAAAGCCCCTCCCCCAATAAAAGTTAAAATGACCACCCTTTCCCATTATATAAATAAAACATATAAAAATAAATAAATATACATATAATATACCGTAGCGTGCGTAATTGTCCGAACTATTAAAATATACATTTGCTTTAATGTCTCAAAAAGTCAGGAGTCTGGGATTACAAGCTCATGACAACCTGTCAGGAATTAATGTGTTGCATGGATTTAGGCCATTCTTCATTTTTTTTTTCACTCCCTGATTGCACATACAGCTTAAGGCTGGGTTCACACACAGTATATTTCAGGCAGTATTTGGTCCTCATGTCAGGTCCTCATAGCAACCAAAACCAGGAGTGGATGGAAAGCACAGAAAGGCTACCTCCACATAATGTTGTAATTGAGTGGATGGCCGTCATTTAATGGCAAATATTTGCTGTTACTTTAAAACAACGGCTGTTATATTGAAATAATGGCCGTTATTTACCGTTATATGGCGGCCATCCACTCAATTTCAACATTGTGTGAACAGATCCTTTCTGTGTTTTCAATCCACTCCTGGTTTTGGTTGCTATGAGGACCTGACATAAGGACCAAATACTGCCTGAAATATATTGTGTGTGAACCCAGCCTAATGGTGCGTTCACACCTACAGGATCTGCAGCTGATTTTCTGCAGCAGATTTCATTTAAATAACTGAACACAGCATCAAATCTGCTGCAGATCCTGTAGGTGTGAACGCACCCTAAAAGGGTTTTCCTGGCAAAACATGTTCAGTGTCCGTACTACACAGTAAATGGGGCTGGAAGAAGCTGCCTCCATTCACTGTGTAGCGGTGGTGATGTGTAACTGCAGTTCAGCTCCCATTCAAGTGATGTAACCAGGGTCTGCCACTACACAGTGAACTGAGACAATTGCTTCTGGTCACATGCACTGGGTAATGTGTGCGGCGATGAGTAACCGCACAGCTATAATAGGGTCTCAGGCAAAAAACTATGTAAAAGGTGGGCAAAAGGGGCTGTTTAACTATTTCCATAATTCCCATAGAGCAGAATGCAAAGAGCTGCACACAGATAGACTGAGACCAACATATGTCAAAGATATAGCAACCACCATTAGTATCATGATGATGATTAAGTGTGAGCTAGGCAGCTTGAATAGATAAGTGTACAGGACCCCTGATGCATACACACAGCCAAATACACAGTTGTTTCTGTGTTATCCTCTATGATACCAGGGTAGAGTTCCACACACACTATATGTCAGGCCCCTGTACTGTATAGTAAGCAGGTGACGCATTAGGGGTTGCTGAACTGGATGCTGTGTCCCTGCTCCTTTTCATAGTGCACTATGCTAAAGGCAAACATTGGGATAGATGTACACCAATGATGTAACTGGTGGTGGCTACATCTGTGTATGGCATATTCTGTGGATATGCCATAACTGTCCGAGGTAGGAATACTTGAAATATGCCCTTTAAAGCTACTGAAGGCAACACAATCCAAGGAACTCTCTGTGAACAACTCACGCTTTTTGCTCCCCCAGTGGTTTACCCCTTCACATATTGATGTTTCTACTTAACATTACTTTTCTCATTCACCCCCCTATTCCTACATCCTTCTCTGTATAAAACATGTGACTCTTCAGATTTGACGGTAAGCCAAGCCTGATGAGGACCTAGGTAGCCTGGATAGCCGTTATTTCTCATTATCTTCCTAGGGATGAAATACTGAGAACGCCATCAGTCCAACAGTCTATGCACAGTTCTTGCTTCTGGAGGAGACAAGAATAGCATATTTTGCCATGAAGCATTGCCTGTAAATCCTAAGGCACCGGCTGGATCTCTTCAATGAGAACCAGAACTGACCATCATCCTCTTCTATAAAAGCTACTTAGGTGGCCTGCTAGTGTGTCTAGTGTGGCCTGCTAGTGTGTCTAAACAAAATAAATGAGAATCAGTGGCAGTGATCGTGGCGATAACTCCACAGATACAGGAAGGGCTAGAATAGTATTACTTATAGTATAACTATTACAGCCAGATGCCCTTTAAATCATCTTCCCCATTTCTCTGACTATGATGGCACCAGCACTGTGTTTGTAAAATGAAACACAGCTGGGTATTAAGTTGACAGGCTTCACTCTATTAGATTGTGAAAGGTATGTCTTGGCAGCACTTCACAGCATTGCTAACTAATCCTGTTCTTGCCTTGACCTTCTCATACAACATTTATAAGAATTTCAACAGCAAACACTAAAGCAGACAATAAAGGAGCCTGATACATAACTGTACGGTAATACTAGAGGTCTACAGCGAGCAGCCATTAAGCCAAAGTCCATAGATTCCTATACTAATACATAGGTGCAATACAACAGATGTATGGTCATATCAGCACAGGACACATGCGGGTTCGGAATCTGTCACCTAAATCCAGTGGACCTATGTCTGAAGTGTATAGTATACTAAGACCCTTGAACTGGTTTATGTAATCCTATTGCATATACTTAATCAGCTTTATAAATGACAGGCTTCTCCCTGTCTATTGATCTATTTACTTCTTGGTCATAAAATGTTATACAATATATATATATATATATATATATATATATATATATATATATACATACACACACACACACACACACACACACACACACACATATATTGCATTCATTGAAACACCCAATACCCTGTAAGTCAGATGACTCAAGACTCCTGAACTAGGAGCTATTTACCCACCTGAAGTCCCCTTTGTTGTTTATAACTCTATCCATAGGGCAGTACTGTGCGGAGCTCTCCAACACCACAATGTCCACAGTCCTGGTGTTATTACCACGCCTGCTCTGCACCCGGCAGCCCCAGTTCCCGGTTGATCCAGCTTGTATATTGGAAATTGTCAGTGCACTAAAAAAAAAATGAATACACAGTGTCAATACCCTGAACTGAAACAATACTGCTGAAATACCTTCTATTTACCAATTACCATACTAGACAGAACAAAGTGCAACTTTAGGACGAATTGTAAACTTTGTAGTATTGTGTCGCCAAAGCACGGACAGTTTTGTGATTTAGTATTTGCCAGTGTACTGCTCCAATGGAGACCTAGAACACAGGTACCACTTTTGTGTGTGTAAAACCTGCTGACAGGTTCCCTTTATAAACCTCTGGCTAATTCTTTTAACTCACTAAAAAAATAAGAGTCAGTCTAGTGCTCTGTATCAGTAATGCATATAACAAATGTATTATCATCTATGAGAGGACATATAGGTACCTGGCTATCAAAGAACAGTTGTGGATCATGTTCTTCTGAACAATAATGCCCTGTGACTCGTCTGTTTCCACAATCTTCCCGTCTTGGTACCATAGCACCTGCATGTCCTGGTCTATGTAGGAAGCCATGCACTGGAAAGGGAGGCTATCCCCTTCAAAGACCACTTGGCGATGAGATGGGGTCATGTAGAACGAAGGCAGCTCGAGAGGCGAATCTGGAAGCAAATGAAGAAGGAATCCACAGTATTAAATGCAATACTACTCAGTATAAATACAGAAAAGTCATAATAAATCACCCTAAAGAGGACATAGATAGTTTTCTTCTTTATGACTAGATGTGGGCCAGCCTAAAGGACTTTAACCAATCCTTAGAATAGGAGTGTTCACCACCATTGCAGCATGATACTGTTGAAATGAGTGGGGCAGTGGGGTCTGACACCCAGCATGTCTGCTGTTCAGTTGTTTGCCAGAGCTGCAGCACCTGCATGTACAGTAAAAAGAGACAGAGACTGTGGCTTTGGCAAATAGCTGACTGGCAGGGAAGCCCGGTGTAAGACCCCCACTGATGAGATAATGCAAAGTCTGCATTAGACCTAGCAGCACTGGCAACATATTCTTTAACATTTAAGAGACCAGTGCTGTAGGTCTTGTCACATGACACGATATTAAGGTAATGGTTGACGTGAATGAAGGTTATTGTGAACAGCAATGACGACCAGTATACAATAGCGGTCATGTAAGTACACAGTATACATCTAGTCTTCCAGACGCAGGGGGATACACACCTCGTGGAGGTTGTGCATAGTCTTGGTTATGCATCAAGCACTGAAAACATATTTAAAGGTGAAGTCTGTCAAAAATTTTTATTAAAGTATTGTATTGCCCCACTAAAGTTATACAAATCACCAATATACACTTATTACGGAAAATGCTTATAAAAGTGTTTTTTTTCCCCTTCACTTACTACTGCATCAAGGCTTCACTTCCTGGATAACATGGTGATGTCATGACCCCACTCCCCAAGCTGTGCGGGCTGTGGCTGCTGGAGAGGATGATGGCAGGGGGATGCTCAGTGTCCCTCCAGTGCCCTGTGTCCCTCAGTGTCCCTCTGCCATCCTCCTCTCCAGCAGCCACAGCCCGCACAGCTCTGGGAGTCGGGTGTGACATCACCATGTTATCCAGGAAGTGAAGCCTTGATGCAGTAGAAAGTGCAGGGAAAAAGCACTTTGTGCATTTCCTGTAATAAGTGTATATAGGTCATTTTGAAGGGCAATACAATACTTTAATAAAAAAATTCGCCAGATTTCTCCTTTAACCAGCAAATCACATTTATCTACTTAGGGAAAAGTGAAGACATGCCTCATTTTTGTGATGGCCATCATCATAGGAGACATTACATAATGTGCATGTGCAAAGATTACTCAGGGCCGGTGGAAAAACACACAGGAATTATTGACTTTCAGTGCAAGTAAGAACCAGGAGATGACATATGAACTCAAAGATCTGGTTGAGCTGTGAGTAAATATCTGGGTTAAAACCAGGGCGGATTAGAGAATAAGTGAATGTAAACAGCGCTGTTATTCAAGGTGAACGCAGCGAGTGTCTAATCCATGAAGTCACGTTCTGGCATATGTTCGGGAATCTATGATCAAATACAACCTTCAGGGCATCTCTACAGAGGACTTGCCAGCTCTACTGACATGTCTGCTTTAGTAAATACTTTATGAAATAAAGAATATTTTCTTAAAGGAGAAGTCCGGCGAATTATTATTATTTTTTTAAGTATTGTATTGTCCACCAAAAGTTATACAAAATCACTAATATACACTTGTTACGGGAAATACACATAAAGTGCTTTTTCCCTTGCACTTACTACTGCTCCAAGGCTTTACTTCCTGGATAACATGGTGATGTCACGATCCGACTCCCAGAGCTCTGTGTGGGCTGTGACTGCTGGAGAGGATGATGGCAGAGGGGTGCTCAGTGTCCCTCCAGTGCCCTGTGTCCCTCAGTGTCCCTCTGCCATCATCCTCTCCAGCAGCCACGGCCCGCACAGCTCTGGGAGTCGGGTCGTGACATCACCAAGTTATCCAGAAAGTGAAGCCTTGATGCAGTAGTAAGTGCAGGGAAAAAAGCACTTTATGTGCATTTCCCGTAATAAGTGTATATTGGGGATTTGTATAACTTTTGGGGGATAATACAATACTTTAATAAAAATTTTCGCAGGACTTCTCCTTTAAAACTATCACAAATATACAAGATAGGTAGGGCGCGGCTGCTAGGGCCCCTTATGATTACAGGACCTCATGGTCCCCAGAGTGAATGCAGCAATGGTTGAGCATGCACACTGTTGCTACATTCACTCACTGTGGGGCTAATGACACCCCTCCTTCCATTCTCAGGATCATGGAGCCCCATTAATCAGACAATTATAACATATGAAGTCACTATGTGTTGTTTTTGGGATTACATCAGTAAGGATGCATAGAGGTGCCTGGTCAATATATTTCTACTCACCACAGGTCAGCTGTTCAGGTTTCACGGCTGTTATAGGCTGCCCTTGCAGAGACTTGGGGTAGGAACATTTTGTCTCACGAACAGTTATATTCTTCGCTTTAATCCACCATAGCATCCACATAAGATTACAGTCACAAAGCAGATATTCTGTCTGAAATTCACTGTAAGTGAGCAGAAAATTGGGTCAAGGGTCTTTACTTCCCCCCATCCTTGCATCGCTGTACTATTAGTGGTGGCAGTGCAGCACTGACCCATTCACACTTTTCAATGAGTTAAAGTTGAACCCCAGTTGATCTAATACTGATGGATTGTACCGAGAATAGTACACTGTTTTTTAAAGCTGGATAATCCAAGTGTTACTGTCATTAAAAAAAATGTTGATAGGTAATAGAGACTTGTCAAAAGTTATCATGCGTTGGGTCGGGATGCTGAGACCGCCACCAGTCCCTAAAAAGAGGGGTGAGAAAAGATCAACCAAATGTGTCCTCTGTCCTCAGACAGACTTTATGGGTCTAACTTCTGCAGCAGTGACAGGGACAGAAGCGTGTCACACCATTTATGTATTAACTGGTCAGGGTCTTAGCATAAAATCTCCAACTGATCTTAAAGGGGTTATCCAGAGCTACAAAAACATGGCCACTTTTCCCCCTACTGTTGTCTCCAATTCAGGTGTGGTTTGCAATTAAGCTCCATTTACTTCAATGGAACTGAGTTTCAAAACCCCACCCAAACTGGAGACAAACAGTAGGGGGAAACAGGCCATGTTTTTGTAGCGCTGGATAACCTCTTTAACTTTTGATGTCTCTCTGACACGTCAAAAGTTTGGTAAAATAATAATGGAGACGCTTTTAAGCAGGGGTGTAAAATTTACAATTCCCATCATGCTTGAATAACCAAATTTTAGCTTTGGCTGTCCAAGCATGATGGGGATTGTAGTTTTGCAACACCTAAAGGGATGAGAGTTTGCCACTTGTGCTATAGAGGACAGAGGACTACATGAATAGCAGTTCCTCAGCATACTAATCTAACTGCACATGCTCCATTTTCTATAGGAGTCACTCCCAGCATTGTGGGAAGGTCAGGTTCCCTGTTCCCTGTAGTCAGCAGAACACAGGCTGCTTTATAATATCCATCACTTTAGGTAATAATATCTGGGGCCCAACTGGTACTTACAGTGACTTTAAGGCAACCAGGTTAGCGAAAGTTCCTTGTGGCAGTGAAGAAAATAAATTCCCAGAGAGATTCCTAGAAAGAAATAAAATATAGACTTTCACTAAACACAGGGTAGTAGGTGATCAAATTACAGCTTAGTCATTTACTACAATAAAGGCGTCACACCAAGAATAGTCCGTGGATACGTGTAGTTTACAGGCATTAGAGGCTGAATCATAGAACTAATGGAGGATGGCATATGAGTAACACAACCTAATGATGGTAAGAAAACAACTACTCACCAAATAATTACTAGAAAGAGCTGCCAACGTACCAGCCTGTAATTATACAGCGACCTACAGGATGTCTATATACAGGAAGCTTCACCCCATGTACAGGGCCCAGCACTGGAAATTGTAAGGGGAGGAAAGACTGCACAATGATGTACAGGGTCTGGGGCCTATACATGTGGATATGAGTGTCAGGGTGCACTTGGCAGCTTTATACCTCATATACAACATATATAAGGTCTTATAATGCAAATGACAAAGGAAAACCTTAAATTAATGCTGTAGAGAACTAACTGGGACATTCCATTTAAATACCACATACATTGCTTGCCAGCAGTACCAACGTTATATACATGAAACAGCATGCCCAGCAACTACAATGCTACAAGCAAGGGAGTGCTACAGCACATGAAGTGTTAAAGGGCAAAAAATAAAAAGTGCATTTAAACCATAAGAAAAAACACTGGATTGTCAGGAATCTATGCGTCTTAGGGGACGAGTGAAAACATTACTGGAAACCACACCATTAGCTCTTTGCATGATCTTCCCACATTTGGTAAAACCTCATACTCATAAATGCATTCTTTCTAAAAATCCGCTAAGATCATGTAATGTAAAATGTTTTAATAAGGGCTAACAGCGGAGCAAACGTGTTGCATCTGGATGGTCACCGCTACGAAGTAGCTGATTTTTTATTTTAAGGAATTCTCTGTAGAAAAAAAAATGTTTTCAAATCAACTGGTGTCAGAAAGTTATATTTGTAAATGACTTCTATTTAAAAATCTCATGTCTTCATGTACTTATCAGCTGCTGTATGTCCTGCAGGAAGTGGTGTATTCTTTCCAGTATGACACAGTGCTCTCTGCTGCCACCTCTGACCATGTCTAGAATTGTCCAAAGCAATAGCAAATTCCCATAGAAAATGTCTACTGCTTTGGACAGTTCCTGATATGAACAGAGGTGACAGCAGACAGCACTGTGTCAGACTGCAAAGAATACACCACTTCATGCAGGACATTCAGCAGCTGATAAGTATGGGAAGGCCAGAGGGTTTTGTTTGTTTTTTTCAATAAAAGTAATTTACAAGTCTGTATAACAATTCTTTTTCTCTGGAGTACCCTTTTACACACAGCATATATTTTTCCCCATTGACCTTTTCTAAAAATTTCTTAAAATCTGAGTCTAAAGAAATGCAGGGAAGACAGTGTCTCCCCTATACTGACATTTGATAATAAAACACACATCTAGATAGCCATTTGTCTGCACATGGGAGAATAAACCACCAGTTTTGAAGCTGACATGGCTGGGAGTGCTGCGGCTTTTTTGTCTCGATATCCAGTTTGCACCTTGGCTCGCGGTGTGGCTGCTGGCATCCGCCTACTATCTGAATGCCACAGATTTTAGGGTTTTTTTTCAATCTTTCTCAAAGATAAGAGAATATGGGTGATAGCATGTTGATGTGGTGAAAGAGATTAATCGGATACACCATTATGATTATGACCAATTCAACTTCTAGATGAATGTTCTCCAACCTGAATCCCCCCAGCTGTTGTAAAACTACAATTCCCATTGTGCCTGGACAACCAAAGCTGGCCAGACATGATGGGAACTGCAGCTCTGCAACGGCTGGGGGGCTTCAGATTTGACCCTTGTGCTATAGATGATCTTAAATACTATCTATTCATTACTTTGTAATAATTTATTGGAGAAAGTCCTTTGCTAGTCTCTCCCGTAGCAAATGCACTAAGTATCTGTCAAGCCATGATTCATGGCAAGACCATGACTAGGAGTAAGCATATTTGGCCCTCTGCCTAGTAAACATCATGGCTTAGGAATGATTCATAACCTCATTGGAAAACCCTGTTTTTGCGATTTTCCTTTTAAGCTAGCCATATATAGTACTACATTATATCCAGAGACTACACTTTAGCAGCACATCCTGACAAGAGGCCATGTCTGGGATGAGACAGCTTATTTAGTACATATCTGCATAACTAGAACTAAAGAAAAAAAAAACTACACATACTGTATACAGATGACAGATCAGACAAAGATACCGCTAATAAAACATTTTTCAAAAGCTTCACAGAAGTGGACAAGTTAAAGGGGTACTCTGGCCCTTAAAAACGTTTGATATTGTGTTTCCCCTATATAAAACACAGTAAGAATCTTATTTTTAGCTATGAGCGCCCCCCTGGTGTCTTCGGGTCCCCCACTAACTGCAGCTCATCTATCGGCCTTTCTTACGAAATAAAAGACAGATACTTACAATCTAACCAGGTTGGGGAGTCCCTTAAAAATGTCCGCATTAAGGCATCCAATTCTATTATTGGCTAGATCTCTGAAAGAAGAAGACAACAACAAGTGAATATTATTACTTATTTTAGGTTATAACATCAATACATAAGTTTATATTTTTTGTGTAATTTGTGGATATTATAAATGTTATTGCTGTGTGGAGTTGCTTTCTTTAGGGCTTGTGAAAACCATATAATAACTGTACTATATTATCGCTTCATTCAACCTTACATCCTAATATCGTCTATAACTTCCTACTGTGGCTTTTTATGCCTTAAATACACACTTTTTTCCGTATAAATTCCATATGGAGGAAAGAAAAGAAAATAGTGACATGCTCTATCACGTCATACTATAAAGGGACTGTATCACTGTAGGGGCTCTGAGCATTCAACTTTGTTATGTGTATACAGCTTTAAAGGACTCAGGGGCTTTTCTGGCATCTGTAGGTAATAGGAAGGTTATAACCATTTTCACTGCCTGTTGCTATACATATTATATACACTCACCAGCCACTTTATTAGGTACACCATGCTAGTAACGGGTTGGGCCCCCTTTTGCCTTCAGAACTGCCTTAATTCTTCGTGGCATAGATAGGTGCTGGAAGCTTTCCTCAGAGATTTTGGTCCATATTGACATGATGACATCACACAGTTGCCGCAGATTTGTCGGCTGCACATCCATGATGCGAATCTCCCGTTCCACCACATCCCAAAGATGCTCTATTGGATTGAGATCTGGTGACTGTGGAGGCCATTGGAGTACAGTGAACTCATTGTCATGTTCAAGAAACCAGTCTGAGATGATTCTAGCTTTATGACATGGCGCATTATCCTGCTGAAAGTAGCCATCAGATGTTGGGTACATTGTGGTCATAAAGGGATGGACATGGTCAGCAACAATACTCAGGTAGGCTGTGGCGTTGCAACGATGCTCAATTGGTACCAAGGGGCCAAAAGAGTGCCAAGAAAATATTCCCCACACCATGACACCACCACCACCAGCCTGAACCGTTGATACAAGGCAGGATGGATCCATGCTTTCATGTTGTTGACGCCAAATTCTGACCCTACCATCCGAATGTCGCAGCAGAAATCGAGACTAATCAGACCAGGCAACGTTTTTCCAATCTTCTACTGACCAATTTCGATGAGCTTGTGCAAATTGTAGCCTCAGTTTCCTGTTCTTAGCTGAAAGGAGTGGCACCCGGTGTGGTCCTCTGCTGCTGTAGCCCATCTGCCTCAAAGTTGGACGTACTGTGCGTTCAGAGATGCTCTTCTGCCTACCTTGGTTGTAACGGTTGGCTATTTGAGTCACTGTTGCCTTTCTATCAGCTGGAACCAGTCTGCCCATTCTCCTCTGACCTCTGGCATCAACAAGGCATTTCCACCCACAGAACTGCCGCTCACTGGATGTTTTTTCTTTTTCGGACCATTTTCTGTAAACCCTAGAGATGGTTGTGCGTGAAAATCCCAGTAGATCAGCAGTTTCTGAAATACTCAGACCAGCCCTTCTGGCACCAACCATGCCACGTTCAAAGCCACTCA
This sequence comes from Dendropsophus ebraccatus, assembly GCF_027789765.1. Classification (NCBI taxonomy): domain Eukaryota; kingdom Metazoa; phylum Chordata; class Amphibia; order Anura; family Hylidae; genus Dendropsophus; species Dendropsophus ebraccatus. The sequence continues at coordinate 47,577,477 of NC_091460.1, forward strand.
AATCACCTTTCTTCCCCATACTGATGCTCGGTTTGAACTGCAGGAGATTGTCTTGACCATGTCTACATGCCTAAATGCACTGAGTTGCCGCCATGTGATTCGCTGATTAGAAATTAAGTAGTAACGTGCAGTTGGCCAGGTGTACCTAATAAAATGGCCGGTGAGTGTATATCATGACTGAAAAGGAACCTTTGGCACTTCATTGTATTTTAACATAACTTACAGCCGCTTAAGAGATGAAAGTCCCGAAAAGGCACCAGGTTCTATTGTGCTGATCAGGTTATTCCGAAGATCTCTGTAAATATAGGATAATGCAGATTACACAGCCGCATCTCTAATATATAGATTTCTACTTCACAAATAACAATATGTAAAAGAGCAAAAAAAAAAAAAAAAAAGTGTTATAATCACAAAACAGTTCAGCACCTTAGCAGAAAACACTGAAGCAATGGATTAATCATTACTATTAACAATCCGAGTACTCAGAAAGATAGACTGCTTTCATTATTAGACACCTATAGGTTCCAGGCCATAGAAGGATTGCACAGAACTTGTCTTACTTCCTCAGGATGAGTAAGATCACACAGGCTAAGTGTCCCCATACTCGGCTGCCAGTAGAGTGTATGGGGCTCTCCCTAACCACCACGGACATGTCATGAAAATCTGAATGGGTACCCTAGCGCCAAATAACGTATCCCCTATCCACAGCACTCCTCTAGCTGCAGTGGTGATTTGGAGAATAAACGGGTGTCACAGGCTCATCTTCAGGATCCATCATTTAGCAGGGAGTCAGAAGGGGGTACTGTGTTCAGACACTTAGGGCCCTATTCCACGGGACGATTATCGTTTGGATAATCGTTAACGATTAACGATCTCAAACGACCGCTATTGCGAAAGACCTGAAAACGTTCACTCATTTCCATGGAACGATAATCGTTACTTATGATCGTAATTGCGATCGTTTCTCTTCGCTATTTATTCGCTATTGCGTTCGTATCTATTGAGAACGACCGAACGATGTCTTATTCAATGCGAACGATTTGCGAACGAGCAACGATAAAAATAGGTCCAGGTCTTATTAAACGATCAACGATTTCTCGTTCGGTCGTTAATCGTTAACTGCATTTCAACCGAACGATTATCGTTCAGATTCGAACGATTTAACGATAATCTGAACGATAATCGTCCCGTGGAATAGGGCCCTTATTCAGAGAACAGGTGGGAATTATTGGGTTCTGGAATACCCCTTTAAGTCTATGGATGCTATTATATAGAAGAAGAATCACTACAAACTGATCCACACATTCACACTTGGGGAATTGGGGGGGGGGGGGTAACACTCACAGCCATCTGGAAACACCATAAAGATTATTATTACCACAATGTGGCACGATGCAGACATAAATGTATCAACATGTGTCCCTCATAAGAATCCATGCAGTCTTATCACTAAGCGACAATTTCTCAATGTGGAGATAACATGATCATAGTTAAGGAGAGAACCAAAGCCCAGATGGCTGAATGATAAAAAAAACATATACTTTCCTCCCTGTGCACTGGGATTTGTTTTCTACGTCCCCTCTCAGGGCTGAGCAAATGCATGAAAAACAAAAATAAAATCGGAATACCCCTTAAGGCTACGTCCACACAATGTATGAACAGCAGCCGTTGTTAGCACTGAAAAACAGCGGCTACCGTTTTGTGTGTCAAACAACGGACGCTGCTGCACTGAAATCAATGCAGGACAGGTGGAAACAATTGACATGTCAATTATCTCCAAGGCCGTAGCGAGCAATGGCCGTTATTTAATACACTCTGTGGACAACAGCCATTGTTTGCATTGACTTCAATGCAACACTTTTATGGTGAGAACGGACATTTTAATTTAAAACACTGGCCATTCTCGTCATAAAAAATATGTGGTGTAAACATAGCCTTAAGATGAATCATTAGTAACATTAAGGCAATGTTGACAAATGAACGCACCATGTATTTATAAGAATTAATACAAGGCTATTCAGTCCATAGGAACAGTGTGTATGCTGTGGATAATAATGTGAATAACTGAATATTCTGCACATGAATGCTGTACACACTACCCTACTCACATACAATGCCAACATTTTTAGCATGTGAACACAGCCTAAGGTTCCCATCATATGACTGGCCTCTGCTTACCACGTTCACCAGGAAACACTCCAGTGCTAAGCTAGTTGTATCCATAAGCGGCATATAATAGGGCAGCCTCCATGCAGCGCAGCACATCACACAGATAATAACAGCAATAGATTTATATTCCTATCTCCACAAAAGCCTATTAACTTGGCTCAGAAGCTTGGACGGAAACTCTGGCCATATCTGTGTCTATGTCCGGCAGTAAATCACTGGTCCCTATGTGGAAGTGTGCTCTTCATTCCTTACAGCTATAAATATCTATTGCTGGAGTGGAATGTGGTATATATATATAGTCCTGCATTACTGCCATGTGTTACTGAAAGGTTGTAGACAACGCACATGCCAGCCTCATTGTCTGCAATTGTAATACCATTCCAGCAGACACACAAATAATGGCTGACAAAAAAATTACAGAACAGGAACAAGTCCAAGCCACCACACTTACACCTAAGTATTTGTGCTTTTAAAAATAACACAAAAGTACAAAGAACTAAATAGATTCAAAAAGACTAAAAACACACACAACATAATGCCATTCAAATGAACAGGGCTGCCTAGCAGACAAAAGTTAAATGGGGGTCATCCAGGATCAGAGAAAAAAAAAAACACAACCCACAGCTACTTCCTTAAAAAAACAGCACCACCCCTGTCCACGGGTTGTATGTGGTATTACAATTTAATTCTTTTCACTGGAACAGACCTAAACAGGGATCTCTCAGGTCCAACCCGCAGAACAACGGCTGTGCACGGACAGAATTCTGTAGACGTTGGAACGTCCACTTAGTTCTGATACCACTCTTAAAGCCAGTTCACATGAAGCAAAAGGGGCGCTTCAGTCACTCTCCGCTCAAAGAATTGACATCAGTGGCGTAGCTACCATGAAGGCAGGGAAGGCGACTGCTATGGGGCCCCTGCAGGAAGGGGGGCCGAGGAAGCCTGCTCTGCCTTCATGGTAGGTACTGTATGCCACTGACAGCTGACCTCTGTACTCAAGAGTAAGAAGGACCTGCCACTGTACTGTTCAGCCCCCTCACTGTAGTGCCGGGTGAGCGGGCTGAACATCAAAAGGAGAGGAACAGAGGAGCAGGTCCTGCACGGCACAGGAGAGGGATGAAGGACCTTATGATCACATGACCCAAAGGTCCTGAATACTTCTATGTGAAGATCAGCCCGAACTACAGGAGGAGGGGGGAAGCCTGGGAGCTGTAAGTGCTGTGTATGTGTGTCAGAGAGTGTATCTATGGGTATATATGTATATGTTAGTATGTGTATGTATCTGGCTATATATATATATATATATATATATATAGTCTGTAACACTGGTGTATGTGTGTGTGTATGTCAGTAGTGTCTGTAACACTGGTGTATATGTGTGTGTTTATGTATGTCAGTAGTGTCTCAAGTGATTGACAGGTTTGCTCCCAAAGATGTTCTGCAGCAGCTTTTATTAATGCTGGGCTCTAATAGAGAAAGAGTGTCACTCTAAGGCAGGTGGGATTCTGACGCTTTTGATCGGTGCAAACTGGCCCTAACACCGGTGGGGAATCTGTGGTCCTTCAGCTGTGTGAAAACTACAGTTCCCAGTCATGCCTGGACAGTCAAAGCTTTAGCTGCTTAGGGATGATGGGAACTGTAATTTTGCAATAACTGGAAGACAACAGGTTCCCCACCACAGCACTATAACATAGGAACAAGATGTATGCAAAACAGTTGGCAAACACTAGATTAGTAAATAAAAAGAAAAAATACTAACAATACTGTACCACAGCCATGGCAGCCAGTATTCTTGTCCACAATTTAGCTTTGATAGTCTTTCCTATGATTATATCTGGATGCCCGTATTATAAATACCAAGGGCATATATTGGGATCATGCTATAAAAATACAGTCATATAAATAGATGGAAATATCCTCCAAGGCATATAAATAGGATATATCACATGGTTGAATCATGAGAAGCACAGAAATATTTGGGTAAGGAAGGGAAAGCCGTCCCAGGACCCAGACACATGGGAGCCATGTTACTAGCTCTGTACATAGCAGAGCCCAGCGCCAAGAACAGAACCTGTTACTAGCTCTGTACATAGCAGAGCCCAGCGCCAAGAACAGGACCTGTTACTAGCTCTGTACATAGCAGAGCCCAGCGCCAAGAACAGAACCTGTTACTAGCTCTGTACATAGCAGAGCCCAGCGCCAAGAACAGGACCTGTTACTAGCTCTGTACATAGCAGAGCCCAGCGCCAAGAACAGAACCCTTTGCTGCAGAACACTTTTAATGGAAGACTGCACATCCATTTGGTGATTCCAGACCATAAAGCTGTGACTCCCAATTGTTTGTATTTATTACAGTCCTAATAAAGGAAACATAGAAGAAATGAAGTAGGCGTGTAAAATAGAAATCACTCCGGGTGGTACATTTGTATCCAATCCATGGAAAGTGTGTAGAAAAAAAAAAAAAAAAAAAAAGCAGCAAGTCTTGTAAAATGTGTTGAGTGTTCTTGGACTTGGCCCCCAGAGAGTCCATTTCCTGCAGAGTGAAACACATTGAAAACCACAACCTCCCCTCCCCCACCGAGCAGGGATCACTCCGACCAGGCGACTTCTACTCCCACAACACTTCATAGAAAACACATTTTCCAGAGAAAGTATGCAGTACGACTCCATAGTGGTGACAATGGTGAATGTCACAGCATAGCTAGTTATATTACTCACAGACCACTACCAACACATGAGGAGCCGCACACAGATGCCAGTCACAGCAGCAGAACATGTCACAGTAAGTGCACTGCTTTATACTCAGCTGCTGTAGGCTGTGATGCTTTATAACCAGGATATCTGGATAATGCAGTCAGCAGCGACCAACGCAACATGCTGTGGTCCCTGTGAAGCATGGATCCTCTCAGTTATACTACACAGAGGCTGACTGGGCACCACCATGCAGAGACAGCAGACGGTGGAGGAACAGCAGCATAGCGGCCCCTGAGGTAGCATGCACACTGGTCATAAAGCAATGGCATATGCTTACAATATGCCACCAGTTTATAATATAAAAATACCCACTTACGATGCAATGAATAAGGTTAAGTTCACACATGTGCCAGACATTCTTTAAAAAAAAAAAAAAAAAAAAAAAAAAAAAAGCGTCCTGTACTTTTTGTTACAAAACCAGGCACACAAGTGATGTGCCAGCACTGTTTTGAGGTCGCTGTGCCCCAATGATGGCGCAGAACAATGGAAAATACAACACAGGTATGAACCCAGTCACAACTAAACTTCTAAAATAAAATTAAAAAAATTTGAAAGTTAAAAAACAAACAAAAAAAAACCAACAACACTACTTACTTGTAATGAAAATGTATAGGCTTTCCTATCAAGTCAAAAGTTTTACCACGGATGCTAGAGGACTAGGAAATACTTACAGCCTCTCGAGGAAGTTCAGCCCCTCAAAAGACGCGTTCTTCAGCTCAGTGATCTTATTGCTGTTTAGGATTCTAGGAAACAAAGAGAACAAATAGTATGAGAAAAGAGCAGAATACACAGAAGGCAGAGAAAGATCACAAAGCAAACATTTTCTCCCTCACATACCGTAAAATCCCTTTAATCTGGCATCTGATTAGTAACACTTCTATATCATTAAAGTCATGAGAGCCGCGTCCGATCAGGTAACGATTCTATTAGATTAGATGTTTTGGGTGAAACGTGACTTTAGACGTCTGTAGCCGACATAGTACAACAACCAGAACAAACCTCCTAGTGTCTGAGCTGCTCCATGTCACAGTAATGGCCGCAGTTATACAGACACGCGTGCACACATATAACTGGTAGAGCTGCAATATCCTTAGATAAGGGAAGACACACTATTCATGGGAACAAGTACAGATTTATTGGGGATTGCAGTATGTTCACACCCGTGGACATGACACCAGTCTAATACCAGTTGTCAGATCAGAACATACACATAGAATTGTTGACAACTTTTCCTCCATTACTATGTAGATGGCAATACCCAGATATACCAAGAGAATAAAGCAGCGGTCAACATGATCCTGTCCCTCCCATGAAATACGGCCTGTGAGATGCCGAGCATGAAGAACAGTCATGGCTGGCTGCTCTTTTACTATAATAAAGAAATGTAAACCTAAGAACAAAACCTTATAGAACAAATGTATCCAGGACACGGTGCCTGGGGCCTAACACAGTGGTAAAACACAACCCGCACAATGCACATTCATTATCCTCTATGTGCTGATAAACTGCACCTTAGTTTTCCCCTCATGTAATAAACATAAAGAAGTGATCCCATCCTCTAAGTGACTGAGGTTGCGTCTTTTCATTTGCTGCCCCATGGGAGCGGTCAGAAGCCATAACCCACAGCCAGCTCAGAGCATAGTCATTGCTGAATGCTGGCTGTAGCTGTAAACATATGAACTTCACCTGAAAGGAGAGACACTCATACAATCATATTACATCTGCATGGATCTGTACAATGGCTTCTATGGCCCAGTACAGGCTGCTTCTTCAGGATGGTTATTCACAGGACCCAATGGGGTCATTCCCATCTTAGACATGTAAGGTACAGTGGTGCCTTGGATTACGAGCATAATTCGTTCTGGGACCGGGCTTGTAATTCAAATCCAGTCTTAAAACCAAAGCAAATTGAAATGCAGACAATTGGTTCCACACCCCAAAAATATCGATTTTTTTTTTAAATTCTGAACAACATGTAAAACAAATGAAACAAACCTTTAGAAACAGCTGAATATGTCATAAGTTACTGTACAGTTTAGCAATCACCATGTGGAGTATAATGTATAGCAAGTGCATAAACCAGAGAAACAAACAGCAGCAGTTTGTAGATACAGGATGGAACTGCAGATCCCCAGAGTAAGCACAGTATAGCAGCACTCTGTCTGGGGAGAGAGGGGTTACAGTTATGAAGAGATTACCTCCACAGTCCTGTCCCCTGATGTAAGCCCCAGCCTGAAGTGGATCTGCTATGATTTGGAAGGTGAGGGAGACTTCCTGGGTCAGAGTACAGGGCTGTAGACCCCGCTATGCAGACCATGCCCCTCCTCCACTCATGCTCCCACCCAGTACAGGGAGCTCCTAAACCAAAGCAATGCTCTTGAACCAAGTCACAATTTTGAAAAACTGAGCTCTCAAACCAAAACGCTCTTAATCCAAGTTACTCTTAAACCAAGGTACTACTGTATATCCACAGGATATAGCATGAAGTCTGATATCTAAGACATCCTCACCTATCTCCAGACCGGGAAGATAGAAACAGGCAAGCTTGCTGCTCTATGTGGTTCCTGTAATTACTTTTTACTTCTTTAAGTTTTAAAGGGGCTTCTCCATTAAGGACACATAGGGCTATGTTACACGGCCCAACATCAGCGTTCACTTACCGAACCTATTACATGGCTTGATGTCTGTGCAGCCTTTGCTGTGTACATAGAAAATATTACTTCCTCTCCGGTAGCCTCCTGCCTTTTCCCCGCTCTCCACAGCCACCGCTGAAGCTTCTAAACCAGTCAGCGCAGTGACAGGATGCTCAGCAATCACTGGCCAAGATGGGACAGAGCCGTAGGCAGTGATTGGCTGAGCAGCGTGTCACTGCAGAGACAGCTTCAGAAACGGCTGTAGTGAGCAAAAAACAGGCAGAAGGACACCGGGAGCGCCTGGAGAGGTAAGGTATTGGGAGGGGCCAAGTCTGCATAGCGGGCTCTACAGCACTGTATACTGACCCAGGAAGTCTTCCTCACCTTCCAAATCATGGCAGATCTGCTTCAGTCTGGGGCTTGCATCAGGGGACAGGACTGTGGTGGTAATCTCTTCATAGCTGTAACCCCTCTCTCCCCGGACAGAGAGTGCTGCATGTATGTGCCCACATATTTCCTGCTCATTCCTTCATGCTCCCTGCAGTTTCTGTCAGTCCTTGTGTTTCCCATCCTCTTTATTCCTGCTATGATGTGCCTGGACTTACACTCAGCTATACACACTGCTGCTATAATGTGCTTGCACTCACACCCAGCTATACACACTGCTGTGTAGAAAAGTTTCTGTCACTGTCCTCCTACACAGCTCTAGGATTCTCCTTTCCTGATTGGTCCATGCTGAACACACACCTATTCCATCTTGTGGTCATGTGACCACACAGACTTCTGAAAGCAGCCCTGCTTCTCTATTCTAGCCTGTTGTACTACGCTACTGCATTATGGGGATCTGCAGTTCCATCCTGTATCTACAAACTGCTGCTGTTTTTTCATTCTTATGCACTTACATTATACTCCACATGCTGACTTCTATACTGTACAGTAACTTACATGACATTCCGCTTTCTAAATGTTTGTTTCATTTGTTTTACATGTTATTCAGAATAAAAAAATCATTATTTTGGGGTGTGGAACCAATTGTCTGCATTTCAGTGATTTCTTATGGGAAAATTTGTTTTGGTTTAAGAGTTATTTGGATTACAAGCACAGTACCAGAGGAATTTTTTTCCTGGGACCGGGGAGGAGGTGGCTGAGGGAAACGACGTCCACTCACCTCCCCGGATCCAGCGGCAGGTCCCGCATTGCGGCGCTCCAGTCCCCGGCCGCTTCCTGGTGTTTGACGCGGGCCCGAGACGATACATCTCAAGTCCGCTCAGCCACTCAGTGACAGAGGTGGGATCTGAGCGGACTTGAAATGGATCCCGCCTCCGCCACTGACTGGCTGAGCGAACCTGGGGGGAAAATGCCCCCCGCCGGACTACCCCTTAAACTTCCAGACTGCAGACTAAAGTAGTTCGGGTTTGGCCAAACTTTAAAGGCCCTATTCCATGGGACGACATGAAGAACAAACAAGTGCTGTTTGTGCTACTTTGCTCCTCGTTTCCCGCTTGCCGCCGCCACGTGCATTAGCAATCCCGGTGGGGGTATGCAGGGATCTGCCCAGGTGATCGCTAGATTGTCCGGGCAGCCCATAGCAGATAGCAGCGGTCTGCTGGCGCAGCCGCTCCGATTACACGGGGCGACGGCAGCAGAACGTTGCTATGAGTCATTTGTCTTTCAACATGTTGAAAGACAAACAACTGCAACGATCAGCCGACATTTTTCATGTTGGCTGATCGTTGTCTTTTATTACACAGGCCGAATACGGCCGATAACTGTTCTGTGTAACAGGGCCTCAAGTTGGTTCATCACTAGTTCTAGGTATAACAGGGGACACCAGGTTGGTCCCCCAGCACTTGGACACTGCCACAGGACAGATACGCATCCATAGTCTATCAGGGCATGCTGAGAGTTGTGCAACAACAGAGAAGCCACAGGCTGGGGATACATTCCCTTAAAAGGATCAAACTCTTAGATATCTAAATTATACACGGACAAAAGACCCGGTCATCACATCTCTCTAGACTCATTTTGATACCAGATTTGAATACCGACGTGTCCCATCAACCCATATAATCATGTTCCTTATTGTTTTTTCCTAGTCTTAATAACACAGTGAGCATCTGTTCCAATAAACGTTCCCCCCCAAAGGCTAAAAGTCACTCAGTAAGTAGTAATATTTCACGGCCCGTCATCCAGGACATGAAACACAACAAGCGAACCAGTACGGGCGTGTATTGTTTAGGCTGGGGGCCACCGATGCAGCCGAGGGGCTCATGTTCTCCTCCACAATCCGCCAGCACAATGACTACAGAGCTGCCACAAAGCGTCAGCCTCTTTGATGTGGTTTCTAAGAATGTTTCTACTTCTACGAATCATCTCTGAAGTTTGGGAACGAACAATGACGCAGGAAGACTAAAACTTTAGCTACAGAGACTTGACTCTATTTTTTTCCCTTTAAGATGAGGTTTATAGTAAAACGAGCCTGGAAGTCGTAAAACGAGGATCAGCCCTCCCAACATGGAGGGACGGGCCGCTGGTCAATGTCCGGCATCCATCACCCCCTATAAATCGGCCACTTCAGACGGCTGCAGGGAGGTTCTCACAGGAAGGGGCCTATTATTCACGGCTTTCGTGTTAACACCTAGCAGACGTGTCATTTACTATACCAGGGCTGTCTATTAAGGTTTATGGCAACACTGGAAAAACCAGACCTGCCCTATAAATAGATCACCAGAACAGCGTACATCTTTACGTTACTCCCTAGGATTCCCTAGGAGTGCGGCTTATCCTGTGTAATAGAGGGCCAGTAAGTGCTAATGCCGGATTATTGAGCGTCTCAGACTATTCCTATCACAAATGGATATGCTGGAAATTTTTGGCTGGAAATTGTGGAGGAAAAAAAAATCCCTTTTCTGAGCAATTTTTGAATGAAATCAGAGAGTTAAAATCCATTTCAAAAGATTCATGTAAATCTGCAAGGATTACACACGTGGATTCTGCTGGGAATTTGAGGCTTCCTCTTTAATACGGCCTATGAACAAGACCATAGCGTAGTCTATAAGCTGTGGAGTAGACACTAGGTATCAGTGACACGTACATCTCTATGTAGCCCTCCAGACATGTCTGTCAGCACCTGCAGTGACTAACGTTTATATAAGATCATATATACTCAGCGCATAGGAATATTACATGACATCAGCTACTACTTGCCAGTAAAGGAAACTCAAGGCCATGCCGGCACCAACTCCATCTATCGATCCACCATCACTGCCAGGTGAGACTCCTGGCACCCTCACAGATCACCTGACTGAAGGGACTATAATTCTAGGGTGAGCTCTGTGGCTTCCTCACCGTTTACCAGGCCATACACTTAGCTCATGCCCATTCACTTGAATAGGAGTGAGCTGCTGCAAGGTGCAATATCAGGCACTTCCTTTAGAAAATATATGGCGCTGTGCCTAGTAAACAATAAAGGGGCCTCAGTGTATGTCTCAATGCTGCAGCCTCTTCTATCAGTGGGGATACCAGATCAGGTCTAAGATAAAAGTCCCACAAAACCCTTCGATATGGTACTATACTAGACAGCTACATAAGGACTGCTTGCCGCTATAGGGACTCCATGCAACATAAATTCAATATATGTACTATAAAAACATTTAGATATGGTAATGTGATGTAAATCCTTAGTTTTAGACTGTACAGCTGTATACAGTTGAGCTACAGGCTGTCCATATGTAGCTGTATGGCACTGTATTATGAAGATACTTTTCCTGAACACACCTAACACACACATATGGGGGCACAGACATGTATAACACAGCTCTATATGGCTCCTTGTAGTCTGAGCTATGATGGATGTCTATGGTGGGGAGAGCCCAGGTCCAGATCACTGCATTGTTTATGTGGTATAAGCCGAGGTCAGATCTCCGCGGGAAGGTCGCTCCATCAGCGGAGGAGACTGCCATGCGGTTACACACTGGTACAACCTGGCGTGCTTCATACAGGGGATCTGTGGCTTTAGGTGGGCTCCACTAAACCCAGAACTTAACCCTTTGAGGACCCGGCCCAAAATGACCCAGCGGACCGCGCAAATTTTGATCGTGTTTTCGTTTTTCCATCCTCCCCTTCTAAGAGCTCTAGCACTTTCAGTTTTTTATCTACAAGCCATGTAAGGGCTTGTTTGTTACAGGAATAGTTGTACTTTGTAATGGCGTCATTCATTTTACCATAACATGTACGATGGAATCCCAAATATATTATTTATGAAGATATAAATAGGTGAAATCGTAAAAAAGAATGTAATATGGTAACGTTTGGGGGGTTCCTGTGTCTACGTAATGCACTATATGGTAACAGCGACATGATACTATTATTCTATAGGTCAGCCCGAACACAACCATATGCAGGTTTACGCAGATTCTCTAATGTTATATATTTTTTTGAATGAAATCCTTTTTTTGGCCAATTAGTTATTAATATAATGGGCCTATTGTGACACTTATAACGGTTTTTATTTTTTCACCTACAGAGCTGTATGAGATGTCATTTTTTCCGCCATGATCTCTAGTTTTTACTAATACTATTTGTGAAGATCGGACGTTTTGAACACTTTTTATTAACTTTTTTTTTTTTTTTTTACATATAATGTAACATCAAATCGGTAATTCGCGCCCTTATTCCCCTCAGGCTCAGTGAGCAGATCGCCGATCGTACCGCATGGCGGAAGCTAAGAGTCCTCCGGCGGTCTGATACAGCGATTGGGACCCCCACAGTCACACTGCGGGGGTCCCGATTGGTAAGTGACAGGGGACTCCCCCGTCACTTACACAAACTTCGCGGCGCGATTGTGGCGTTTGAGCAGTTAATGACACACTGCAGCGCGATCGCTGCAGCCTGTCATTAGCGGTGAGGTGCCGGCTGCTCACTGCAGCCGACCCCCACCTGCTATGAAGCGCTCTCTGCTCCGGAGCGCGCTTCATAGCAGGAGAAACACCCAGGACATACAGTTACGTCATGGGTCGTCTGGTGACTGACTTCCATGGCGTAATTGTACGTCCAGGGTTGTCTAGGGGTTAAAGAGTCACTGTCATTAAAATTTTCTTTTGCAGAAATCAATAGTCCAGGCAATTTTAAGAAACTCTGTAACTGGGTTTATTAGGCAAATATGCCATTATCTGCATTTAAAAAGCCTTTTCCCAGGTCCCCTCCTCCTTTCTGTCATCCACTGCTCAGAATCAGGAAATCTCAATCAGACGGATAATGTCTGTGCTATGGAGAGGGGAGGAGAGACGAGTGAGATTAGTCAGCAGCAGAGAACAAAGGATTACAAAGGATTAGGGGTCTTCTCTGCAAGACTCATCAGGGACAACATGGCGGGGTGACTACCTGTGCACAGGGCTTTACTAGCTACATGACATCTAACACTTTGTTACACACAACAAACAGCATAATAAATCCCTTTATATGACACCAATAAAACCTTTACTGGACTGTGACCGTCTGTGAGGAATAATAATTTATCTTCGGTCACATACAGCCATTACTATTACCAGAGGAGGAAGAAGATCACCCATCAGCACCGACACATGGACACAAGTCACCCCGCCAAATCCACATTTTCTGTTTTAGTCCCTTATTTTATAGGAGTGTCATTGGACAGAAGATGGTGCTTTGTGGCAGAGGCTGCGAACACCCTGTGAGCCTTACTACCATAACCAGCACCAAGTACACAGACACTCACCAGGAAACTAGCGGCAGACACTATAAATACAGGGCAAACACACCCACCAACCTCTGACAGGATTCATACATTTTCAGTTTTGTGCTGCAAATTCTTCCTAAAACTTTGTCTTTTCATATAGAAGCTGAGATTGTGAGCTGTAATGGGGACTGATGTGAGTGATGACAAGCTGCTGTGTACAGCGCTGCAGGATATGTTTGCGCTATATAAATAAAGGGATTTTTAACTGATGAACAGGGACATCATCACAGTCTGCAGATACCCCACAGATCAGGAGAACGAGCAGGGAGAAGCGTGCAACGTTACACTTCGCTCACCCGCTCCTAGTGATCTCTGATCAGGCAGAGATGACTGAAGTGAGGACCACTAAGGCTCGCTGCTCGCCACTCATTCTCATGACTGATGGGGGTAATGTCAAAAGTTTTTTTTTTCTAATGTCAGGTATATTTTAAGCCACACCCCATCGGGAAAAGTGTCTAAGGGTGCCTTCACACGTACCGGATCCGCTGTAGATCCTGGTATAGTGAAGTTCTATGGGGTCACATGCCCTCAGCAGAAGTTTCACTCTGCTGCAGATATGTGACCCAGCCCCTTTAACCCGCAGCCCCGTCCATACATTACCTGCACGGCGCTGCGGCTGTGTGAAGCTCCTGGTTCCCCTCGCTCCTCATCAGCCAATCAGCGCTGCCGTGTACTGATTGGCTGATGAGGAGCGAGGGGAGCCGGGAGGCTCACACAGCCGCTGCTCTAAGCAGGTAATGTATGCTCCGGGCCGGGGGCTGCGAGGGTTGAAGGGGCCGGGTTACATATTACGTCTTATGTCTTCCAGTACTTATCAGCTGCTGTATATTCTGCAGGAAGTGGTGTATTCTCTTCATTCTCACAGAGTGCTCTCTGCTGCCACCTCTGTCCATGTCAGGACAGAACAGGAGAGGTTTTCTATGGAGATTTGCTACCGCTCTGGATCAAGAATGGTCCAGAGCGGTAGCAAATCTCCATAGAAAACCTCTCCTGTTCTGTCTTGACATGGACAGAGGTTTCAGCAGAGAGCACTCTGTGAGAATGAAGAGAATACACCACTTCCTGCAGGACATCCAGCAGCTAATACCTACTGGAAGATTTTAAAGTAATTTTCTAATCTCTATAACTTTCTAGCTCACTTGAGTCCATAAAAATGTTTCGCCAGAGTGCCCCTTTAACACTTGCTACAAACTTACAACTCCTAGCATGTCCTGACAGCTCCAGAAGCTCTACAGCTGCTTTATTCTCAGGTCAGCCGCCTACATATGATAAGGTGACAGCATATACTATCAATAAGATAGGCCTATATACCATACCAGCAGTCTTGTGCAGATCCACAATATGGCACCCAAACAAACCTACTGATCCATGCTGTACCCCCATACTATGCACTCACTCCAAGGGTGGCAAAAAGTGACTAAATCTGCACACTCGCTCAAATTTCTGTGAGGGATTTTATCTAGAATTGTAGCAAACCTATAAAGACATCCACAGCCACAATATGCAACAGAGTGCCACAGAAACCCCTCACACACCTGCAGAAATCAACGCAGTTATATCTGTGGCAAGTGGATGGGATTTCGATGGGGACTGATCTGGGGCACATTTTGGTGTACTCTGATAGCAGGGATATACAGCAGGGCGGTGACATTTATTGAGTGTCTGATGACATGAGCAGAGTACAGAGTGAAGTCCACAGGTGAAGCTGCAGGTACAGGAGCGGGCGGCACTGCACAGGTACGGGAGCGGGCGCCACAACACACAGGTATCTAGTTTGTTTCTCAATGTTACATTTAATATTTGCATTACGAATAGTGAAATCCACTGCACAACCAGGGCCTGCACCAAATCTCTGGAGTTCTGCAAAACCCAATCCAGCAGCATTGTCAATAAATCAGCTATATCTGCAGCTACAACATGACTATAGCAGGGGTGAGGCTGAGCAGGCCAGCTTTACTATAAGAATATGGCGGCAACTTGTGGCTGCTCAGCATAGCCCGGCAATATGGTGCTGCCCCATCACAACTAATGATAGTGACCATGGCTGCATCGGAGCCATGCTGTACAACAAGGGATCATCTGGAGAGCTGTGTAGGGAGCGATGGGGTACCATAAGGGATGGGTGTAGGGAGCGATGGGGTACCATAAGGGATGGGTGTAGGGAGCGATGGGGTACCATAAGGGATGGGTGTAGGGAGCGATGGGGTACCATAAGGGATGGGTGTAGGGAGCGATGGGGTACCATAAGGGATGGGTGTAGGGAGCCATGCGGTACCATAAGGGATGGGTGTAGGGAGCGATGGGGTACCATAAGGGATGGGTGTAGGGAGCGATGGGGTACCATAAGGGATGGGTGTAGGGAGCGATGGGGTACCATAAGGGATGGGTGTAGGGAGCGATGGGGTACCATAAGGGATGGGTGTAGGGAGCGATGGGGTACCATAAGGGATGGGTGTAGGGAGCGATGGGGTACCATAAGGGATGGGTGTAGGGAGCGATGGGGTACCATAAGGGATGGGTGTAGGGAGCGATGGGGTACCATAAGGGATGGGTGTAGGGAGCCATGCGGTACCATAAGGGATGGGTGTAGGGAGCCATGCGGTACCATAAGGGACGGGTGTAGGGAGCGACGGGGTACCATAAGGGACGGGTGTAGGGAGCGACGGGGTACCATAAGGGACGGGTGTAGGGAGCGACGGGGTACCATAAGGGATGGGTGTAGGGAGCCATGCGGTACCATAAGGGATGGGTGTAGGGAGCCATGCGGTACCATAAGGGATGGGTGTAGGGAGCGATGCGGTACCATAAGGGATGGGTGTAGGGAGCCATGCGGTACCATAAGGGATGGGTGTAGGGAGCCATGCGGTACCATAAGGGATGGGTGTAGGGAGCCATGCGGTACCATAAGGGATGGGTGTAGGGAGCGACGGGGTACCATAAGGGACGGGTGTAGGGAGTGACGGGGTACCATAAGGGACGGGTGTAGGGAGCGACGGGGTACCATAAGGAATCGGTGTAGGGAGTGATGGAGTACCATAAGGAATCGGTGTAGGGAGCGCTGGGGTACAATAATCATGAGCAGACACGGGGGACACTATATAAACAATAACTGATTTTGCCCATAGCAACCAATCACATCTCCCATGACAACCAATCACATCTCCCATGACAACCAATCACATCTCCCATGACAACCAATCACATCTCCCATGACAACCAATCACGGCTCAGCTTTCATTTTTCATTGCGCTCTGTGAAAATGAAAGCTGAGCTGTGACTGGCTGCTATGGAGAATCCAGCGTTTTGGTTTATTATACACAGTATATACACTAGAAGGTATAGCAGGCATATAAAGTATATACTATACACAGTATATACTATGGCTACACGGTATAGCAGGAGTACACAGTATATACACCCTATACATACAGGAAAAATTATTTGGTAGAACAGCACTGTGCTGACTTAAAGTCGATGGCTTCCAGCCGGTGGGTGCACGTCCTTGGCAGTCGACCCCCGACTCCACAGAATACCCTATATATACAGTACATACTATAATACTGTATCCACACTGTATACACTTTAATTACATAATATCTACAGCAGGCAGCAGAGCCCATGTGCCACCACACTACACCAGTCGTACATCATCCTGCACTGATGTGGTAGCGGTATATGCAGGGCACGCTGGTACTTGTAGTCCCCCACACTATAGTTACAGTATATACTATATATACAGCAGGCAGCAGTGCCCATGTGCCACCACATTACATATACACCATCCTGCACTGATGTGGTAACAGTATATAGCAGGGCACGCTGGTACTTGTAGTCCCCCACACTATAGTTACAGTATATACTATATATACAGCAGGCAGCAGTGCCCATGTGCCACCACACTACACATACACCATACTGCCCTGATGTGGTAGCAGCATATGCAGTGCAGGGCACGCTGGTACTTGTAGCCCCCCACACACACTATAGTGACAGTATATACTATGTATACAGCAGGCAGCAGTGCCCATGTGCCACCACATTACATATACACCATCCTGCACTGATGTGGAAACAGTATATAGCAGTACATGCTGGTACTTGTAGTCCCCCACACTATAGTTACACAGTATATACTATGTATACAGCAGGCAGCAGTGCCATCATACACCATCCTGCCCTGATGTGGTAGCGGTATATAGCAGTACATGCTGGTACTTGTAGTCCCCCTCACTATAGTTACAGTATATACTATGTATCCAGCAGGCAGCAGTGCCCATGTGCCACCACATTACATATACACCATCCTGCACTGATGTGGTAACAGTATATAGCAGGGCACGCTGGTACCTGTAGTCCCCCACACTATAGTTACAGTATATACTATGTATACAGCAGGCAGCAGTGCCATCATACACCATCCTGCCCTGATGTGGTAGCGGTATATAGCAGTGCACGCTGGTACCTGTAGTCCCCCTCACTATAGTTATAGTATATACTATGTATACAGCAGGCAGCAGTGCCCATGTGCCACCACACTACACATACACCACCCTGCCCTGATGTGGTAGCGGTATATAGCAGTGCAGGGCACGCTGGTACCTGTAGTCCCCCACACTATAGTTACAGTATATACTATGTATACAGCAGGCAGCAGTGCCATCATACACCACCCTGCCCTGATGTGGTAGCGGTATATAGCAGTGCAGGGCACGCTGGTACCTGTAGTCCCCCTCACTATAGTTATAGTATATACTATGCATACAGCAGGCAGCAGTGCCCATGTGCCACCACACTACACATACACCACCCTGCACTGATGTGGTACTGGTATGTAGCAGTGCAGGGCACGCTGGTACTTGTAGTCCCCCACACTATAGTTACAGTATATACTATGTATACAGCAGGCAGCAGTGCCATCATACACCATCCTGCCCTGATGTGGTAGCGGTATATAGCAGTGCAGGGCACGCTGGTACCTGTAGTCCCCCTCACTATAGTTACAGTATATACTATGTATACAGCAGGCAGCAGTGCCATCATACACCACCCTGCACTGATGTGGTAGCGGTATATAGCAGTGCAGGGCACGCTGGTACTTGTAGTCCCCCACACTATAGTTACAGTATATACTATGTATACAGCAGGCAGCAGTGCCATCATACACCATCCTGCCCTGATGTGGTAGCGGTATATAGCAGTGCAGGGCACGCTGGTACCTGTAGTCCCCCTCACTATAGTTACAGTATATACTATGTATACAGCAGGCAGCAGTGCCATCATACACCACCCTGCACTGATGTGGTAGCGGTATATAGCAGTACATGCTGGTACTTGTAGTCCCCCACACTATAGTTACAGTATATACTATGTATACAGCAGGCAGCAGTGCCATCATACACCACCCTGCCCTGATGTGGTAGCGGTATATGCAGGGCACGCTGGTACTTGTAGTCCCCCACACTATAGTGACACAGTATATACTATGTATACAGCAGGCAGCAGTGCCATCATACACCATCCTGCCCTGATGTGGTAGCGGTATATAGCAGTGCAGGGCACGCTGGTACTTGTAGTCCCCCTCACTGGTCCGGTACTCACAGGGTGTTGGTCCGGTTGGGCAGCGCTCCCAGGGGTAAGGTCCTCCCGGTGTCCGGGCTGCTGCACACCACCTTGGCCCCTTCCCCTCCGGTTGCCGGCGTCCTCCCCGCCGCTCCCCGCGGTCTCCCGTCCTGCTTACACCCGGGGGGCAGCGTCCACTCACAGGCCACCAGGGAGAGGAGAGCGAGCAGCGCCAGGCCCGGGGCCTCCATCCCAGCCGTGACTACCGGGCCGGAGCACACCGTGCTATCCTACAGCCGCTCCAGACTCCCCGCACCGCGAGCGGGCGCCCCCTGCCTGCCGAGCGCAGGATCCGCAGCGTTATGTCTCTAGTCCTCGTACAGTGCAGAGGGCTCCGGTACCGGCGCTCTGGCTGCTCAGCCTGGGAGGTCCGCTCACATTATTGCCCCAGGCAGTGGCGGTGAGGAGGCCCCTTCCTGGCCATACACACACAGCTGCTCCAGACTGTCCTCCCCCCAGTCTCCCGGGATGGTCTCCTCCTCCCCCCTGTCTCCTCCTCTCCAGGCACAGACATGTCAGCGGGAAGAGGGGGGGATCCGGCGCTGTGCACACAATAACCGCGCGGACTGCGAGCTGTGCCGACTGCGCGAGCACATGAGCGGCCCAGGTACCGTGCTGCCCCCTGCTCCGGGCACCGCCAGCCCCGGCCTATACCCTGTACTCTATACTGTATACTGCTATGGGAAAGTATGGTGTATGTACAACAGCAGTATACTATGTAACGTACAGTAGTGTAATACAGTATGTAACATACAGTACGGTAGTGTAATATAGTATGTAACATACAGTACAGTAGTGTAATATAGTATGTTACATACAGTAGTGTAATATAGTATGTAACATACAGTACAGTAGTGTAATATAGTATGTTATAAACAGTACAGTAGTGTAATATAGTATGTTACATACAGTACAGTAGTGTAATATAGTATGTAACATACAGTACAGTAGTGTAATATAGTATGTTATATATAGTACAGTAGTGTAATATAGTATCTTACATACAGTACAGTAGTGTAATATAGTATGTTATAAACAGTACAGTAGTGTAATATAGTATGTTACATATAGTACGGTAGTGTAATATAGTATGTAACATACAGTCAGGGGCGGTCTTGGCATTTCTGGGGCCCCAAGCGAAGTTATGTCTGCCCCCCCCCCCCCTCGACACGCGTTCCAAAACAATAGACCGCTGTGTGTTGCCTACAGTAGTATATACCCCTTGTGCGCTACCGCCAATAATATATACTCCTTGTGTGCTGCCCCCAATAGTATATACCCCTTGTGTCCTGCCCCCAGTAGTATATACCCCTTGTTTGCTTCACCCAGTAGCATATAGACCCCTGTGTGTTCCCCCAGTTTTATAGCCCCCCGTCCCGTGTGCTCCCCCAGAAGTATATAGACCTCCTGTGTGCTGCCCCAGTTGTATATAGACCCCCTGTGTGCTGCCCCCAGTTGTATATACCCCCTGTGTGCTCCCCCACAAGTATATAGGCCCCCTGTGTGCTCCCTCAGGGGTATTTAGCCCCCCTGTGTGCTCCCCCACTTGGATATAGACCTCCTGTGTGCTCCCCCACTTGGATATAGACCCCTGTGTGCTCTTCCTGTAGTATATAAACCCCCTGTGTGGTTCCCCCAGTAGTATATAGACCCCCTGTGTGCCCCACCAGTATTATATAGACCCCTTGTGTGCTGCCCCAGTAGTATACAGACCCCTGTTTGCTCCCCCAGTTATATATAGACCACCTGTGTGCCTCACAAGTAGTATATAGACCCCCTGTATGTTCCTCCAGTAGTATATAGACCCCCTGTGTGCCCCATCAGTAGTATATAGCCCCCCTGTGTGCTCCCCCACTTGGATATAGACCTCCTGTGTGCTCTCCAAGTTGTATATAGACCCCATTCTGCTGCCCCAAGTAGTATATAGACCCCCTGTGTGCTGCCCCCAGTAGTATATAGACCTCTCTGTGAAGCCCCAGTAGTCTATAGCCCCCCTGTGTGCTCCCCCTGTTATATAGCCCCCCTGTGTGCTCCCCCCATTTATATAGACCCCTGCTGTGCGCTCCCCCAGTTACACAGACCCCTGTGTGCTCTCCCTCCCATATAGTATATAACACAATAAAACAAACACTTATACTCACCTGGGTCCGGGCGTCTCCTCTTCTCTTCACTCTTGTGACCGCAGGAAGGGTTTTCCCTGCGATCAAAAGAGGCCGCACTCCCCTTGTCCTGGTGCCGATGCTCCAGTGATGTCACTGGAGCGCCGACACCACAAGGACAATGCTGCCACTTGTGACCTCGGGGAAAACCCTTCCTGCGGCCACAAGAGTGACTGACAGAAAGGGAGCCAATGTCTCCCACCCTGTCAGTGCTGCTGCATGTAACTATGAGCGCTCATTACGAGTGCTCATAGTTACAGTTCAGATGGCAGCAGCGAGCGGGTGCAGCGGCCCTGTCCAGCGGTCTTGAGCACAAGAGCGGGGCGTGGGGGCCCCCCTGGATGTTGGGGGCCCCAAGCGATCGCTTGGGGTGCTTGGTGCCAAAGACCGCCACTGCATACAGTACAGTAGTGTAATATAGTATGTAACATACAGTACAGTAGTGTAATATAGCAGTGATTTTCAACCTTTTTTGAGCCGCGGCACACTTTTTATACTTAAAAAATCTCGGGGCACACCACCAACCAAAATGGCACAAAATTACACTAAAACAGTACATATTATACATATAGTTAATAATATACATTTTAAATGTATTTATACTCACTCAGTGTAAAACCTGGGCCTGTTTTCTTCTCCCACCTGTGCTTCTCTCCTGTGCTTCTCTCCACCATACTTCTTCCCCCTGCTTCTCTCCTGTGCTTCTCTCCACCATACTTCTCTCCCCCCTGCTTCTCTCCACCATACTTCTCCCCTCTGCTTCTCTCCTGTGCTTCTCTCCACCATACTTCTCCCCCCTACTTCTCTCCACCATACTTCTCCCCCCTGCTTCTCTCCTGTGCTTCTCTCCACCATACTTCTCTCCCCCCTGCTTCTCCCCCATCCCCATGTTTCTCTCCCCCATCCCCATGTTTCTCTCCCCCCTGCTTCTCTCCCCTGTTTCTCCCCCATCCCCATGTTTCTCTCCCCCATCCCCAGGTTTTTCTCCCCCATGCTTCTCTCCCTGTCTCTCCCCCCCCCCCTGTTTCTCCCCCATGCTTCTCTCCCCCATCCCCAGGTTTCTCTCCCCCATCCCCATGTTTCTCCCCCCATCCCCATGTTTATCTCCC
This sequence comes from Dendropsophus ebraccatus, assembly GCF_027789765.1. Classification (NCBI taxonomy): domain Eukaryota; kingdom Metazoa; phylum Chordata; class Amphibia; order Anura; family Hylidae; genus Dendropsophus; species Dendropsophus ebraccatus. The sequence goes on from NC_091460.1 coordinate 47,599,678, forward strand.
CCCTGATTCTCTCCCCTGTTTCTCTCCCCCATCCCCAGGTTTCTCTCCCCCATGCTTCTCTCCCTGTCTCTCCCCCCCTGTTTCTCCCCATGCTTCTCTCCCCCATCCCCAGGTTTCTCTCCCCCATAGTTTTCTCCTGTTTCTCTCCCCCATCCCCAGGTTTCTCTCCCCCCCTTCCTCCTCACCTCCTCCCACATGGTCGCCGCTGCTCTCCGCCTCACCTACTGGCCCCCCGTAGGGCCCAGACATGCTGCACCACGCTCCCAGTCTCCACTGATTGGATAGGAGGAGCATGTCCGGGCGCTACAGGCGGCCAGTAGGTGAGGCAGACAGCAGCAGCGGGGCGATCTGCAGGGGCACCATAGTTTGGGGAACTTTCTCCGCGGCACACCCGACCATGTGTCGGCACACTGGTTGAAAATCACTGTAATATAGTATGTAACATACAGTACGGTAGTGTAATATAGTATGTTATATATAGTACAGTAGTGTAATATAGTATGTTACATACAGTACAGTAGTGTAATATAGCATGTTACATACAGTACAGTAGTGTAATATAGTATGTTATATATAGTACAGTAGTGTAATATAGTATGTTACATACAGTAGTGTAATATAGTATGTAACATACAGTACAGAAGTGTAATATAGTATGTAACATACAGTACGGTAGTGTAATATATGGTATGTTACATACAGTACGGTAGTGTAATATAGTATGTTACATACAGTACGGTAGTGTAATATAGTATCTTACATACAGTACGGTAGTGTAATATAGTATGTTACATACAGTACAGTAGTGTAATATAGTATGTTATATACAGTACAGTAGTGTAATATAGTATGTTACATACAGTACGGTAGTGTAATATAGTATGTAACATACAGTACAGTAGTGTAATATAGTATGTTACATACAGTACAGTAGTGTAATATAGTATGTTATATATAGTACAGTAGTGTAATATAGTATGTAACATACAGTACAGTAGTGTAATATAGTATGTTACATACAGTACAGTAGTGTAATATAGTATCTTACATACAGTACGGTAGTGTAATATAGTATGTAACATACAGTACGGTAGTGTAATATAGTATGTAACATACAGTACGGTAGTGCAATATAGTATCTTACATACAGTACAGTAGTGTAATATAGTATGTTATAAACAGTACAGTAGTGTTATATAGTATGTTACATACAGTACGGTAGTGTAATATAGTATGTAACATACAGTACAGTAGTGTAATATAGTATGTTACATACAGTACAGTAGTGTAATATATGGTATGTTACATACAGTACGGTAGTGTAATATAGTATGTAACATACAGTACGGTAGTGTAATATAGTATGTTACATACAGTACAGTAGTGTAATATAGTATGTTACATATAGTAGTGAAATATAGTATGTTACATACAGTACAGTAGTGTAATATAGTATGTTACATACAGTAGTGTAATATAGTATGTAACATACAGTACATTAGTGTAATATAGTATGTAACATACAGTACGGTAGTGTAATATAGTATGTAACATACAATGTAACATACAGTACAGAAGTGTAATATAGTATGTTACATATAGTACAGTAGTGTAATATAGTATGTTACATACAGTACAGTAGTGTAATATAGTATGTTATATAGTGCAGAACGCTATATACAGTATACTATGCTACATATAGTGCAGAATGCTATATACAGTATACTATTTTACGTATAGTGCAGTACGCTATATACAGTATACTATGTTACATATAGTATGGTACGCTATGTACAGTATACTATGTTTCATATAGTATGGTACGCTATATACAGTATACTATGTTACATATAGTGCAGTACGCTATATACAGTATACTATGTTACATATAGTGCAGTACGCTATATACAGTATACTATGTTACATATAGTATGGTACGCTATATACAGTATACTATGTTACATATAGTGCAGTACGCTATATACAGTATACTATGTTACATATAGTGCAGTACGCTATATACAGTATACTATGTTACATATAGTGCAGTACGCTATATACAGTATACTATGTTACATATAGTATGGTACGCTATATACAGTATACTATGTTACATATAGTGCAGTACGCTATATACAGTATACTATGTTACATATAGTGCAGTACGCTATATACAGTATACTATGTTACATATAGTATGGTACGCTATATACAGTATACTATGTTATATATAGTGCAGTACACTATATACAGTATACTATGTTACATACAGTATTGTAGTGTAATATTGTATGTTACATACAGTACAGTATGCTATATACAGTATAGTATGTTACATATAGTATGGTACACTATATACTGTATAGTATGTTACATATAGTACCGTATGCTATATATAGTATAGTATGTTACATATTGCACCATACACTATATACAGTATACTATGTTACGTATAGTACTATATGATACATATAGCACTGTACGCTATATACAGTATAGTACGTCACGTATAGTACCGTACGCTGTATACAGCATGCAGCATAGTATGTTACGTATAGTGCTGTACACTATATATATATATATATATATATATATATATATATATATATATATGTATATATATTTATACAGTATATTATGTTACATACAGTACTGTATGCTCTATACAGAATAGTATGTGATTGATATATATATATATATGTGATTGATATATATATATATATATATATATATACACAGTATAGTTTGTTCTGTATAATAAATGCAGTGTAGTATGTTGAATACAGTAGTGTTATATAACCTATAGTGCAGTTTACACTATATGCAGTAAGTACAGGTTATTTCATGTCTATGTGCCTATGTTTTCAGCGTAATAATCAGAGTATACCCAGGAATTCCCAGTAAGGTTCCTCCAGAAAGAGTACCTGCAGAGTCCCCCTCACCAGCAAAAGTTCCAACAGAGTTCCCCCAGGAACAGTGCCAACAAATTGCCCTCCAGAGTGCGCTATAGTGACAGTACCAGTAGAGTATACCCAGGAATTCCCAGTATTCCCAGTAAGGTTCCTCCAGGAACAGTGTCAACAAAGTGCCCTCCAGAAAGAGTGCGCTATAGTAACAGTACCAGTAGAGTATACCCTAGAATCAGTGCCACAGATGATCCGTGATAGCATTGTGGCTAATACATAATATTACCAGTAGGGTTCCTCCAGAAAGAGTGCCTGTAGAGTCCGCCCTGCTAGAAAGAGTGCCCCCCTTAAAGAGGGCCTGCAGAGTTCCCGTCAAAAAGAGAACCCCCAATCAATAGGTGCCTATAGAGTCCACCCTGCCAGCAGTTACCCCAAAAAGAGTTCCAGCCGAGTCACTCCTCTTGAACAGTGCCTGCAGTAAGTGTAAGCCAGAAAGGTGGGGTGGAAAAAAAGTGGCAAATGATAAATTACCTTGAAAAAAGAATTCTGGTGTAAAATAACAAATATTTCTGATAATTATTATAGATCCCACCTATTTTAAACCAGATTTATTTATTTATTTATTTTTTTTTTTTTGAGTCATGTCTTTGATGACATCATTTGGGCTAGCTATCCACAACATGACCAAAGTCCTATGGGATAGTTCATATGAGCAAGGAAAAAACATGCCAGACTGAGGCCATGTCACCACTACGGGATCATGTCGGGAAAAGGCAGCTGTCTGTTGTTATTGATGGATGCAAGTAATAATCCTGATCATTACTTGTGGCAGGCAATATTAACAGACAGATGCCTATTCCCGCCATGATCCCGTAGTTATGTGGTGTTGTCGGGACTTTCAGTAACTCTGCGTGGCTATTGGAGGAGTCAAGGGGGAGTGGTTGCATACAGCATCTATAATAGGTTCTTATCCATAAGACACAAGGGCCCTATTCCACGGGACGATTATCATTCAGATTATCGCTAAATCGTTCGAATCTAAGCGATAATCGTTCGATTGAATAGCAGTTAACGATTAACGATGGAACGAGTAATCGTTGATCGTTTAATAAGACCTGGACCTATTTTTATTGTTGTTCGTTCGCATTGAATAAGACATCGTTTGGTCGTTCGCAGTAGTGACGAATGCAATAGCGACGACAAGACGACCGCAAGAACGATCATAAGTAACGATTATCGTTCCATGTAGATGGGTGAACAATTTCAGGTCTTTCGCAATAGCGGCCGTTTGGATCGTTTATCGTTAACGATTATGCAAACGATAATCATCCCGTGGAATAGGGCCCTAACTATAAAGTTTACACAAGCAAAAGAGAGCCGAGCTGCTTTCACCTAACGTAACAGTCATTGCATTATACACAGCAGTATAGTCAGGTGTTTTTTATTGCCCAGTACTGTACTAATGTTATATCACCCCAGCGTCCTTCTGAACTGTAGAGCCAGGGCAATGGCTGCTGATCTTACATAACAGTATCTCTAAGGGTGCCTTTACACAGAGAGATTTATCTGACAGATTTTTAAAGCCAAAGACAGGAACAGACTATAAACAGGGAACAGGTCATAAAGAAAAGCTAAGATTTTGGTTGCTAGGGGCCATTGTGAATTGTGATGCATGTTGGTGTGCATTGTTCTATTTTTTTTGGCGTGTGATGTAGGGTTTATAATACCCTATATACAGTTGCAACAAAGTGGATGGGATATATAAAAATAAATCTCTCCATTTGTGCAAAAATGTAATTGTAATGCATATTTTAGATCTGCAACTTGTGAGTTGTGGTTTTCAAGACTTCAATGGTAGAAGTCAGAAACTGCAATAAATCTGCAGTATTGTGGATTTCGGGGTGGAGATACTCCAGATTTCCATTGCGAAAAAGCCGTAGCATTTATGTGTGACTGTAGTTTAAAGGGATCCTGTAATCACTTTCATGCTGCCTGAACCACACGTCATCTAGCCTTGAAGCCACCAGGACCGCACCGACGACTCCTGGTTTAGGCAGAATGAAGGTGAAGACATGTTCATTTAAGGGGCTATTCCAATTTAGAGTATATTCACACAGACTTAAAAATTAAAAGCCCCAAACAAGTATTATAATGCTTAAAACCCACCCTATTGGTTTTAATAGGGAATTGCAAAACAGCATTGGAAAAAAAGAGCAGTTCCGCTTGGCAGCTCACTCTTAAATCTTCGAAGATTTTGGAAAACAGCATGCAAAAAATGCCTGTGTTAAAATCATACAAATTTGCAACCAATTATTACTATCTGAACATACCTTTAATGAAAGCAATCTGTTCCGCCAGTGCCGTTTTGTCGTCTTCATCAAGGCATGTCCGGTCACAGGCTTGGCCTGTCTCCCGGGGCCAGTATTTTAGCTAAAAACAACTTTTATTCGGTACACTCCTGAGATGAAAGGAGTTGTCCAGCCAGGATCCCTTGCTGCGCTTTGCACGGAGAGGGTGAGTAAAAAAATTACATACACTTACCTCCCTGGCTTCTGCACTGCCGCTCGTGCTATACCGCTCCAGTCCCTGTTGTTCGGCCGTCTTTGGGTTAACGACTATGATGCAGCAGACCGCTCCGTAGTGATGAGCTGAACCTGAAGGCTCGGCAATTGGCAGCTGGAGAAGCTGGATACAGCCCTAGAGCTGCCAGGAAAACCATGTTTTCAGTATACTTGCCCTATAGTTTTTCATCTATTTTTTTCCAGGAACCCCCTAAAGCTGCATCCAACTTCTCCTGGCAGCGGGATTCAAATGCCAAATGTTTGTCATGTTCCCTCATCAATACCGCTCAGCCATTCAGCAGCTGTAATGGTTTCCTGCCTCTGCCACCAAGTGGGCCTCCTACTTCATGTCCTCGAACCCCAGAAGTAGCCGCACTACAGGCATCGGATTGACGTGGTACGTGTGCTCGGGAGATAAGTGTTATTTTTTTCACCCAGCCCCTCCTTGGGCATAGCACAGAAATGGATCCTGGCCGGACAACCCCTTTACATAGCTACACTGCAACCTGTTAGGTCTGTAATAGAAAGAACTACACCCCATACTCACCTCACCCCGTACCAAGCAGCCTCAGTTATGCCAGAAATAAACAATCCCCATACCCAGAGCAAGGGAACTCCAGAAAGCCACAAACAGAAAGAAACACTGTTGTAGTGTCTTTAATACTTAAGACTTTGGCAGCAGCATTTTTGGACAGAACAATACTATAAAAAATGAACAAACTTCTCTTGGTTTCTGAGTCCATGCAGATTCCCCAGTGACCAGAGACATGAATGATCTGTCCCTGTAGCTGTGCCGGCCGTACAGCGGCGGACTTGTGTGAAGTGCTCTCCTCCAGCTGTTCTCACACATCACTCTCCATAATCCTCTGCCAGCCATTGTTTCACATAGGGCTGAACATTTACGTCAGCTGAAGTAGGAATTACTCAGGATTTACAATGGTGACTGCAAAGGAGTAAAACATGAGACCATCAGACGTCTTATTCACATTTCCAGCAGCCACTAGTAACATCTATTCAAATTACTGTACATTGGTTAGTAGATGTGCTAGCTAGTACCAAACCATAGCTGCCCATGTGCAAAGGAAATGGCTGCCTCATTAAAAACAAAGTTTCTTACCTCCAAAGTGTTAAAGAGGAGGAGATTATTGTAAGTAAAGAGATCTGCTTCCTCCATCTGTTACATCACCCAACAACTACATCAACATAGTTTGCAATGCGCCTACCATAGAGGCATGGTGGACCAGAGCTATATGCTTCCTCTGTAAGGGGAGACCAGTGCGTTCACATTTCTACATCACCCAAGTATAGTACATCTGGCATACCCTTAGTGGTGGCTGAATGCTGCCGCCATGATGGTTTCTTCGATACAGTGGTAAAATCTATTGAATATTGACCCTCAGGCTACATGGCTTACATAGCGTAACTTAGGCTATGTTCACACAACGTGAGACACCGGCCGCTCCGTCACCCTGCTGGGTCACAGAACGTCCGGTGGCAGAAAAGATCATCCTGGCTAGTACCGCATCCGAATTCCCCGCTGCTCACAATGGAGCATGCAGTCGGAGCCGCACGCTCAACTGTGTGCACTGACAGGGTTTTTATTGAATAGTGCCCGCAGAAAACGGACATGTCAGTTTCTTGCGGCGCCGCAAGGGATCCCGGCCAGAGCGTATTCTATGTGTATACACTCCCGCCGGGATTCCTTAGAAGCCAACACTACGTGAGTTCCGTAAAAGATGTGCTGGAAATTCCACATTGTAAATTGACAGCAGTTATTGGTTAAAATGCATGAAATGTTTCACATGAATTTTTTTAGTTTTGTGTGTGTTTCAGAATACAAACAACTGAAAAAATACATGCACGGTGTACTATAACCATGCCATAGTACGAGTTTTTTCAGATGACATTGTATAAGAAATGCTGCAGCAGCGCCATCTAGTGTGCTTTTGACTATTAGCAACATCATTTTCTGTTGCCACGTAGTCTTTAGGTAGCTTGGCATTGATATATGAAGTTTTGTAAGCTGAATGACTTGTTTTTCAGGTGAAGGATAAAGGTGGACAGTAGCACATTGACCTACCAAACAGAAAGGAATCCAAGATTTCTGTTGATAGAAAAGAAGATATGGACGAGTTAAAATTTCCGGAATCATTTGCTTGGGGCGCAGCAACAGCGGCCTATCAGATTGAAGGTAAAACCAGGAACCAGCTGCACATGTTTCTTTTGTTATTCATTATTTATGGCAGTTTATTTTTTCAAAAGACAATTGAAAGCAATAATTTTGATCCATTTGCCATCTGCTAAAAACGGTATCCACCATGTTGGATCGTTCACCCGATCATCTAACATTTATGGTACAAAAATTTCCTGTCTATAGAGTAGTAAAAAAATAGAGAGAGTTCATGTCAAAAAGAGAGACAGACATTGGTCTGGGTTTCAGTGTTCAGTTTTTTTTTCTTTAAATGACAGTGACCATTTAAGGGTGTGTTCACACGTACAGGATCTGCAGCAGATTTGATGGCGCAGATTTGAAGTTGCAGATTCAATGCAAAGTAACTCTGGGCCATCAAATCTGCTGCGGATCTGCTGCAGATTTAAATCTGCGCCATCAAATCTGCTGCAGATCTGCTGCGAATCCCGTACGGGTGAATACACCCAAAGGGTGTGTTCACTCTTACAGGATCTGCAGCAGATTTGAAGTTGCAGATTCAATGCAAAGTAACTCTAGACCATCAAATCTGCTGCAGATCTGCTGCAAATTCAAATCTGCGCCATCAAATCTGCTGCGGATCCTGTAGGTGTGAACGCACCCTTATAGGGTATTCCCATCTCAGCTAACGTAGTTATACTTGTAAGACTCGGCAAGTTAAAGGAGACCTGTCACCCCCGTGCCGAGGTGACAGGCTCCCGACCCCCAGCTAGATCCCCTTATACTGACCTCATCTCGCCGAGTCCTGCTCCCGGAGCCGGTCCCAGGACGGAGACATCCCGGTCAGAAGCCGGCGCGTGCGCTGTGGAGATAGGTCCGGCGTCCATACAGAGTGAATGGAGCCGTGCGCGTGCTGCAGAGATGAGTCCGGCTCCATTCATTCTCTATGGACATCGGACCGGCTTCTGACCGGGATATCTCCGTCCCCGGGACCGGCTCCTGAAGGGGGACTCGGCGAGATGAGGTCAGTAAAATTGGATCTAGCAGGGGGTCGGGAGCCTGTCACCCCAGCACGGGGGATGACAGGTCCTCTTTGAATATTTCTGCAAATACATCGATTTAGCAAGCTTGCCTTCTTCTCTTGATATGCTCCTCTTTCCCTGCCATTTTTGACAGCTCCTTGTGTAGGTTGCTGGCCACCACTCTGCTCTAAAAGCAGTGGTCTGGCAGATCAGGAGAATAATGAGTCTTACAAGTTCACTAAAAGTCAAGAGGGAGGAGGCCTGACGCCTGGGACATAAGCAATTATATCATATAAAGTGCAGCAATGCTTAAATATGTATGGGCCTGGACTGTAAATGTTAAAGGGAACCATTCACCCCGTGGCCCCCGTTAGAAACAGACATACAGTAACATAAAGGTCAATATACTTACCACATCGCTCCCGGTCCCGTCCCGGATCCCGTTGTTGACACGGAGAAATCGCCGATTCTTCTTCTCGCGCCCATTATGGTAATGAGCGCCGCCGGCCCGAAGTCCAGCCTTCTCCCCGCCTCCGACACTTGATTGACGCCGGATCTTCTTCCTCCTCGTCTTCTATCTTCTCGCCGGATCCCGCGCAGGCGCCGTGACAGTCGTTTTCGGCGCATGCGCAGTTCACAATTGAAGCCGCTCCGCAGCTTCACTGTTTACTGCGCGTGCGCCGATTGGCTCGAACACGTATCCTGTTTACCGCGCAGGCGCAGAAGAGGTGACGAGACCATCGCAACGGCGCCTGCGCGGGAATTCGGCAGAAGACTGAAGACTGAAGACGTCAATCAAGTTCCAGGAGGCGTGGATGGGCGGCGACGAGAAGAGGACCTCATGAATAAGTTGGACTCGTCCGTCGTTTCCTATGGACGTTGGACTCATCTCAGCTCATTACCATAATGGGCGGGAGAAGAAGAATCGGCGATTTCTCCGTGTCAACAACGGGATCCGGGACGGGACCGGGAGCGATGTGGTAAGTATATTGACCTTTATGTTACTGTATGTCTGTTTCTAACGGGGGCCACGGGGTGAATGGTTCCCTTTAACATGACTTATGGCTCATCATTTTTTTAATGATTTATTATTAATGCACAATACACATAATACAAGTAGTAAAATATTAAAGGGCTGCACCATAAATCCAAATACCAAGTAAAACAATACTACATAGACAATAATATTTTATGCAAGCAGAAAAACTATAGCGCAAGTATACTGAAATACCTGGGTGCAACTGGTTACAGAAGTGTGTAAAAAATGTTTGCTGCAGTTAACAATGTAAATGTTTGTGCATATTCTCATTGAAAGCAATAAGAATGATTTTGCATTTTTTTATTATTTGGGGGAGGGAGGAGGGGTTAAATGCACCAAAATATGGTCCAAAGACTCAATGGGAACAAGGCCTATAAGGACCATATCAACTGGTCTTTAGGGATTTTTAGGCAATATCAGGATAGTTCTCTGAAGTGGTATAAAGCCCTTTAAAACTAGTGAAGACAACAAAAGAGATGAGGACTAGTGTTGAGTGGACGTGCCGAACTATTCAGGTTCGGCAACGATCTTCGAACTTGAACACTTGGCATTTGTCAGCTGGAAAACTTGGATGCTGCCTTATGGTTGTATCCATGTTATCCAGGACTCCCTAGGGCTGCATCCAACTTTTCCAGCCACCGGGAGTCAAATGCCAAGTCAGTTTGAAGAACTTTGCTGAACCGGAATAGTTCGGCAAGTCCGCTCAACACTGTTTTATAGCAGACTTTTTAAAATGTTACAGTGTATCAACCCAGCCTAAGGTCTCCTCCACACACACATACATAATAAAAACAGACATTTCAAACGTTTTTGATTGTGTTTCCCACTAACACATATGGTGGCATTTTTTTTATTTTATTTGCAATTCATTACATTGTTAACATTTTTTTTCTTTTTCTTTGCTGTTCTTCTGGTTCAAAAATAATGCAAAAAAAAAAAAACACCAAGAAAGGCTATGTTCACACATGTCCAAATGATGCAATAACAGACTTTTCGACGGTCTTTTTAAACACAAAAAGCGGCACCTTTTTTCTTTTTGGACGTTGTGTGAATATAGCCAAACACTACGATAAAGCTGTGTTTGCAGTGCCTGTAATATTTCACTATAGACTTTCATGTATCCTCTTCCTCTGGCTGCGGCATTTCAGGGCAAAAAGAGAATAAACGGTAAAATAAAAAAATAAAGGATATTACTATAATAAACACAGCACATGTCTCTATAAAAGCCTTTGGCCCATATTTAGCAAACTGTGTAAAAGTGAAACAGGCGTAACATGCCCACAGCAACCAATCATAGTTCAGCTCTATTTTACCAGAGCTGTTACAACTACAATGGCAGGCTATGCTTCTTCTTTCTTGCCGTGGACTTTTCTTCTTTTTTCTTGAGCATTCTATGCCTAAAATGCTCTCTCTATATATATATGTTATGTATAGATAACTATGACGCTTTTTGTTGTTATTGTATGCAAAACTTTAATAAAAATTTACAATTAAAAAAAAAAAAAGCTGAGCTGTGATTGGTTGCTGTGGGCAGGTTACACCTGTTTCACCTTTAGGCTATGTTTCCACTATGTATAAACAACTAGCGTTGTTTATAATGAAAAGTTTCATTGAAGTTTATGGACAACGGCTTGAAATGGAAATGACATGAACATTATTTCGACAGCCCTTGTTCATTATATTGTGTGAAACAGTGGCTGTTGTTTGCATTGACTTTAGTCTATGGGAGCGCAGGCTCTCCCATAGACGGGCTATATGACACTAAGGGTGGTATTACACGGGCCAAGCAGGGCCCGATAATACCTGTAAACGAGCGCCGATCGTTGCTCGTTTACTGGCTTTATTACGCGGTCTGATAATCGTTTGACAAGAGCTGCAAGGACATCGTTACCGATGTCCTTGCAGCCCTTGCTAAACTGGCATACATTACCCATCTACGTTCCAGGGCTGCTCCTGCCGTCCTCTAGCTTCACAGCGTTCTGTCAGCTGGTAGGCCGCTCAGCCAATCACAGGCCGGGACCGCCGCGGCCTGTGATTGGCTGAGCGGCCTATCAGCTGACAGGCCGCTGTGAAGCTAGAGCGCGCACGGGACCCCGGGAGAAGCGGACGGCAGGAGAAGCCCTGGAACGTGGATGGGTAATGTATATCGTTAGTCGCCGGCCACGCACCGCTATCACACGCAGCGGTGCGCGGTCGGTGCCCGACAAAAATAGGGTCTAACCTATATCAACGATCAGCCGATGATCGTTGTCATCGGCTGATCGTTGCATTTATTACATGGAGCGATAATCGGCCGAATCGGGCCAATTCGGCCGATTATCGTTCCATGTAATAGTACCCAAATGCTAAGTTTACATGAGGCGATTATTGGGCCGATCGTACGATTAACAATTTCGAAGTAACGATTTTTTTTAAAACGATCAGCGTTTAGACGGTACGATATATCGTACGGAAAAATCGTTTTGCGATCGTGCACCCGCAGCCCGGCCCGACCGCAGCCCGCCCCCCCGCTCAACTGCAGCCCCCTGCGCCGCCCCGATCGCCCCCGCCGCCCCGATCGCCACCCCCGCCGCTCCGATCGCCCCCCCCCCCCCCCCGCTCCGATCGCCCCCACCCCCCCCCCCCCCCCGCTCTGATCGCCGCCCCCCCCCCCCAGGTCTTCCGACATCCCCGGCTCCCATCTTCAGCGCATTGATTGGCTGAAGAGATGAGCCGGGAATTTCAAACGTCTCCTCTTCAGCCAATCAGTGCTCCTCTTCAGCACTGATTGGCTGAAGTGAAGCCGTTTGAAATTCACGGAGATTCCCGATCGGAGCGGCGGCGGCTGGGGGTGGCAATCGGAGCTTCGGCGGGGGTGGCGATCGGAGCGGCAGCGGGGGTGGCGATCGGGGCCGGGGGGGTGGTGATCAGAGCGGCGTCGGGGATGGCGATCGAGCCGGCGCAGGGGGCTGCGGATGAGCGGGGGGCCGGGCGGCGGGCGGCCGGACTATCGCGCGACGACTGTTTACACGGAACGATCGGCGATTTTTTTGCGATCGGCGAACGACGATTTATGAACATGTTAAAAGATCAAAATGAACGATTTTTTGATCGTTCGCCGCGTTTACAAGTACGATTATCGTTCGAATTCGATCTTTATCGCGAAAATTCGCCCGATAATCGTTTCGTGTAAACGTAGCATATGACACACTGTGAACATACCCTAAGGCTATGTTCCCACATCTTTTTTGGCTGTAAATTGGAGTTTTTTTTGGAAAAGCTTCATTTTGTGGCAAAAACATGGCAGTATTGTGCAAACTACTGCCCTAATAAGCACCCAGACCCCGACTGATAAACACTTATGACATGTCAGAAGTTTTTTTTAAATTATAGTTACACTTTAATAGGAATCCCTTCTTTAGTTTATAATAGAAAAACGGGCAAGCCACTTGTTGTCACATTTCCACAAATCATGTATTGTAAAAACCTTCTGCATAAATCTTAGGTTTTGTCTGAGATTTCTGCTGCAGGGTCCGCAGCAGACTTTTTTTGTGCTTCCCCAGAATGAAGAAAGCTAGTAGGATATATCCTTTACATGTCCTCATCTGTCATAGTATGGGTAATGTGTTTCCTTGTGGAGGTCTTAAAACTGGCATGGAGCGTCTACTAGGTCAGACAATGCCTCCTAGGAAAAGTATGCTAATTATTCCAATGGAGACTGAGAGCCCTATAACACAAAGGGATAGTCTGCTAAATCGGGCTGGCAACGATCAGCCGACAACAGCGATCTTTTGGTCCTACCTAAAAATAATTGGCTGCCGACTGCACATCGCTGCATGTAATAGCGATGCACGGCCAATGGCTGATCACTATGTAAAAAAAAATATAATAAAATTTATACTTATCTGTCCATGCTCCACGGTGTTTTTGCTTCTACCCACTCTCTGCTGCCAAAGCTTCTACACCAGTCTTTAAAGTGACAGGCCACTCAGTCAATCACCAACCGCAGCGATGTCCCATCCCAGCCAGTGATTGGTTGAGCTGCCTGAAGGATCCAGAACACAGAACGTGTGCAGAGGTAACATATATACTTTATTATTTACTATATACAGCTAGGGCTGCATGGACATCACTAACAATTTCCATACAGCGCTTTCTGCGCGTTAATTGAGCCATGTAATAGATCCAGATCTGGCAGATTAGCGCTCGCTTATCCAGAATATTGGACTGTGTAATACGGCCCTAAAGCTAGCTGTCTGGTGCCACCTGTAGGTAGCTTCCCTATAAGTCAGTATCCAACACATAAATCCATCGCTGAATGTCCTTTTGCCAAGTATTACACTTCATTGGATATGTATAAATTCCAGTATATGTGTAAATAAAGGTGTATCTATGATGCTGTACAAAGTCTCCAACACCAAAATATAGTAAAGAAAAAAAAATCATGTCTCAAATGTCATTAAATGTTCATGTTACTGAAGGTTAATCTATTGAACCTAAGATAAAAACTTGCAAAAAAAAAAGTGTATTTCGCAGGAGGAGGGGACTTAGAATGAATTCAGCCGAAAATCAATGCGGGAAAATTCACTTTCAAACCTTTTCTACTGAGAAATCAATAGAATAAATTCAGAAATGTACCAATATTACGCACAGCAAACTTTATAGATTATTAAAGCTATGGATTTTCATAACCTATTACAAAAGGAATAAAATAGGATTTATTTACACCCAAAAAAAAGGCTACAAAGGGACAAATCAAATTATTCCATTTCATTTGTATTAAATCCAGGTCACCGCTTGTCAGAAACACATTGCTTTCCCATAGACAAGGCTTATATATTTTGGCCACTAGAGAGAGACAACATCCAGTAAAAGAAGAAGAGCATGGTCTGAATATACATTAGATCTGTGGTCTCCAGCTGTTGTAACGCTTCAGCCCCCAGCTGGAAATAGTCGTTTTGAAATGGATAAGGAGCCACAGGTTGGGGACTACTGTATTAGAACCTGGTTAGCCTAGTTGTTCCTGCATTTGACTATGTCTTATTTATTCTCATACAGAAAACTTCAGAGACTGTGCAGTCTATGGATTTTGTGCATATTTCAATGTGGTGTTGGGCACAGATTAGTCCTATACAATGGAATCAGTATGCAACACATTTTCTTTTCTACATGTGGATTTTTCAAATTTCTTTAAAGGAATCGGAAAGCTCTTTCATTTTTAAGAACGGAATGAATGTGGATTCTTTGTTGGTTTCTGCCATCTGAACCTGGGAGATCATTAACTGTATGCTGAAAGCTTTGTAAGCTTCCTTTAGTTGTCATCTTTTAATGGGGTTGTCCAGGATTTAGGGAAGAAAAATGGAGAAGAGAGGAAATTTACATAGTAGAAAAGAGGTGTTAAAACTATCATACATAGACCCCACTAATTGCTAGATAAAGATAGGAGAATTCACGGCTTTGCACTTCACTTTCCGTTCAACCTGACTCATTTCAGGAGATGGAGCCTGTCTCCTACAATTACCAGTGGCTGAAGAAGTTGCATGCAGCCCTAGGGAGTCCTGAAAAACATGGATACAGCCTATGCCAGGCTTTCTCAGGGCTGCATCCAACTTCTTCAAAAACCAGTAATCAAATGCCGCATGCTCGGGCTTTGAGGAACGGATGCTCGGATGCGCGAGCTGTGCTTATTTCTACCTGCAATGAGTTGGATCAAGTGACAAGCCGGGAAATGAAGCACACTCCTCTCCCTGCTATATCTTGTTGCAGTCAGGTGTAGCAAAGGTTATGGCAGGCAAGAAATTCGTTCTTCATCGGTAGACAGTCAGAGGTCAGGGCAAGACACCGACGACTAGATGTGTCAGATATGTGAGCTGGATCAATACCAATAAAAAAACAAATATACAAACAGCAGGGACTAGGTGACCCGTATTGCTTAAGGCCCTATTTCACAGAACGAATGTTGTTCGTATTCGGACGATATCGGCCGCTACGAACGATAATCGTCCCGTGGAATAGAGTGCAACGATCAGCCGACATCGTTCATGTCGGCTGATCGTTGCAGTCGCTTGTTTTTCAACATGTTGAAAAACAAGCGACTGATATAGCAACGATCTGCTGCCCTCGCTCCGTTGAACAGGAGCATCGGCAGCAGACGCTGCTGTATCCTATGGGCTGCCCGGACGATCAGCGATCCTCCGAGCAGCCCCCCCCCAGCTCCCCGCCACCCCTCCCGCACTCACCTGCTCGCTGCAGCCGCGCTGAATAGCGGCGGCAGCGAGCGGGGAACGAGGAGCAAACGAGCGCTGAGAGCACTCGTTTGCTCCTCTTAACGACCGGTGGAATAGGGGCATTAGGCTCAAATTAAAGAGGGAGGTCCTTATAAAACTCAGATTCCCTGGACGTTGGTTGATGACATGGGTGTTTGACCCTAAAGGCCCTTTAAGAGACTGCAAGTTCACACATGGGTGCAAACCCCAGCACAACTATGTGATGCATACCCTGCAGGAGATAACTTTACAGTTACACGGCCCGATCACTAATGTAAGGGAGCCTAATGCATGGTGCGGAAAGGGCTGTATACATATCATTAGTGATGTTCGTGCAGCCCTTGCCCTAGTGTAAAACAATAAACTTTATAAAAGAAAATAAAATCGCTACAACCATATACATGCCTGTAATGTAGGTCTGAACCTTCTAGATGTAAGCGTGGTGTAGGAGGCGTCGCTAGTGCCCTGGAACTCACAGGGCTGGTCAGAATGCAATGTCCAGAAAGTATTCCAGCGAGACAGCCATCCTTAATAAAATCCACTTTTATTTAGCTTGGACAAAAATAGAATAAAACATCCAACACATGGATAGTGCGACGCGTTTCGACGTTGGTACGTCTTAATCACTGCAATAAACTTTATACCTACCTTAACTCTCCATGCTTTCTGGTGTCCTTCTCGCTTCTGCCCTCAGCAACCTCTGACACTTCTGGCCCCGTCTCTGAAGTGACAGGCCGTTAAGCCAATCTCTGACTTAGACGGGACGGTGCTGTGGCCAGTGATTGGCTGAGCGGCCTGTCACTTCAGAGACTGGCTCAGAAGTTCCAGAGGCAACTGCAGACTAAGGGCAGAAGCAAAAAGGACAACAGGTAGCGCAGAGTGGTATGTATAATGTTTATTTTTTTTTTTTTTTACACAGTCATTAGCCGTCGGCTGCGCATCACTATTACACATAGTGATGCGCACCCAGCAGCCAATGATTTTTAGGCTGGAATAAATGACAACAATCAACCAATGTTGTCTTTATTACATGGAGTGAAAATATTGTGAATTGGCAGATTATTCCTTTTAGACTCATGCCAGAAGCAGGAGTAAGCGGTGAAGAGTAAGGGACTGGATCAGTGCCCTAACAGTAGCTGTGTGGCACTCGGGTAGGTGAGTATAACTTTTTTTATTTTAACTGTGCCTTCAGCAAGACATCAAAAATACAGTGAATTGAAATGACTCCTTTAAGTCTCTGTCTACACCTAATGACTGCTAGTTCTTTGGAGATACCTTTCTCTGCCTATACAGTACAGTGCACTAAATGTCACATGTATTCAGCTGGTCAACACGGGGGGAAAGTAGCCACAGGCCCTAATTCTCCTTTTCCATCTTCCGTCATTACCCAAATCATTCCTGCTTGTAACTGGAACAGTTCATTGAACAGATGCATAGTGCTTATACAGGAAGCCGACTTAGGAAGCCGCATTTCTTTAGACAGAGTAGAATATTTAAGAAAATTCTTCCAGTTCTTATTTTGTTTGTGAATAAATGTATTTGATGTTTCCAGTGCATTTCAACATGTTCCCATCAAGACTGCAGAATAAGCAGACATATTAGAGAACTAATTGACGAGGACTGTGAGTCATTTACATCTGCATGAACAATTGAGAACGGCCCTTAGGACGTCTCAACATATTGGGAACACTTAGCCCTCCATTCACTTACTGATTGAAACACTTTGCATCCACAGCTGTTCACAGCAATGACCAGGAAACATGATAGAAGAGGATGGAGCACTCAAGAGTTCAGTCACTTTATGTAGGAACACCTTATGTAAGAGCAGTTTTACATTAAATAATATGTGGTAATTTGTAAAATATATATACTTCCTGATACTTGACAACTTACTCACACACAAACTATATATATATATATATATATATATATATATATATGACATGGATAGCAGAGCTGGGCTTCACCTTCAGCAGTCACCTATCCTGGGTTCTAACTGGCTCCCTGTACTCATATACCCTCAGGAATTAATTCAGAGCTGGTCAAATAGAATAGAATGACCAGCAGACAGCCACACGCACACATGAATTTTAAACATTAACTAGAACAAGGTGGAATCTCGCCATTTGATGATTGGAACTGAAGATGATGGATTGAATGATGATGTATACGAATGAGAAAGATAGTAAGAAGGAATGAAACAGAAGATGACTAAACAGAAACAAATACAGAAACCAGACCTAGGTAACTCACCTTAATCTTCCCTAGATCTTCTCCTAAACTGTAAACTAAAACCAGACACTACTAAAACTCATTGCCCCTGCAATATCCCTGTGGTTTCTGTATCAAAACTAGCAGGAAAAACTAGAATAAGGCAGTAGGGCCCAGAGAAACACAAACTTAGGAGGAAGCAAAGTGAGCTAAACTTCATTAACCTCCAAATACAATTATAACACAAAAAGGAATTCCATGGAGACAAGAAATGTGAAAATACAAGAAACATTTGCATATGCTTCACCATAATCTACAGAGAGTATATATTCAATTGATAAATAGAAGCTTCCACCCAAAACTATCCAGGCTTGAGCAATCAGGATTTCTGGAGTTGACTATAAGACCATTGTAAAGTAACATCTTCATAGTAACTGAGGAGAAGACAGAATAGGAGGAATTAGCGCCATTGTAACATTCACCTTCTTCCTGTTGTTCTCTTTGTGTCTCCACATAGGTCTAGTTTGCTTTTCAAACTGTTGACAGTTTTCTTGAAGTTGACACCACCTTAACCCCACCCCTGATTATAATGACCACTCCTACCAGGAACCATTATAGACATTTTGGTAGGACAATACTGCTAATACAATTATAAAACTGACGGAAGTAACCCAAAAAGTGATGGACAAAATTAAGAAGTTATTTGCCTTTGGATTTGTCGTTGTTGACCTCACGGCTCTTGTTATGGCGCAGTTTTCTGTGTCTGAACACAGACCCATTGGATTGTTGCTTTTTCCCTTTAATTCTGCTTGTCCATAGTTAAATGGGCTTCATTCTGGAAAATCGAGATTTAGTATATATTTATTGGCTACTCATAAAATACATGATTATGCCAAATCACTCAGAGCAGGAGCAACTTTTCCCTGAAAACACCAGGCAGAAAGTGTCCAGGCCATTGCAAAGCAAGAATTTACTGTGGAGAAGCATGGATGTTTTAATATTTTTCTGATTCAAGTGGGTCATTTCCTCTTGTTGTTGACAACTAACACATGCCGTTGCATTTTAGAAATAATATACTATAAAACCAATCCATGGCATGGCAGTAACAAGACAATCTGTCTAGATTTCATGCTTCCTGACATTTGGATAGCTTAAGGTGTAACTGTGTAAGGTGTACCTGTGTAACTTTCAAAGTCTAAATCAACAGTACATGTGATATAAAGCAAGTTTGTAATTTACATTCATTTTTTATTTTTTTTTGTTATGCTGTAAAACAAAGCTAAACTTACCAGAAATCCAGGTCCAGTCTCCTAATTGTCCATCAATCACATGACTGCTTTCTCTGTGAGTGCAGATGACCTGGGAAACATGGGACTTCCTGTTTTTAGACTCTTAAAAAAAAAAAAAGGAGACTAAACACAGGAAGGGCCGTGTTTTCCATAATAATGAATGTAATTTGTAAACTTGCTTTATTTCACATAGGTACAAAGTTATAACAATAGGTACACTTTAAATCTCACACCCCTTTGCATAGATCAATAGTATGAGTGAGTATAAGAAACCGTAGTATTTATTATCAGACAAAATTGCTTCCTTCCTCTGTTATCAAGCACCATCCCCCTTCTTGCTAAACTGTCATTTACTCTCAAAATCAACTTGTAGGGTAGCTTCACACATACCGGAGCGGTTCTACAGCGGATTTCACGCTGTGAGCTTGCAGCGAAATCCACTGCGGATCCTGTAGTGTGAAGCTGAATTGGTCCCATACACCCTGCGGATCCGCTGCCTGTATGGGACCCGGCCCCTTTAACTCACCGGCATCGGCCGCCTGCAGTCCGGCCCAGAGCATACATTACCTGCTCGGCGCCGCGGCTGTGTGTGACGGTCCCGGCTCCCCTCACTCCCCATCAGCCAATCAGTGCTGCCGTGCACACACAGCAGGTAATGTATGCTCGGGGCTGCTGGCTGTGGGTGGCCGACGGGGGGGGGGGGGGGGGGGGGGGGTTAAAGGGCCCGGGTCCCATACAGGCAGCAGATCATGTATGGGACCCATTCAGCTTCACACTACAGGATCCGCAGCAGATTTCGCTGCAAACTTGCAGTGTGAAATCCGCTGCAGATCCGGTACGTGTGAAGCTACCCGTAAAGATTTTTGTATACTGGTTAAGATTTGTTCCTGAGCTAGCTACTGTTCTATGGATGCCATATACAAGATTAATAATGGGCAGGTATATTTCTGCTCCTCATGTACACACACAGGGCAGCTTATCTTAAAAAGTCCCCTGAAACGTCAGGAACACTTTAAAGGATACTCCAACCGGTCAGGCCCACTCAGCTATTCACTGCCACAGGCAGGACACGGCTACAGCTGCTGAATGGGTGAGCAGGCTAACCACATCACGTCTAAAGTCCCGTCTCAAGACCAGGAAGTGGCCTGACCCCAGGGGACTGGAGCGGCAAAATGCCGGCAGCAGCGCTGGAGCCTGAGAGGTAAGTGGATGTCATTGGTTCTACACACCCCCTGTCTGAGTATTGCTGAAAAACGGGGCCCCAGCCAGAGAACCCCTTTAAAGAGTACCTGTTGTTAGAAAAACTTTTGATGTGTCAGAGAGACATGTAAAAAGGTTTGTTAAGGACAACCAGCAGTGAGACGACTGTGCTGCTGTGCATTCCTCTCCCGGCTTTGTTTTTGTCCGACCTGGTTGGCCCGTAGACTTGCATTGGGAGCCCACCCTGGTCACATCGGGAGAGAACACGCTGCACACAGACTTCTCCTGGCTAGACTGGTGCAAACTGCCCACAGCAACCAATCACAGCTCAGCTTTCCTTTCAGCACTGCCTAAAGCTGAGCTGGGATTGGTTGCTGTGGGCAGTTTGCACCAGTCTAAATTTTACACCCTTTGATAAATCTCCCCCTCAGACTCCAACCGATCAAAACGTTTTTTCTATGACAGATACTCTTAAGGTGGTAGCACTCCTGTTGAGATCTGGTTTGCAGGATTGTGACTGTGATAGCTCCTGCTGGGAGTGGAATTGTGTCTACAAGAGATTCGCTTCAATATAATAATAATATAATAATCCTAGTCCCATACATTTCCTACAATTCATCTGTATAAGCCGCCTAATTTGCAAGCATTTTTTTTCTTTTTACCATAAGTTCAATGAAAAGGTTTCCTTTGTATCATGCACGTCAGTAATAATATTACTACCATGTTATATAGAATTGACATTTGAGGAAAGGTTAAAACAGGAATTGTTCTTGTGTTACAAGTTTAACATTATTTGTATTAGTTCATAATTAATTTGAAAAAAAAAAAAAAAGAAATGGTGACCTCCCTTTCTAATGAAACCTTGCTCCCCAATAGGGAAGGCATTAGCACCATTAATGTAAAGGCTCAAAGCCTGGGGGAAAGACGAGCGCAATCACACTAAGAGCGAAAAAAGATTCTATAAGGAGCCGTACTTTATAGAAAACTGCATTCCTACTGATGAAGGTCATTTACAGCCTTTTACCGGGAATATCCCTTAGCTACTCATTTCATGTCTGTCCTGTCCAAAAATATCCTTTCCTAATCAACCGCTGCACACACAATTAGTTTTCTGACATATGTAAATCTTCCCTCTGCTGGGAAATAAATAATGGAAGAAACCATTGTGGATCTCATCAGTATTTTCTGCAGATTAAACATTTCATTAATACAATTAAAGGGACACTAAATCAAGCAATGAGTGAGGAATTAAACAAGAGGATTTCCCTTACATATTTCTCATTTTTCAGACTGCAGGGGGCGCTTTCCTTAGGCCAAATGTTGGTTTGTCACAACAGCTGCCCCTGCTAGACTCCTATAGGGGCAGCTTATCTTTCCTTAGAACAAACGATTGGACATGTTAAAACAAAACTTCCGAATTAGAAGGAGGATCGAGAAACCCAAAACATACTGTGTTTCCCCTAAAATAATATACCCCAACTACCCTATCAAGTAAGGCATACCCCCGAAAATAAGCCACCCCTACTCTAAACTAGGGCACCACCCAAAAGTAAGGCAGCTCGTTGCCACCCGCCGCCACCCAGGATTCACCTAATCCCTTTGAGGACCTTTACAGTCGGCGCCAAAGGCAGCCTGGTCCATGGCCCCCCTGTCCTCCGCCCGCCACCACATGTCCTGCCACCTGTCCCACCACAAAACGATGCATGCTTGATGCACGCCACCGCACGTCCCGCTGCTAATGCGCTCCTGCTTCAGCAAGGATGTGAGTATAAAGGGAAGGTCTAGGGGGAATGTCTTATTTCAACCACCCCCACCCCCCGGCTGGGGGTGGGGAAATAAGACATGCCACAGAAATAAGGCATAGGGGGATAGTTATCAAAGGGTGTAAAATTTAGACTGGTGCAAACTGCCCACAGCAACCAATCACAGCTCAGCTTCCAGCTCTGGTAAAAGTAAAGCTGAGCTGTGATTGGTTGCTGTGGGCAGTTTGCACCAGTCTAAATTTTACACCCTTTGATAAATCTCCCCCATAGTGCCTGTTTGTGAGCAAAAATTAATACAAGGCACTGTCTTATTTTCGGGGAAACATGGCACTAGATGTCTATCTGGTTGTGCTGCAAGTTTGTTTGGCCAGTTATATGTTCCTGCTATGTTTTGAACAGTAGAAGTATGGGGGTAGAGTTAGCTTAAGAGTGACAGAGGAAGGTTTCTGCTGCAGCATACTGCCCATGCACCTTTTTGTATATATTTTGGAGCTTTTTTTGTAAGTTTTAATGCTTGTTTTTGCAGTGAAATAAAATAGAAAATAGGGTTGACTGGGTTTAAAAAAAAAATGGCAGTACTCTTAATGGCACTCTTAATCTTGTTACTCTTAAGGCCCTATTCCACGAAACAATTATCAGCCGTTACGGACGATAATCGTCCCGTGGAATTGACAGCAACGATCAGCCGACATCGTTAATGTCGGCTGATCGTTGCGTTGTTTGTCTTTCAAACATGTTGAAAGACAAACGACTGATACAGCAACGATCTGCTGCAGTCACTTTGTGGAATAAGATCGTCGGCAACAGACGCTGCTGTATCCTATGGGCTGCCCGGACAATCAGCAATCCCCCGGGCAGGCCCCCCCCCCCCCGGCAGCAGCGAGCGGAGAACGAGGAGCTAATAGCGCTTGTTTGCTCCTGTCAGTCGGCCCATGGAATAGGGCCTTAAATCTTATACTGCCATTCCAACGATAATAGAGTCTCCACTGATCTCCACTTCCCTTTCATGGAAAAGAAAATGCAGCCTTAGCCAACCACTAGCCGCAGTGCTGACATGCTTTAGCCAATGATTGAGCATTTCCTTGGGGGACCTAGTTACTGTCCGAGAGGCAGTGGTTAGGGATTCGTTAGGTGAGTACTACTTTATCTAATTAGTTAGTTACGATTTTTGCGTTTTATTTTTAACTTTTAAACCAAATCAGCCTCCTGTTGATAAAATTTCATCACATTGGACTAATGTTTAAAGGGGTAATTTGAAAAAAATAAATATATATATATATATACATTTTATTTTTTTTATCAACAGGTGTCGGAAACTTATACAAATTAGTAAATTACTTCTATTTAAAAATTTCAATCTTCCATTACTTCTCAACGGCAGTATGTCCTGCAAGAATTGGTATATTTTTTCTGATGCCACCTCTGTCTGTCTGTGACAGGAACTGGCAGCAAATCCCTATAGAAAACATTTCATATTTTAGACAGTTCCTGTCACAGACAGAGGTGGCAGCAGAGAACAGTGTATCAGACTGGAAATAATACACCACTTCCTGCAGGACATACAGCAACTGATAAGTACTGGATGTTATTTACATATCTATGTAACTTTCTGACACCAGTTTTGAAAAAAATAAAAATTTTGCAGAATATCCCTTTAACTAATGTTAATGTGTTAAAGCTTAACTAAAACATTGTGTAACATTTTCCTTTTTTTTTTTTCAATCGGTTTTCGTTTCCTGAATGCATTTTTTTTCTCCATGTATTGTACATGATAATGGAGACAGCCATCCTGACTAAGCTCTGGCTCTGAATTGCAAGATTTTAGAATTTTGTTCTCTAAATATACGAAGGCACGTGAAAAAGAAAAAAACATATGTATATATGTAACAAAAACTCATCTTCTGATGACAGATTCCCTTTAACTAGTGTCCCTTTAATTCTAAATGTTGACTGCCATCTAGCTTGTTCTGTCCATACATTGGAAAGTAACCTTATATTAACCCTGTAGTCTTTCATCAGTTTCCATTAAGCATGTGTACTAAAGTGTGGAGCTATGTGCCCGGTTATGTGTCCGGCAATAATGTCCATTGTGTATTTATAGTCCGCACAAAGACCTATAATAAAGCACTGCCTGTTTGCCTTTTGCCAGGAGGATGGGATACAGATGGGAAAGGCCTCAATGTCTGGGATACATTCACTCATCAGGGAGGAGATCGAGTTCTTAAGAACCATACTGGAGATGTAGCTTGTGGCAGCTACACACTGTGGGAAGAAGATTTGAAATGCATCAAACAGCTTGGATTGACTCATTACCGCTTTTCTCTTTCCTGGTCACGTCTGTTACCTGATGGGACGACAGGTTTTATCAACCAGAAAGGTAATTGTTTCTTACGGATACAAGGTTGAAGCTTTAATCAAGGTTATTGCTATTGTCTGGCATAATTAATTCTGGGTGTTCACCAGCATCAATCTATGTATGGGTACATGCCGAAGATCAAAGCAACGCTCCATGGTATATTTCCATCTATTAGTACCATGTCCTGATTAGCATTATATGTCATATATTGACTCGGCTGAACCGCTATGTTGTCAATGTGAGGACGTATAGATTTATAAATCAGGGCAGACCCATTTGCATACAGGATGCATGATAATGAATAGGTATATTACAGCATAATACGTGATCATAATGATCATGGTGCTAGGACTGAAATACATACTATAAATACAATCAAAAGTCCCTAACCGTAATTTGAAGCCTAAGGCAAGACATGGGGGTTGTGTAGTTGCTACTAATTACTAAGAACATGAACAGCAATAGTGTTCTTAGAGGGATTTCCTACAATATTCTGTAAATAAATTGTTATCCCAAGATGGCTTGTACATGGGTCCTGATTCAGACATTGCCCCTCCTCAGCATAGCCGCTATAAGGGTTTGTATGAGCATGTATGGCGCTTCACCATGCAAACCATGGTTTTTTTAAGGGAACGTGGTCACGTGGACCATGCTATCTGAGCTGCAGGCATAGTGTTGTAGAGCAGGAAGAGCTGAACAGATTGATATATAGTTTTGGGGAGTGATATTTAGTGTAACTTTCATTCTGTTCATTTAAAGACAACCTGTCATTATGAAAATGCAGTCCAGTCTGCGGACATCGTGTTACACAGCAGGAGGAACTGAGAAGATTCATATATAGCGGGGAGATTTATCAAACCTTGTGCAAAGAAAGAGCAAAGCAGGCCTCTGAAAAATGAAAACTAGTAGGTTTTTATGGGTACGTGCTCAATTTTTCCCATAGTTTTGTGGGCTAAGGAGTTCTACTCAGTAATTGAGTGGGTGATAGTTATAATAATATGCTCAGCCCCCACTGCTCTATAACAGGATGCCTGCAGATTGGACTCTTATTTCAAAGATTTTAAAAGGTTCCCTTTTAAATGCATGCTGGTTCTGGGCCTAGTCCAATGAGTAGTCTTATTAGTGATTGACATCTCTGGGTAGGACCGCCCACCAGACCCATGAGCTTACAATGAGGAAATAAAGGAGTACATTAAAGGAGAAGTCCGACAATTTCTAAGAGCCGGCAGCCTGCAGGGGGAGGGGTACCTCTCCTAACTAAAATTAATGCCAAAATGGCTAAATTTACCAATTAGTAAACCACATTTTTTGGAAATAAATAAGAATGCTATGAGTAGTTCTTTTTATCAGCTGCACTTTTATAGGATGCCAACCTTAGGTCAATCTGGTATGTGAAAGAACATTGGTATATGGGGTTGGCTCATTTGGTAAATTATCTACTTTTCTGTTACCACAAATGTAATGTTTTATAGTAGTGGTATAATATGGCTTTGTGCATTGATATAATATCACTAAATAACATTATACTTTCAAAACCTCAGGGGTGGAGTATTATAACAAGTTGATCGACAGTCTTCTTGCGATGAATGTAACTCCACTGGTTACGCTCTATCACTTTGATATGCCACAAGCCCTTGAAGACCAAGGTGGATGGAGCTCTGAGAAAACAGCAGATGTATTTGAACAGTATGCAAAGTTTTGCTTCTCTACCTTTGGTGACAGAGTTAAACTATGGATTACTGTCAATGAACCAGCTATGGTTGCCAAGCTTGGCTATGAACAAGCCATTTTTGCTCCAGGAAAAAAGGAAACGGGTTTTGGTGCATATCGGTCTGCACACAACATGATAAAAGCCCATGCCAAAGCATGGCACATGTACAACACCTTTTTCAAAGAAAAGCAAAAAGGGCTTGTCTCCATTGCTCTGGATAGCGACTGGGCAGAGCCTTTGGATCCTAATTCTGACGGTGACAAAGAAGCATGTGATCGATATCAACAGTTTCGCCTCAATTGGTTTGCAAATCCAATCTTCATTGATGGGGATTATCCTGCGGTGATGAAATCGGAGATCTCCAGAAATAGTAAAGAAGAAGGATTGATGACATCCAGACTGCCAGAATTCACAGATGAAGAAAAGAAAATTATAAAAGGCACCGCCGATTTCTTCTGCCTAAATTATTATACTTCTCGAAATGTGAGACCTCTCAGTACAAAGCCAAGTGGACCTAGTTATAACTCTGACACAGGAGCAGAAGGAATCAAAGATCCCAATTGGCCTGAAGCTGGAGTAGAATGGCTAGCTGTTGTTCCTTGGGGTCTACGTAAACTGCTAGCTTATATAAAGGTATGGAGTTTTCTTTATAACCTATAAAAGATCACAGGAGTTATACATGAGTATTGTACAGAACTTATAAGCTTTGCCATGCTTAGTGCAGGATGCAAGAGACACTTTATAACACAGGGCTCCTCTCTTTGATGTTCTTTAAATCCCTGTATCATGCATCAACTCCATAGAACATGTACTATGCCTATCCTCGTGTATATGTTTAATCAGACCTGCTTCTTTTACTTTTATTTTGACCCTTGAAAGTAGCACCATCTTAAATGTGGCCATTAGACAACAGAAAGTTTCACACCTTTGCAATTGAGGTTTAAAGGAGAACATGTGCCATGTTTTTCATGGCATACACCAGTAATTCTAAACTTCTTTTTCACGAAGGAACCTCTCTAGGAGAATGCCTTAAACTTTCCTTTGCCTAATGTAAAATTAAAGATTCTGCTTCTGCAGAACTCTTATCCTGGTATCGGCAAACCTGAGGAACTGTGGTTAAGACTTTGCCAACTTTATACTAATGAAGGACTTTAGCTGGCCATACACATGAGATAATGATTAGCAGATTTTGGTTAATCATAGAGTGATTGTTCACGGTGGCCGACGACAGTCTAATGTCTGAAGAAAATATGAGCATCCTAGTATTATTTTATTTTTTTTAACCATGGTGTGGACAAATTTAACCAGTTTAACTGTGTTGTGGGGATCGTTTGTGTGAATGCGCTCATGGACAACTGATTTTCCTCTTTTCTTTTTGGCAGACTAAGGTAGACATACAAGACATACTTGTCTATTCTTATCAAGCCCAGAATCTGATTTGCAGGTATCCGCTACTATGAGCCCCAATTAGATGTTTTTATCAGGGGAAGTGTAATAGTGCTGTATTGAAAGCCTACAGCATTCATCCATTGCGTCAGTGGGTGGCTCTGTGACCCCTTCACTCTCAGATGAACAGGAATCATATTGTAGATATGGAATATAGAAAGGCTCTGAATGTATTATATATTTAATTATTAAAAGAGATATCAACTTATACTCTCAATGGGAAGAGATGACTGTTATGATCCCTAAGAAAAACCAGATTCTTTATCTCGTAATTACTACCATGCCGCCACATCTCAGGTAGGGATAAGAAGAGGCCATACACACAATAGCGAAATAATTATAAAATATCGAATGCTAGTTGTGAGCCCATCTACAATGACTAGCAGCTACAGATAAGGACTCGACTTCGGGATTGTTAATGATGCTCTTCCGTGTATTGCTCCTAATGATCTAGACTCCATTGTTAGAAGATTGTTACTCCTAATGTATAAACGCTATTTCTGGAGGATGCTACAAAGGTAAAAAGAATGCACCATTTACAACATAGACCTAAGGCTGTCCAGAAAATTACAGGTTTGTAAGCTGAACATCAATAGTGGAGGCTATTTGAGGCACTCTAAAGGCGTAATATTCAACATCCCCTCTTGTAAAATAACATATATTACTAATAATTGTCATGGTTTTATGATTCATATCTTAGAATGAACTCTTCTAATTGGCAAGCATAAAAGCTCAAAGACGTCTATTGATCCAACCTGATATACTGGCATTTTATACACTGAAAGTAGCCCGGATGGGCATCTTATGTAAGAAATTGTTTTAATACGATACAGGAGATGGAAAACTATTAATCTGTTTAGACGCCGTTATAAGAGCTGGAGAGAGATATTTAGATGGATAGTGTAAGACTCACATTTTATAGTAATACATGGCTGATGTCAATCAGAACTACTGTATTTTATAGGAAAATATTAAGTTTTTCCATACAAAATTAAGGATGGAAGTCTATATCCATGTTAAAGGGCCTAACAAAGATTCAATGGAAGTGGGGATCATTTTACTAAACGAAAAACGAAAATATCTATCTTACTTTTATATAGAGGAATAAGAGGTTGACATTACAGGCCCAAAACCTAAATCTGCTTTGGTGATCCCACCATTATGTCGTGTTCACACATACATAACAGCCACTATACAAGGGGCATTCATGGCTATGCTCATATCTTGTTTTCTAACCTGTTGCATCCTGACCACTCTTCGGCTCTTGACCACTAGTTATGTTCCTGAATATACTTCTGCTATCTTAGCACTACTGTTCCCAATTCATGACAATTTTGTGGACCAAACTGTTGGAATCCTACTTGTTGGGAGTAAGGGTAAGCCCAGACATCTCAGTGCCAAACATATTGTGGCACTGGAGAATCTTCATAGCTGGAAACATGATCGTGACAAGTTGTGATACATGAGTCCCTCACAAATCCCATTGCACAGATGGATACATGTTGACCTTACATGATGCCCCTTTGGTGTGCCAGCCTACTCTGAACTTGTTATTTATATACTCTTCATTTAGTATTTATGGCTATTAAATTGAGTCAGTGCATTGGCAATTCATAGTTTGTATTTTCCTAGAACACGTTTGGGGACCCAGACATCTACATCACAGAGAATGGATTTGCTCAAAGTGACCCTCCGGTTCTCCAGGACGTGCAAAGATGGGGATATTTTGAAGAAACGTTGACAGAAGTTTTGAAAGGTGAAACTTTTTTTTATTATAGTTGTAGTGCATATATGCTTCCCCCGCAGTGTAACATAATGGCTGATGAGGAGAGATTGTATATTGTATATTATGTCATTGTAGTATAAGTGGTATGCCTGAACACAGGGTAATTTTAGCATGTGAGAATGGCATCTCTCATCAAAACTATTCACAAAGATAGATTGTCAGGTACATAAAGCAGAAAACAGCAGCATGCATTCCATAGATACGGGGGACTACGTTACTATGGTATAGTTGAGCTCTGCATGTAATATTGCCTTAATTCTCACCCAGATTGAGCTATAATTATGGGGACTTTTTAATCTTTGCCTTCTCTTTGTTTTTGTCCTGTTCCTCCATCATGCTTTCACTCTCCTTCCATCCACTCCCTTCTAAGTTGTACCTAGACCATCAGCACTACAAACATTTAGGGCCCAAAGTTGTGAGTTAACAAGGAAGTGCAAATACATTTTCCAATTCTTTTTAAGTAAAAAAAACTGTGAAAAAAACCAATGGCATCAGATACCCTACACGTTAGGCAAGAATGGCTTCTGGGCTAGCGTGATGGATTCTTGGTGGAACCAGGAAGGGAGGTCCATAAAAGGGTATTAAGGCTTATTCACACAGGCAAGATCTGTGCTCATTTTATGTAGAACTGTATTATTGTATTAAGTGTATGGAGTCAGTGTGAAAATCAGGGAAGATTTTGCATCTCCTATTGATTTGAACAGGTAATGGAAGTCATGGGAGCTTTACAAATCTGAACAGTATACATTTTGCACTTATACTTTTTCAGGAAGTAACAGAACTAATTAATTCCTTCTATAGCTCTTTAAGTTCCTTCACAATTTATATACTATATTCTGCATTGTAGTAATAATGTTCTATGATTTTCTACATTCATAGTTTGAAATGGAACTACAGGTGGTTTTTCAGTTTATTCCTTATAAATAAAACAGTTAAAGCGAGTACCATCAGGTGCATTCGCTTTAAGTCTATCATATTAAGAGAACAGCACCGGCGCGGGCCTGGTTCCCACGCACGGCGCCGGTCTATTACCGGGCACCGGCCCGGGCAGAAGCACTGGAGGCGGCCCGGGCCACCCACAGTGGTGAAAACCACACCTCTGTGACACAGCTCCATTAGAATTGAAAAAAGCACAGCTGCATTGGCTTCCCCACGCTGGCTCCATTTTATTGATATGCTAGGCCAATCTACTAAATGACAAAGAGTGGTCAGTACTCACAACACAAAAGTCCCTTTAGATGGAATGTGGTGTTCTTATTTTGGCTGTATGCCTCTCCACGAGCACGCGAGAAAAAACCCCCGGACCCAAGGGCATCCAACAAGGTATAAGCATAAAAGTACTCTCCAGCTCGCAATCTACTAAATACATTCTTCTCTACTGTATTCACAGAGGAGAATCCCATAACAGACGATATAACTAGGGATAATGTTAATCCTCCCATAAATCTCACCTGCCTAACACAACAAGAAGTGGGGAAACGCCTTAAAAACATTAAAATCCATAAGTCACCGGGCCCAGAAGGTATCCATCCTAGAGTTTTGCAAGAATTAAATACTGTGTTGGACAGACCGTTATTCCTATTATTTAAAGATTCTATTACGACAGGGATTCTTCCACAGGACTGGCGCATAGCTAATGTGGTACCAATATTCAAGAAGGGGTCAAGGAGTGATCCTGGAGACTACAGGCCTGTAAGTCTAACATCTATAGTAGGTAAAGTATTTGAGGGGATTGTAAGAGATGCTATACTGGAGTATCTTAATGAAAATAATCTTATGACGCAGCACCAGCATGGATTTATGAGGGATCGGTCCTGTCAGACTAATCTGATCGGCTTCTATGAAGAGGTAAGTTATAGACTGGACCTGGGGGAGGCTGTGGATGTTGTGTATCTGGACTTTTCAAAGGCATTTGATACTGTGCCGCATGAAAGGTTGGTCTACAAAATGAGGATACTGGGACTCGGGGAAAACGTATGCAAATGGGTAAGTAACTGGTTGTGTGATAGAAAACAGAGGGTGGTCATTGATGGAACATATTCAGATTGGGTTTTAGTTACTAGTGGGGTACCACAGGGGTCAGTGTTGGGTCCACTTCTTTTTAATATTTTTATTAATGATCTTGTAGAGGGGCTACAGAGTAGAATCTCCATTTTTGCAGATGATACTAAACTGGGTAAAGTAATCAGTACAGAGGAGGATAATATCATATTACAGAGGGATTTGGAGAAGCTAGAGGGTTGGGCGGAGAAATGGCAAATGAAGTTTAATGTGGATAAATGTAAGGTTATGCATTTGGGCCATAGAAATAATAAGTACAGTTATGTGCTAAATAATAAAACACTGGGTAAAACTACTTCCGAAAAGGACCTGGGGGTATTGGTGGACAGTAAACTCAACTTTAGTGATCAGTGCCAGGCAGCAGCTGCCAAGGCTAATAAAATAATGGGATGCATCAAAAGAGGTATAGATGCTAAAGATGAGAACATAGTTTTGCCTCTTTATAAATCACTGGTCAGACCACATATGGAATACTGTGTACAGTTTTGGGCACCGGTATATAAGAAGGACACAGCTGAACTAGAGCGGGTGCAGAGGAGGGCAACAAAGGTCATTAAGGGAATGGGTGGGTTACAGTACCAGGACAGGTTATCACGCTTGGGGTTATTTACGCTAGAAAAAAGACGTCTTAGGGGCGATCTGATCACAATGTACAAATATATGAATGGACAGTACAGAGATTTTTGTAGTGGTCTTTTTACTCCTAGGTCTGTAACAATGACAAGGGGGCATCCTCTACGTCTAGAGGAAAGAAGATTTCATCATCAGCATCGACGCGGGTTCTTTACTGTACGAGCGGTAAGACTGTGGAACTCTCTGCCACATGATGTTGTCATGGCTGATTCATTAAATAAGTTCAAGGGAGGCCTGGATGCTTTTCTTGAACAATATAATATTACAAGTTATGGGCATTAGATTTCTGGTGATACGTTGATCCGGGGATTGTTCTGGTTGCCATTGCAGTCGGGGGAGGGGGGGGGGGGAGTTTCTCCCTGTGGTGGGGCGTTTGTCTTCTGCCCCATAGGGGTTTTTCGCCTTCCTGGATCAACACAGTAGGATTTTCCTAGGTTGAACCTGATGGACTCTTGTCTTCTTTCAACCTTATTTACTATGTTACTATGTTACTATGTTACACTTAAAACTAATGTACCTGATAGATCCATTTTAAAGCGAATGTACTATCAGCTAAATATGAAATGTGAGCTCCTGACCCTCTGCTGTGACAGGCTATTATTATACATACAGTACACAGTAGACAGGCTCCCGACCCGACCCTCTCTGCTGTGACAGACTATTATTATACATACAGTACACAGTAGACAGGCTCCCGACCCGACCCTCTCTGCTGTGACAGGCTATTATTATACATACAGTACACAGTGACAGGCTCCCGACCCCCGCTGGAGCACCCTATACTCACCTGATCCCGCTGGGTCACGCTTCTGGAGGTGGTCGGGTGGCTGAGATATAAGCACCCGAAGCCCGGCGCGCGTGCTCCTCAGATGAGTCCAACGCTCATAGAGAATGACGGAGCGTCGGACTAGCCTGTCATTCTCTATGAGCGTTGGACTCATCTGAGGAGCGCACGCGCCAGGCTTCGGGCGCTCATATCTCAGTCACCCGACCACCTCCAGAAGCGGGACCCAGCGGGATTAGGTGAGTATAAGGTGCTCCAGCGGGGGTCGGGAGCCTGTCACCCCGGCACGGGGAGTGACAGGTTCCCTTTGGGCAAATATTACCTGTCTCTTAGCAAAGTTATAAAATTATGTTTCCTAAAGATTTTAGAGCTGGAGCGACGGATTGGGATAAGAGTTATATCTCCTGATTCATGGTGAGAGACCCTATTGTATGCTGCCTTTACTTTAGTCAGCAAAAAGTTGCGGACAGGTCCGCTCTAAGGAACAAGGCACCTCCTGTGTGTCTGCCCATATATGTAGTGGTTTATGCTACATGGCCATTAACTGCAATGCAAAACTGGCTCTGTAATGCTGTCTTTACCCATGATGCTTATACCAGTAAAGGCCATTAATATCATGGTGGAAAATTTATCAA
This sequence comes from Dendropsophus ebraccatus, assembly GCF_027789765.1. NCBI lineage: Eukaryota > Metazoa > Chordata > Amphibia > Anura > Hylidae > Dendropsophus > Dendropsophus ebraccatus. Next base: position 47,633,475 of record NC_091460.1, read on the forward strand.
TTGCTGCCCCAGCACAGACCAGGGAAAGTCACAATTTTTTTTTGTAAAGCAACAGATTGTACAAAACTTTTGAGACTTTTACCAGTTGCTTAGATGAATATAAGCAGTTTGGTCTTACTTACTCTGATACATTGTTGAAAACCATTGCAATAATAAAGAAATTTATTCTTCTGATGCATTTAGCTCAGGTAATAAATAAACATGCTGCAGAAGCAAATAGCATTGCTTCTCTGTCTGTCATAGTTCTGAAACCACCAAAAATTCATTTGTTTTGGGGGTCTTAGTTCTGTGTTTATGGTTATACATCCTGGTTTAGCAGTTGCTTAGTACTGTAAGTCCAAGGATACTTTGCTTTTCCTCAGGTTTTCATCACAGTCCTCCCACCCTACCTACTCTCCTCCTCCAGCACTCCTGCTAGTTCCCCACCCAAAGCTTTTCCAGAACATATAGTTTCACTGTAGACTTTTGCACAGTAAGCTTGCAGCATTTGCAGGGAAAAAAGATGTTCTGCAACAGCTTTGATTGGGGAATCGGCAGGAGTGCTGGAGGAGGGGAGTAGGCAGGGTGGGAGGATTGTGATGAAAAACTGAGGAAAAGCAATGAAATCTGTGACTTCAGAGGATGAAGCATTGTTTACAAAGAGAGAGATGAGGCGGGGAGCTGTAGACAATACTCATTTTGTAGTTCTGCTGTTTTCTATTTCCTGTGAGTAGTGAGTCACACAAAAACCACTGAAGCCAGTACTATAAGCGATAATACTACATTAGTAATTTAAATCTTAGGGTAAATAGAATTTTCATATATCTGATAACCCCCTTAAGTGTCAGCATGTTCGTTGTTACAAATGTTCTCTGACATTAACCAAAGATCTTGGAAGGGTGAGGAATAAAAAATGTAAAATACATTAAAAAGTTTCAGAACTTTTTTTTTAAATTAAAACATGAATTTTGTGATTAAATTAGTTGTGGAACTATATATCCCAGCATGACCCATCGGATATATTAGTACTTATCATAAAGAACACTGTTAATATCATCATTCTATACCAATCACGCAGTAATCTGCTATGACGGTGCGGTTGTCTCCCTTATGTCTATGGAGTTGCCTCCACATAGACTGGAGGGGGCAGTGTTCTTCCACGTCTCCAATGCTAAATTTAAATGATCAAACCCAACATCTTTGAGACTGCCACAGAATTCTCCCAACTTCTAGATGCTAAGCATGTACACCTGTTCAAAAGTTGTTCTAGGAAACGGAGATTAAGTCGATATGAAAAATGTCTTCACTTAAATAAAAAGCTTTTTCCAGAACTTTCCGTTCATTAACATAGCCTATGTCTATAGATGACGATAATACATGTGGTATATGAGCTCCGCATGCAGAAAGGACAGCTTTGTTCTAGACGGAAGCGCATCCTTCAATCCTTTTGAATCCAGGAGAAGCGTGGAGCGTAAGACACACACCCTGCTACAATCACAAAGAAGCACACTCTTCCTACTTTCTGCAGACGGGGATAAATCCTGTAGCTGGAAGCCCGGAAAAGAGACATTAGAAGTAAGAGAAATGTGCTGAGTCACAAGAAGCTCCGCTGCTAAAACCTAACAAGTTCAGAATTTGAGTGGCTGCCAAGCGTGATGTAGCTAATGTACAGGATGAGTCTGGACTACTGTACTGCAGATCAATGATCTTGAAACCTGTCAATAACACTACAGGATTACTAAGTATTTATACACCTACAAAATCACTATAGGAAGTAATGATTTACTCTTCTAAATCTCCTAACAGAAGTATATCAGATACAATAGCACCAAACAATTCTGTCTGCAAATCTGTTTTTATTCATGATCCATATCCCACCGCATGGTCATGTCCATGTGTCTAAAGGAATCACAGGTGTGACTATAGGGTACACCTCAGCCAACAGGTGTCACTGTTGTTCTCCATTGTCTCCATTTGTGTGAAAAATATCTGCTTGCGATTAGAAATATCATTATGGATTGAAGGATCATTTCCCATAAAATAAAACATTAATGTTAGCCCACACTTTTTCTTATTAAATAAAGGAATATTTACTTTATGTTGATAAATAGTTCACAAACATGGAGTCTATACAGAGGTATACAGAGTTGTAGGCACTCTCACATGTATTGCCATATGGGGCCTCTATACAGCATATTATGTAGTTGGTCTATAAAATACAGCATCCTATGGAGAATACTAAGTACACTATGTAAAATATCTCTTAAATGTTTAGTGAAACTTCTTGGCAATATATAAACTTATTGTTACTTATATGTGAAAGAACAAACATAGAAATAACAAAATAAAAACTTGACAAAAAAAAGGATACACGTATGAAAACATACAAGGACATGATTAATGCCCTATGGTCAGTTTGAACCAAAGGACAAAACCAGATAAACCTACGATTACTTGCAAATTAGACTGACTTGTCTGCTCCTCATGTACGCACACAGGACAGTGTATTCTGAAGTGTTAACTGTAGTGACAACAATTGATGGCAGCCATTCCAAAGGGGTTGTCCCCAGCTATCCACAAACTGTCTATGCCATAGTAGAATGGCGCCCTCTATGTTCTATTTCCTTTACCAATGGACCAGATTTACTTTTGAAGATTTCTGTCTCAGTTTGTTACAAAATGAAGTTTATGTGACTTTTATGTGACTATTTTAGACATTGAAAGGGTTTGGCTAAGGGTGCCTTCACACATACTGGATCCGCAGCGAATTTCACACTGGGAGTTTGCAGCGAAATCTGCTGCAGATCCTGGTATAGTGAAGTTCTATGGGTTACATATCCACAGCGGAATTTTCAGCATACATTACCCTCCTCAGCGCTGCGGCTGTGTGAAGCTCCCGGCTCCTCTCGCTCCCCATCAGCCAAACAGTGCTGCCGTGTACTGATTGGCTGGTGGGGACCGTGGGGAGCCGGGAGCCTCACACACAGCCTCGGTGCCAAGCAGGTAATGTATGCTCCGGGACGGGGGTTGCGGGCGGTGGGGGGTTAAAGGGGCCAGCTTACATATCCGCAAAGGAATGAAAATTCCGCTGGGGATACGTAACACATAGACCTTCACACTACATGGATCCGCAGTGGATTTCGCTGCAAACTCGCAGCGTGAAATCCGCTGCGGATCCGGTACGTGTAAAGACACCCTTATAGAAAATCGGCATGGCTTTCATGCAACTCCATGGCCAAGATTTATCAAAGGGTGTAAAATTTAGACTGGTGCAAACTGCCCCCAGCAACCAATCACAGCTCAGCTTTCAGCTGTGGCAAAAATGAAAGCTGAGCTGTAATTGGCTGCTTTGAGCAGTTTGCACCAGTCTAAAATTTACACCCCTTGATAAATCACCCCCTGTGTGTCATAATTTTGGTGCACACCTTTTGGCCTGAAGGAAGCTAGCTATACTTTTTTTTACCCATCAACTGTCTCCTTGAATCCCCACAAGTACATGTGAATCCTCAGCTTGGATAAGCATTTGTATGTTCAGAATAGAAAGATGAAGATAAGCTACTGTCAGGCTTAACTCCCCAAGAAAAAATATTAGGTAGTTAAAATCCAACATTATTGTGGAAAAGTCAGGAAGCCAACAAAAACTTTAGATTGCTGTCTGGACCTGCCGAAGCTGGTGGATTCCCCAGAAACATGTCTGGTGGGTTTGGCAAATACATGTTGGGGCTATGTTCCCACTATGTATATTTCAGTCAGTATATTTCAGTCAGTATATGTATATTTCAGCCAGTATTGTGGTCCTCATATTGCAACCAAAACCAGGAGTGGATTAAAACACACAGAAAGGCTATGTTCACACAATGTTGTAATTGAGTGGATGGCTGCCATTTAATGGCAAATATTTGCTGTTATTTTAAAACAACGGCTGTTGTATTGAAATAATGGCAGTTATTTACCGTTATATGGCGGCCATCCACTCAATTTCAACATTATGTGAACAGAGCCTTTCTGTGTTTTTAATCCACTCCTGGTTTTGGTTGCAATACTGACTGAAATATACGTAGTGTGAACCCAGCCCTAATGTGTATGGGAGGCTTTAGACTAGATATTCTGAATATGAGCTAAATGTATTGCACCACACAGGCCGCTGTGATAAATCTGGTGTATTTGTAGACTGTGTAAGTATTAGATGGTATTTGTAAATCTGTCCCAATTATATTTACATATTACTGCAGCTAAGAGCGAACCCAGAAGAATGAGAAGTATACTTTAAATATTTTTCCTAAATATCCCATTGCTTTTGAACCAACTCATAGAAATGTAGAAACTTCTGTCTTTGGCTCAAAAAACTGCATCAAAAACTAATTAAAAATGCAGTGTGTGAAGCCACCCCTATAGGGATCCTCCAGTTTGAGGAATGTCTGATGAATGTTAAGCGGCTTCAATCTATAGATGTGGCCCAGAGTAGCATTTAAAGCAGAAACATCAATTATGGAAAAGATTTACTTAGAGCATTCCATCCCACAGTCCATTCTATATGTGCTTGTAATTAGTAACCATGTATTCATGCAACATAGGGAGTGATGGAGTAAAAAACTATAAAGTTAGTATTTTTTATTGTTTTAACAGGATCTGGGATGGCTCTTTTTATTAGATTGTGAATGAAGAACTCTTCTTATATTTTCAAGGTTTTTTCTTTTTCAGGGTCGCCTTAAGTGCAAAAAAAAAATATTTCCATTAATTGATTATATGGTCAGTTAACGTGTCACTAATAGAGATGAGTGAACCTGGAGCATGCTGGAGTCCATCCGAACCCGAACTTTTGGCATTTGATTAGCGGTGGCTGCTAAAGTTGGATAAAGCCCTAAGGCTATGGGGAAAACATGGATATAGTCATTGGCTGTATCCATGTTTTCCCGACAACCTTAGAGCTTTATCCAAGTTCAGCAGCCACTACTAATCAAATGGTGAAAGTTCGGGTTCGGATGGACTCGAACCCGAACCTGGTTCGCTCATCTCTAGTCACTAATATGGCGAACATTTTGGTTTCTTACTCTGAAAACATACTGATAGGTTAATTTACCTTTTATCGAGCATAATGTCTTATAAAAAAAAAAGAGAGAAAAAGTCCCCCCCCCAAAAAAACCTTATTGTGTTGCAGTGGTAGTCGCAATAACAATGGGGCACTACATGGTGAAGATGGATAATGCAGGGTATCCTCGTAGATAGAACATAAGCAATCCTTAAATCACCTCAGAAGACGCCCCCGTTTTGTTATTGCGGCTACCACTGCAACCCATACACCTCTACTATTAACCAAACAATTTACAACTAGTACTAATCCCATAAAAAGCATAAACACGAATGAACAATTAAAAACTAGGTGGAGGGGCAGGGGAGGAATTCATGTATAATACACAATAAATGCAGGGGGTGACTATGCACAGATACACACAGTTTGCAGGCCATAAATCATATAATGGTGGCTAAAGTGCCCAAAAAAACTGAGTATTCAGACCTGAACCACATAAAGGCCTAAGTATATGAGTCCGGATTACAACTCAGCCTCTCCATCTTACCCTCCAACGTGTTTTGTAAGTTCTTTTTCTAGTGAAAATCTTTTTCTTTCAAATCAGTTGGTTTCAGAAAGTCATATAGATTTGTAATTTACTTCTATTTAAAAATATCAAGTCTTCCCATACTTATCAGTTGCTGTATGTCCTGCAGGAAATGTGTTCTTTTCAGTCTGACACAGTCAGACTGTCCAGAGCAGCAGCAAGTCCCCATAGAAAACCTCTCCTGCTCTAGACCGTTCCTGACTTGGACAGAGATGTCAGCAGAGAGCACTGTGTCAGGCTGAAAAGAAAACAACATTTCCTGCAGGACATACAGTAGCTGATAAGTATGGGAAGACTCAAAATTTTTAAATAGAAGTAAATTACAAATCTATATAACATTCTGAAACCAGTTTAAAAGAAAAACATTTTCGCTGGATAACCCCTTTAAGCCCTAGACAACCCTGGGCGTACCCGTATGTCCTGGGCTGCCTAGAGGTGTTCAGAGCGCGGCCGCTGTTTCGGATGCCGCATGTAGCCCGGGACCGCGGCTATTAGCGTGCACGGTCCGATTGCCGTGCCCGCTGATTATATATTCAGATGCAGCTGTCAAAGTTGACAGCTGCATCTGAATACATACTGCAGCCTCATATCTGGTGTCTAGTGGGGAGATTGCCCCCCCCCCCCCCCCCCCCCGTGACATTGTTCCGGAGGGGCGATCCCCGTGTTCTTACCCGGCCCGGGTCTGCGCCATAATGGCACTGATCCCGGCTCGGCATTCGGTAGTTTCCGGCTGCAGCAGCCCCAGGGGGGCTTCTTGTATAGGTGTTAAAAAAAAAAAAAAAGGTTTTTATTAATAAAAAGCCCCCTCCCCTAATAAAAGTTTGAATCACCCCCCTTTTCCCATATTATAAATTAAAATAAATAAACATATTTGGTATCGCCGCATGCGTAATCGCCCAAAATATTAATTAATCACATTCCTGATCTCGCACGGTAAACGGCGTAAGCGCAAAAAAATCCCAAAGTGCAAAATTGGGCATTTTTGGTCGCATCAAATCCAGAAAAATTGTAATAAAAAGCAATCAAAAAGTCGCATATGTGCAATCAAGGTACCGATAGAAAGAACACAACATGGCGCACAAAATGACACCTAACACAGCCCCATAGACCAAAGGATAAAAGCGCTATAAGCCTGGGAATGGAGTGATTTTAAGGAACGTATATTTGTTAACAATGGTTTGAATTTTTTAAAAAGCCATCAGATAAAATAAAAGTTATACATGTTACATATCGTTGTAATCGTAACGACTTGAGGAACATATATAACAAGTCAGTTTTACCCCAGGGTAAAAAAAAAGCAACTGCTATGGCCTTTTAACCCCTTTGTGCTGCAGCTAGTTTGGGCCTTAATGACCAGGCTAATTTTTCAAAATCTGACCTGTCTCACTTTATGCTCTTATAGCTCAGTGATGCTTTAACGTATGCTAGCGATTCTGAGATTGTTTTTTCGTGACATATGGCACTTTATGTTAGTGGCAAAATTTGGTCACTACTTTGTGTGTTTTTTGTGAAAAACATCAAAATATCATGAACAATTTAAAAAATTTGCATTTTATGAACTTTGAAATTCTCTGCTTCTAAAAAAAGAAAGTCGTAGCACATAAATTAGTTACTAAGTCACATTACCAATATGTCTTCTTTATTCTGGCATAATTTGGTAAACATATTTTACTTTTTTAGGGTGTTATGGGGCTTAGAAATTTATCAGCAAATTATCACATTTTCGTGAAACTGATTTTTTTAGGGACCAGTTCTTTTTTTAAATGGATTTAGAAGTCTGGTATCCTGAAAACCCCCATAAGTGACCCCATTTTGGAAACTACACACCTTAAAGAATTAATCTAGGGGTATAATGAGCATTTTAACCCTACAGGGGCTGGAGGAAAGTATTCACAATTAGGCAGTAAAAAAATTGAAAATTTAAATTTTCCAATAATATATACGTTTAGATTAAAGTTTCTCATTTTCAAAAGGAATATGAGACAAAAACACCCCAAAATTTGTAATGCAGGTTCTCTTGAGTACAACGGTACCCCATATGTGGGCGTAAACCACTGTATGGGCACACAGCAGGGCTCAGAAGGAAGGGAGCGCCAATTAGCTTTTCCAATGCAGATTTTGCTGAAGAAGTTTCTGAGCGCCAGGTGCGTTTGTAGTGCCCCTGTAGTGTCAGCAGAGAGAAAACCCCCCATAAGTCACCCCATTTTGGAAAGTACACCCCTCAAAGAATTCATCTTGGTGTGTGGTGACCATTTTGACCCCACAGGTATTACAGGAAAGTATTCAAAAGCAGACAGTAAAAATGAAAAACTCGAATTCTTCCAATAAAATGTTCGTTTAGTTTGAAATTTCTCAATTTCACGAGGAACAAGAGGAAAAAAGTACCCCAAAATTTGTAACGCAGGTTCTCCTGAGTACAATGGTACCCCATTTGTGGGCATAAACCACTGCATGGGCACACAGGAGGGCTCAGAAGGGAAGGAGCGCCAATTAGCTTTTTCAATGCAGATTTTGCTGCAGAAGTTTCCGAGCGCCAGGTGCGTTTGCAGTGCCCCTGTAGTGCCAGCGGAGTAAAATCTCGCCATAAGTCACTCCATTTTGGAAAGTGCACCCCTCAAAGTATTCATCTTGGTGTGTGGTGACCATTTTGACCCCACAGGTATTAGAGGAAAGTATTCAAAAGTAGACAGTAAAAATGAAAAACTCAAATTTTTCCAATATTATGTTCTTTTAGTTTGAAATTTCTCAATTTCACGAGGAACAAGAGGAAAAAAGTACCACAAAATTTGTAACGCAGGTTCTCCTGAGTACAATGGTACCCCATATGTGGGCGTAAACCACTGTATGGGCACACAGGAGGGCTCAAAAGGGAAGGAGCGCCAATTAGCTTTTTCAATGCAGATTTTGCTGAAGAAGTTTCCGAGTGCCAGGTGCGTTTGCAGAGCCCCTGTAGTGTCCACAGAGTAAAATCTCCCAATAAGTCACTCCATTTTGGAAAGTGCACCCCTCAAAGAATTTATTTTGGGGTGTGGTGAGCATTTTGACCCCACAGGTGTTTGAGGAAAATATTCAAAAGTAGACAGTAAAAATGAAAAACTCGAATTTTTCCAATAATATGTTCCTTTAGTTTGAAATTTCTCAATTTCACGAGGAACAGGAGAGAAATGTCACCCCAATATATGTAAAGCAGGTTCTCCTGAGTAGAATGGTACCCCATATGTGGGCATAAACCACTGCATGGGCACACAGCCGGGCTCAGAAGGGAAGGAGCGCCAATTAGCATTTTCAGTGCAGATTTTTCTGAAGAAGTTTCTGAGCGCCAGGTGCGTTTGCAGAGCCCCTGTAGTGTCAGCAGAATAGATTCCCCCCAAAAGTCACCACATTTTGGAAAGAGCACCCCTCAAAGAATTCATCTTGGTGTGTGGTGACCATTTTTACCCCACAGGTATTAGAGGAAAGTATTCAAAATTGGCCAGTAAAAATGAAAAACTCGAATTTTTCCAATAATATGTTGGTTTAGTTTGAAATTTCTCAATTTGACGAGGAACAGGAGAGAAAATTCACCACAAAATCTGTAACGCAGGTTCTCCTGAGTAAAAAGGTACCCCATATGTGGGCATAAACCACTGTATGGGCACACAGCAGGGCTCAGAAGGGAAGGAGCGCCAATTTACAGGAGCAAAACCGCAGCTAGTAATAGTTATTAGAATAGCGCAGTTACTAAAATAAAATAAAAAAAATGAAATTACAGGTAATGTGGGGTGGTTACGGGCAACCAGGGGTGGTTATGGGCAACCTGAGGTGGTTACAGGTAATCTGGGGTGGTTACGGACAACATGGGGTGGTCACGGGCAACCTGCTGTGGTTACAGGCAACGTGGGGTGGTTACAGGCAACGCGGGGTGGTTACGGGCAACGTGTGGTGGTCACGGGCAACGTGTGGTGGTCACGGGCAACCTGCTGTGGTTACGGCAACGTGGGGTGGTTACAGGCAACGTGGGCTGGTTACAGGCAACGTGGGCTGGTTACAGACAACGTGGGCTGGTTACAGGCAACGTGGGCTGGTTACAGGCAACGTGGGCTGGTAACGGGCAACGTGGGCTGGTTACGGGCAACCTGCTGTGCTTACAGACAATCTGGGATGGTTACGGGAAACGTGGGGTGGTTACGGGCAACCTGCAGTGCTTACAGACAATCTGGGGTGGTTACGGGCAACCTGCAGTGCTTACAGACAATCTGGGGTGGTTACAGGCAACGTGGGCTGGTTACGGGCAACCTGCTGTGCTAACAGACAATCTGGGGTGGTTACGGGCAACGTGGGGTGGTTACGGGCAATGTGGGGTGGTTATGGATAAACTGAAGTTCTTATAGGCAATCTGGGGTGGGTACCTGTAATCTGACATGGGCACCGCAATCTGGAGGGGGTCATTGGCAATTTGGGGTGGTCAGAGGCGACGTGTGGTGGTCAGAGGCGACGTGTGGTGGTCAGAGGCGACGTGTGGTGGTCAGAGGCGACGTGCGGTGGTCAGAGGCATCGTGGCGTGGTCAGAGGCATCGTGGCGTGGTCAGAGGCATCGTGGCGTGGTCAGAGGCAACGCGCGGTGGTTACGTGCAATCTGGGGGGGGGGGTTACATGTAATCTGGCATGATTACGGGGAACCTGGGGGGTTATGTGCAACCTGGAAGGGTTACAGACAATCTGGGATTGTTACTGATAAACTGAAGTGCTTATAGGTAATCTGGGGTGGGTACATGTAATTTGGGGTGGTTACGGGCAATCTGGAGGGGGTCACTGGCAATTTGCGGTGGTTACGGGCAACGTGCGGTGGTTACGGGCAACGTGCGGTGGTTACGGGCAACGTGCGGTGGTTACGGGCAACGTGCGGTGGTTACGGGCAACGTGCGGTGGTTACGGGTAATCTGGGGAGGGGTTAGGGGTAATTTGGGAGTAAACTGCAATTATTACTATAATAAAAAGTGTGTGTTTTATTTTTTTGTATGTTTGTCACTTTTTGTACTTTATACATTCATTTTCACTGTATTACTATGATTACTGTGATATTTTCTATCACAGTGATCATAGTTCAGTGACAGAGACCAAATTGGTCTCTGTCACTTTAAATTTTCAGAGCTTGGCTGGTTGTGAAGCGCATGCGCACTTCATAACCAGCCAGGACGTCGAGGAGGAAGGAGCTCCGTGGATCCGGTGAGTATATGGGGAAGGGAGGGTGACTCGGGGACGGGGGTGACAGGGGGGGGGTGGGGGGCGACTTGGGGGGTGGGGGGACATCACTTTTTATCCCCTGTCACCAATCATTTATGGTGACAGGGGATAAAAAGTGCCGGGAGCACATGGTACAAGCGATCAGCGGTATATAGTATATACCGCTGATCGCTTGTACCGGGACCCCACAGGGGGGTCCCCGATGACTGCCCCATGCTCTCCGCTACCTCCGGTGGCGGAGAGCATGGGGCTTTCATTCATTTTAACTTTTTAATCGCTGTGAACCGACGTTAGTCGGTTCACAGCGATGGCGGCGGCCATCTTGGAAATGATGGCCGCCGGGGGAGGGGGGTTAGTTATCGGGGCACTAGGGGGGTCTGATCTGGGGTCTGATATACACTTATTTCATCTCCCCCCGCCGTAGATTCACGGCGGGGGGAGATGAAAGGTGGCGGCGGCACCGGTAATCCTCTTTACCGACGGCCGCCGCTATAACGTTAATAGCGGCGATCGTCGGTAAGGGGGGGGGCCGGGACGGACCTCGCACACTGCCCCAACCCCTCAGCTACCTCCGGTAGCCGGGGGGATGGGGTGGGGGCCGTCCCGACCCCGCAGCCTTATTCTCTGCCATCGCCGTAAAAAGCTGATGGCAGCAGAATAAGGCCCATTAGTGACCGCCGTAGAAAGCCGTATCGGCGGTCACTAAGGGGTTAAGCACAAGGAGGAAAAAACAAAAACGCAAAAATTGAAATTGGCCCTGTCCTCTAAGGGTTAACCCACTTAAGGACCCATGTCATACGGGTACGTCATGAAATCCTGTTACTTAAGGACCCATGCCGCACCCGTACAGCCACCTACTTAAGGACCCATGCCGCACCTATTTGCAAAAAAAAAAGTTTTGCTGTTAATAAAAATAGTAAAGCATTAGAAAAGCTATATAAACTGCATAATGCCGTATTCAGACTGACCTATAGAATTAAGTTTAAATGTCAGTTTGCATTATGTAAACAGGAACCCCCACCACCACCATTTGCAGAATTGTATTTTTTTTCCACAATTTCACCCCATAAATAATGTTTTGGGGTTTCCGCCATACATGGTATGGTAGATCAAAAGGGGCCATTACAAAGTACACCTGTTCCTGAAAAAAACTCTTAAGCTCTTATGCTGGGTTTACACAGAGCGATAATTCGCCCGATCGTACGTTTAGCAATTTCGAAGTAACAATTTTTTTTTTATAACAATCAACTTTTAGACGTATCGATATATCGTACAGAAAAATTGTTTTGCGATCGCTTAAGCCTCGCACATAGGTTAAATCGGTGATTGTCTGTTTACACGGAACGATCTGCGAATCATTCGCTTGATCGTTCGCTGCGTTTACACGTACGATTACCGTTCGATTTCGATAGTTTTCGTGCAAATTCGCACAATAATCGTTCCGTGTAAATCCAGCATTACACGGCCCAATAACTGGAAAAGTAAATAAATTATAGCTCTTAGAAGTTGAAAATTGAAAATTGTCCTGGTCCTTAAGGCCATTTTGGGCTCCATCCTTAAAGGGTTAACTAGGGATGGTCCGAACCGAGTTTCGTACGAACCCGAACTCTTGATAATGATTCCCGCTGTCTGCCCGCTCCGTGGAGAGGGTGGATACAGCGGAAGGATCGCCTGGAAAACTGGGATACAGCCATAGCCATAGGCTGTATCCTAGTTTTCCAGGCGGTCCTCCCGCTGTATCCGCCCTCTCCACGGAGCGGGCAGACAGCGGGAATCTGATGTCGACCGTTCGGGTTCATATGAACCCGAACCTCTGCAGTTTCGGACCATCCCTAGGGTTAACCACTTGGAATCTGCTTGGATTCTACTTTACATGCTTTCAGGTGTTGCGCTCTTAGCACAACCCTACAAGGGGAGCCTTTCCAGTTTAATCCTTTATTATTACCTTGGAAGGTGTTACCTTATAGTGTGCTTTGCTCTATAATATCCTTCAGGTGATGGATGGCACTGTTAGGCATCTGTCACAGTCCACCATGTATATTATACATTGGAAGCTTTTTCTTACATATAGGCTAAATGGAGGTGAATAATTTAATGGGACTTTAAAACACTGTGTAATACCTCTTTAATTGAATTAACACCGCCATCCTTTGACACAGTTCCCAGACTATATTGGTCAGGCCCTCTAGTTGCGGGTGACAGGTTAACTACCTTGCCCCAGTCAGATAATGTCTTTTATTGAATGGGATCTTTAGCACCTCCAGAGCAGCGATCTCGGAGTATTTTAAATCCCAGTGTAATTATAGCTGGGGGTCTTGTAACACGTTCAGGTAGTTTAAGTAATGTGTAGCCAGTGAGACGCATTAAGAATAGTGTGATACATCTTGCCTGTTTGCTCCTGTTCTTTTTCTTCTTAATATAGTCTTCAGGTATGAGTGAATGTTCTTGAAACTTAAGAAGAGCGGCGCTTATCGCATTTGTTCCAGTTTCCTTGGATCCACAGTCATTCCATTCTGTCTGTTATCTTAAAATTCCACTCAGTTTTAAGGAGAAGTTGAGCACACAAAGGTTGCTTTCTACTTTACTTTCACTGCTTCAGTGCTTCATAAATCATATTGGCATATCACACTATTACATTTCTTTGCCTTTTTTCTTGGTTTCTTTGGATGGATTATAAAAGTTCTACTTGGATGTGTGTTTTTTTTTTTCCTTCAGTATTTAGAAACGTGGAGTATTTGTACTTTTATTTGTTGGATAAACATTTTTCTTTAAAGGGGTTTGCATAGAGTTACATTAACCACGAGCACCATATAATTTATGTTAAACAACATAAACGCCGCTTTACATATAGAATAAATTTACATACAAAGCTGCAACTTTGTAAATAGGTTGTATTGCTCGTACTGATCCGAAATTACAGTCTGAACTGCGTTTACTATTCTGATGCCTTTTAAGAAGAAATCTCCCAGCAATCCTTGGATGTTGAGCGCCTACACAGAGCATGGTACAGAAAGTATCTATTATAGGATATTAGCTTAGTGACTTCTGCACAGGTCCCTGAGCATGCCTAGAAATAGACGGCATCGGCGCTCTATTATCATGCCTGTGATCCCGGCCGCATAGTTGCGATCCCGCTAATGTGCGGCCAGGATATTCCAGGGATTTCAACATAGATTCCCTGGAATATCCTGGCAGCACATTCGCGGGAGCGCAACTATGCGGCCGGGATCACAGGCATCACGAGAGAGCGAACTTTCGGACCAAAAGTCTGAACAGTTCGCTCACCTCTATTTTTAGGTCCATGGGGCTGCTGTAAAGCAAACCTCTAAATGTTTAGGAAATATGGCTTTTCCCATAACGGTATACAAGCGATAAAATAAACGGGCTTTTAGTGGCTTGCTACTAAGTGGCTGAGAATAAGTGTGGAGTTAAAGGGGTTGTCCAGCGAAAATTCTTTCAAATCAACTGGTGTCAGAAAGTTATATAGATTTGTAATTTACTTCTATTAAAAAATCTCAAGTCTTCCCATACTTATTAGCTACTGTATGTCCTGTAGGAAATGTTTTATTTTCAGTCTGACACAGTGCTCTCTGCTGACATCTCTGGCCGAGACAGGAACTGTCCAGAGCAGGAGAGGTTTTCTATGGGGATTCATAGAAAACCGAGACAAAGTTCCTGTCTCGGCCAGAGATGTCAGCAGAGAGCACTGTGTCAGAATGAATAGAATACACCACTTCCTGCATGGCATATAGTAGCTAGTAAGTATAGGAAGACTTGAGATTTATTAATAGAAGTAAATTACAAATCTGTATAACTTTCTGATATCAGGAAAAAGATTTTCGCTGGACAACGCCTTTAAGGAGGAATTCCTTGTGATCCTGTGGGCTTGGAGTGGCTGAGTATACTGATTCTTTTGTGCAATTGTGTGGGGTACGTTGCTGCAGCACCAGATAGTGCTAGTACTGAGAAGGTTTTCAGAAAGATCAGAAAAGTTATCTGCCAAAGATTTGAAACCAAAGCCAGAAACAGACTATAAACCGAGATCAGGTCCTAAAGGAAAGCCTCTCCTCTTTTCCAATCCATTCCTGGCTTTGGCTTCAAATCTTTGGCTTCAAATCTTTCTGTGTAAATAGACCCTAAGGGTGGGGTTAATTGATCACAGGTGCTTAAATCAGACTTCAATACTCCCTGAGTTTGCTCCTAGTAGCTTGCTCCTAAGTGGCAGAGAATTATGCTGCGTTCTGTCTTCTGTCTGTGAAACACAGAAAACACAGACGATGAATGCTGTTTCCCCGTACAGCATGATGTATCAACATCATGTCGGGAGTGGGGAAACAGTTTGAATCGCTGCGGCACTGTAACTACAGTCCGTGGCAATTCGAAGGGTGCCTTTACACATAGAGATTTGTCTGACAGATTTTTGAAGCCAAAGACAGGAACAAATCTAGAAGTGAGCGAAAAGTAACTAAGTAAAGCACTCAACTGTTTCCGTCAGCCCTAAAAAAATTAAGGTAGGAGACATGCATGGCTACTACTTAAATGAAAGTCCTCCCAATTACAGTCAGACAGAGAGGAGCAACAGGGGCTTGGGACCTTCATTAAAAGGATCACTGGGAGGACCAAATTTTGGGACACTACACTGATCGTACACTTCTTGCAATTCTTCTTGCTGTCAGTGAACAAAGTCTTTAGGCCTGTGCTTCTCCCATAGGTCCATGGCTTGTTACAAGAGCTCTGATACAACTAATACATATCTGACTATCTAGTTAAGCTATAATGCCTATGTGATACTATACTATCCAAAAGGCATCATATTTATAGTTATCCATTAACTTATCATTGCTACTGTACATGCAATATATGGCTATTTACAGCTGGGAAAAATATACTGAAGTCTATAATAATACTTTCATTATATCTAACACATTCCATCTGTTTTCTTGGCAGCTATCAAACAAGATGGGGTGAAGTTGAAAGGTTATTTTGTTTGGTCCCTACTTGACAACTTTGAGTGGAATTCTGGCTACAACGTTCGCTTTGGATTGTTCCATGTGGATTTTAACCAGCCAAATCTTCCAAGAACACCATACTATTCTGCTATTGAGTATGCCAAAGTAGTAAAAGAAAATGGATTGATTTCTAAGTAGAAGTTGTGCCAACTTCCTCTTACTGTGATACATTTGCCTATTTTTTGAGATATTGAAAAACACACTACTCCATTTGTGTCATCTGTGTTAAGCAGATGATGCAATGTAACAGTGTCTTCTCAGAAGTACATTCCTACTAATAAAAAAGAATTATGCATTACGTGACAAATATGTTCTAAGTAAGGGACTGCTGTACAATATAGAGTCCGTAAAATATCAAATACATTGTTTATCTCCCTGTATCCATCTGGACTGTTGCTTTTAATTTGGTCCAGCAGGAAATTGGCTGGTTCCATTATGGAAAAACTTTTTCTCTCTCATTGCAGATGCCTTTGCTCGGTATTAAGGGGAAAATCTGGCACTTAGAAACTTTTTATATGTTGCTGCCTTTACATAAAACATAACAAACATCTTATTGTTACTTTCTGGATGGCAAAATCCAACATCAAATATCATTAAGCCTATGGGACGGGTGGAACTTCAAGTGGAGGCCGCCCATCATAATCCAATTTAAGTCTCTGTGCATATTCTGCAGTGTGAACGTACCCAATCTCATCTCAGCAGTCACTAATTGGCTGAATAGGCTTAAAACAAAAAGTGCAACAGCAACCTACAGGTGGCATTGGAGTGCTGCCAATTTAATTTTTTTTTTTATTTGTGTGGGGTGTGTGGCTACCTCCTGTTGGCTCCCATGTCCTGTGGGTGCTGTAAATAGAAATTCCTATCTGGCCAGTTTTAGGCTTATGTTAGCCCAGCAGAGGCCATTGCTAGTGTGAGAATGCTAGAGTAGGACCGTGTCTCTGAGAACACCCTAACATGCAGACATGGTACACTCTGTTTGATCAAATAATTTGCTTCCTCATCCTCATTTTAATATCTCTACAGTAGGTTCTTATCGTGGTTATGCAGGAGGGAGTATGTACCGTATGCACTTGAACCTGTAGGTTGCTGTTGCACTTTTTGTTTTTTGTCTGTACTTCAGACACATGCAGCGTGCAACCTGCAGTGTTAACAGAGGCATTGGAGTGCTGCCAATTTCTATTTTTTTTTCTTTTGGCTGAGTAGTCTGTCACTGCCAAGACAGGTTTGTCTCGGAATTGGCAGTGGATGTTGTCAGTGGGGGACCCAGAGACACAACAGGGAGACACCGGAGTGCAGAAAGGTAAGGATAGGATATTTGTCACGTTTTTATAAGGGAAATAACATAGTAAAAAATGTCAGTGCCAGATAACTCTTCAACTGCAGCTCACACTACTCAGATACCACTAGGACTTATAGTCAAGCCCATTGCAAAGAGACCATGTATCATTGCTGGCAGGCAATAAACAGAAAGAATGGCAACTCGCAAATACTGTACGTGACAGGGACCAGATGTTGGTGGAATTGATTGATGATAATGATGATGAGTCGGGAATGAAGGAGACCATGTTGAACTTGAAAAATATAGAAATACAATATAAAGCTGTTCATGATCCTACCCTAAGTCACTGAAGCCAAGTCAACAAGGAAAAGTTCACAGTGGAAAATTTAAAATACAAGAAGAAGAAACTGGAGATAGTATTATAATATATAAAATTATAAGCTAAAAGATGTCACAGTGGTGGATCCCACACTTGGAACCCCCATCTATGAGTCGGATCGCTCAGCATTTGATTACTGGTAGCTGACGAAGTTGGATGCAGCCCTAGAGAGTACTAGAAAGCATAGGTACAGCCCATAGTTGTATCCATGTTTTCCAGGATTCATAAATAATGCATATGGTGCCGCAAAGAAATCTGCAGGTTGTAGCCAAACACTACAAATTCATGATCTCAGTTCTTTTGGTTTATTACATTGTGTTCTGTGCTAACATAGCATAAGGAAATGTGATTGCCCAGGGAAAGACACCGTGCGGAGGCCAAGGTTAATCAATGTTTAACACTGGCAGAAGGGTCGCCTCATGCAGGAAAACTTCCCAAGATGAAGATGCTCCTCAACCAATGAGAAATTAGCTATAATAATAATAGCCTGAAATAATATGTTGAATCTAGATATTATATCTCAGTATCTCCAGACCTCTGAATATTTTGATCCCAGGACATGGACACTTTTAAACTAACTGTATAAATTAATAGTTTTAGAGACTGTAAGAAACTTCATAATATGTTTTATCAAAGAAAAATGTCTTTTTATCCATTTATAAGCCCCTTATTAAAGGGGTTGTCCGGCGCTAAAAAATTATTCACAGAATAACACACATTACAAAGTTATACAACTTTGTAATGTATGTTATGTCTGTGAATGGCCCCCTTCCCCGTGTCCCACCACCCCCACCCGTGTACCTGGAAGTGTGGTGCGCTATACTCACCTGTCACGTGCCGACCACGTTCTCCGATCCTCAGCAGTGACGTCTTCTTCGGGCGGCCGGCGGATCTTCCCGAGTGCCAGCCGCCCTCTGCAGCGTCATCCGAAGCTCAGCCGCGATTGGCTGAGCATAACTGTGCTCAGCCAATCGCCGCTGAGCGGCTGATGACACGGCCACGTCATCAGCTGCGATTGGCTGAGCACAGTTATGCTCAGCCAATCGCGGCTGAGCTTCGGATGACGCTGCAGAGGGCGGCCGGCACTCGGGAAGATCCGCCGGCCGCCCGAAGAAGACGTCACTGCTGAGGATCGGAGACCGTGGTCGGCACGTGACAGGTGAGTATAGCGCACCACACTTCCGGGTACACGGGTGGGGGTGGTGGGACACGGGGAAGGGGGCCATTCACAGACATAACATACATTACAAAGTTGTATAACTTTGTAATGTGTGTTATTCTGTGAATATTTTTTTAGCGCCGGACAACCCCTTTAATAAGGGGCTTATAAATGGATAAAAAGACATTTTTCTTTGATAAAACATATTATGAAGTTTCTTACAGTCTCTAAAACTATTAATTTATACAGTTAGTTTAAAAGTGTCCATGTCCTGGGATCAAAATATTCAGAGGTCTGGAGCTACTGAGATATAATGTCTAGATTCAACATATTATTTAGCGCCGGACAACCCCTTTAAGGTGGCAATACACCTTCATAACTGATAGCCGTCGGTTATCTCCCCCTTCCTTAAAAAAAAAACTTCGGCAAGGCCGAGCATTTCTGTGTTCTCTATGGGGAGGAGTATGCCTTGGGAGAGGAGAATGATTATCAGTTCACTGATAGATCAGGTTACCTGCTGCCCATAGAAGTCTATGAAGAGGGAAAAAGAAGAAAGTCCAATATTTTTCAATTATGGAGATGTCAATTATTTTTTATTGTTATTGTAATTATTGTGTTTATATTTACTCTTGTGAGGTTTGTCTCTGACTATGTAATGGTATGTCCATGATTAAATGGCTGCATTGCAGGAAATAAGAGGGTTGTGAAATGTGAACTTTTTAATGATTGAATAAACACTGAATTTTATTGGCTCTCTGGCATTCATACTGTTCATTCTGTATCAGCTGTCGCAAATAAACACTGTAAGCCTCAAGGGTGTGTTCACACATGTGGTTTTAATGCAGATTTTACCTAATTGAGACAAGGTATATAGGAAAGTCAAGATCCAAAGTAACTCCACTGGGGTTCGTATAGATCTGCTTTAGGTGAACCTAAGGGTCCTATTACACAGCCCAATTAAAGTGTAAACAAGCGCCTATCTACTAGATCGGCACTCGTTAGCGTTATTGTTAGTGATGTCCGTGCGGGGGCGTGGCTAGCTGCCGAAAAGACCGGTCGCACAGTGCTGGAGCTCCTGTGATAGCAGCTCTTCTCAAGCTCCTTGCGACTTTTTCAGCGGACCGATCCTGCTCCCTGGAGCCCGAACAAACTCCCTGACTCTCCCTTGACATGCGGACGACTTCAAAGAAGGCATTAGCAGCCGCCCGACGGAGGAAGTCGGTGTCTTTCCCTCCCGCTACTCTTAAGCAAGATGACGGCGGCTCTCCCTCTCCCTTCTCTCAAAGACTAAACTGTAAGGATGCCGTGGTGGCGTGGCAGGTCCCCCCGGCATCGGGAGCTAAGCAAGGGAGTCGGCAGGGTGCCGACCAGCCTCCTGTTGCACGGCTGACAGCTCACAATACCAGGCAGAGAGGCTCTCCACCGGGAATGTAAGCAACCATGTTCCCCACATACTTCTCCTGTACATCAGGCACCACCTCCTCCTTTCAATTGCCATCAGAAGCACACTGCTCAAACACAGCAGCATTATTCTACTCCTTTTCCTGATTGCATCTTTAACAATATACCCTCCTCTGATGATCCACTTACATCTGCATCTCTCAAAGACGTTCTTATACTGCTTTACAACGCTATTCAATCTGCCTTTGAACGTACCACTAGTGCTATGCAAACGTCTGTGCAATCGTTAGATTACAGACTGCAGTTGGCCGAAGACCGCCTATCTGCAGTTATTACTGAATTTAATCATCTGCTGGACTCTCACCGATCTCTAGAAGCAGAAACGCAACATCTTCACCACACTTTGGCGGCTCTGGATGACCATTCAAGGGGCCACAACATAAAACTGAGAGGCATATCTGAGGATATCCCACCGGCTGGATTACCCAACTTTGCTACCGATTTCCTCAGAAATGTGTTACCGAACAGCTTCCAGGAGGAACCTTCTATCGACTGGGCCAGGCGAATTATTAAACCCTACAATTTACCACCTGGCACTCCTAGAGATACCATCGATCGTATTCGCCACCTTCACACTAAAAGAGCCCTGTTATTCACTCTCAGACAACAAGCAGCACCCTCTGGCAAGTATAAGAAAATTTCAGTCTACGCAAATCTTTCTCCAAAAGCTTTACAATGGCGCAGATCGCTTGCCCAGATCACCTCAACACTTCGGTCTCATGGTATTACCTACAAGTGGGGATCTCCGGCCCGCCTTACGGTCCTTAAAGGGCTTCAACTACTGAGGGAATGGAATCTGCTACCAGCGCCGCATGAATCTTCAGGACCCGGTCCACCAACACCCAGCGACTCGGACAGATCCGACTTCGGCTTACGGGGACTGTTCCAATTTTGATACTCATATTGACTGATATTCGGTCCCATGGACATTCCCATTACACGATTGCGATTTGGGTCCTCGGCTTATTTCGGACTATGTGCCCTACCCTGTAGTTCGCTACCTGCGGGTCAGCTACCAGGCTGAGCTGACTACTGCAGCCCTAGCGTCTTGTTCGTTTTAATGTCGCTTGATTGTCTGTGCCTTTTGCTATGCCATGTTTATTTTATAATTGCTAATACTTGGTTGCCCCATAGGTCTTCGTGATTTTTTAAGCTCCGTTTTCTTCAATGGGCCACACCATAACGTTGCATACTCACTGTTTATACAATTGCTCCTGCAACATGGACTGTAAAGCATTCCTTTTTTCCTGCTGCTCTATCTACCATAATTGAGCGACATTTTATTTATTATTTGTTAAGTTCCCTACCTGCTCTACCAGCGCTAGCTTGGTCGTACATTCATATGTTGCCTTATGCAAGTACTGTCACATTGCATACTCTAGACTACAGCTCTATGACTGCCCTTTGGTGATTGACTACTCCATACTACTTATGACCCCTACTTTATTGGTAGTCATCTCTCCTACTCAAGCTACGTATAAGTTCACATTCCCTCATTTTACTGCTCTTTTAAGTGGCATCTTTGCTCCTTTGTTCTTTGTTGGTGTGCCTTTATGTCTTTTCCTTGTCTGTCTTGTCTGGATGTCTTTGTGTATTATCTTCTAACAGTAACTTGCTTATGAATACCTTAACCAGCTAATACCGATTTGTATACTTACCTGTTTACATTCTTTATTGTCTGTGTAAAAAAACTTTGTTTGAAAAAATCTGTTAATAAAAAAAAAAAGATTGAAACATTAGTGATGTCCGTGCAGCCCTGGCCTTTAGCATAATACAATGAAGTATTTACTTACCATGTTCCCAGGTGTCCGTGTGCCTTCCCCGGTGTCTGCAGCTCTGCCTTCTCCTTCCGCACTAACAGGCCGCTCAGCCAATCACTGGCTGAGACAGGACCACAGCCAGGGCAGCCTGTCAGTGCAGAGACTGGAACAGAAGGCAGAGCTGCAGAGACTTGAGAAGGCCCAAGAGCGTGGCAGTGTAATAAATAAAGTAAATACTTTATTATTTTATACTACAATCATCAGCCGTCGGATGCACATGGCTATTACACATAGCGATGCACGCCCACCGCCAGATGGTTTTAGGTCTGGACCAAAAGAAACAATCAGACGATGATCGTTTGTTTCATCGGCGGATTGTTGTCTCTATTACACGGAATGATAATCTGCCTGATTCGGCCGATTATCGCTCCATGTAATAGGGCCCTAAAACCTTAACATAATCTATGACTGTAAGATATTATATATCTGTAATACACATGTACTGAGATACAGGAAGAAAATGACCATCTGTATCCCTCTTAGTTGTTTAAAGCTAGCTTTCCCTGCCAAATATTTATTATACAAAGGGCAGTCCAGTAATTAGAGCTATAAATTAATGTTGCCATGAGGTTAAAATAATAAAAACTAACAGTCCCTGCAGTATTTTAATTAATGTTATTCCTAATTAATCATATTAGCAATTGAAAAGGAACTAGATTGTCAATGGGAAAGCAAATAGGATGTGATGCCTTAGAGAGCGTGAGTTTTTCATTGCAGATCTGTGTACAGTCATCAGTGCACTACGAGCGGGCTTTATTTTATTACAGACAACTATTACAGAATAATTAAGCATTAAATAAATATGGAAATGAAAATGTCCTGCTGTGTTAACTTCACAATGAAGAACAATGTATATTTTGTCTATGAAGGATACTTTCCATGGGATTTCCCTCATGTTCTTTTGCTCTGGGAATGGCTTTTGTGCAGTTGCCTGGATATGGGGAACAGGCGAGTTCCCTACTTCCCAGCAACCACACTGGTACTACCAGTCTCAGGTCTTTTCTACACTCACTACAGACACTGGCAAAAGTCCTCACAGGTCTGTATCATTGGATATTTCCTGTTTGCAAAAAGAAATTTGAGATTGAAGCAGTAAAACACAGATTCTCATTATTCTTAAAGCAAATGTACGACTAGGTTCTTTTCTTTCTTTTTTTTTTACATAAATAGATTGCTGCCGCTGCGGGGATGCCGATGCTGCGGCCCTTTTTTGGACCGCTGCCCAGTTCCCACTCACAGCACCAATCTATTCCAGAGCACCGGCCCCCAGTGTGACAATCTCCCCTCGACTTCAATCTAATGGAGCCACATCACAGAGGGGAGGGGGTTTCATTACACTGGGGCCGGCGGCTTTCATGCCAGGCTGGTGCTCGGGAATGGACTGCAGTATCGGCATTCGCTTGCCAGCAACGGTCTATTTATGTAAAAAATACAAAGCGACATACCTAGTGGTACATTTGCTTTAAAGGGGTTGTCTGAGAAAAGTTCATTCTTGCTGCCGGAGGTTATGACAGTATTGCAAACTTACCTGTCCCGCTCCTCCGCCGCTGCCAGTTCCCAGGTCGCCTTGTCTGCACTGCTGTCAGTGTTTTTATAACATCTGATGATGTCCCGTTCCCATAGGAAGTGGCCAGTCAGCATACCCCATTTGTCTCCCGGCGTCTGGAGAAGTTGGATGCAGCCTAGGGCTTCAAGGAAAAATGGATACACCCATAGGCTGGGTTGACCCACGGTATATTTCAATCAGTATTGTGGTCCTAATATTGCAACCTCAACCAGGAGTGGATTGAAAACACAGAAAGGATCTGTTCACATAATGTTGAAATTGAGTGGATGGCCGCCATATAACGGTAAATAGAGCCTTTCTGCGTTTTCAATCCACTCCTGGTTTTGATTGCAATATGAGGACCACAATACTGACTGAAATATACTGTGTGTAAACTCAGTCATAGGCTGTATCTATGTTTTTCGGCTGCATCCAACTTCTCCAGTTGCCGGAAGTCAAATGCCAAGCGTTCAAGTTCGGACAAATGTTGCCGATTCCAAACCTTAGGCAAGTTCGCTCAACACTATTCCACACATATTATAATATTCTGCCTCAGGAATATACAACAGTGAAAGATGGGAATACTCCTTTGAGAAGTATAACAATTGTAAAAGTTCCAAACTGGCATCAAAGGTACTTTTTCAAACACTGCAATATTGTCCTGCAGATCAAGCAGGACAATGTAGCCTTTGGACTGAAGACTATGGAGTGCTAAAGCTACAGTAATTAAGGAGTCCCAGCATAGAGAACAAATAAAGAGCCAGCACTCACCAAACTTGCTGCTGATAGTAGTCCATTTATTCCATGAACTCATGTGTGGGGGAGGGAGGTGATCACAGGTGTTTTGTACCAATAGGTACTTCTTCCGGCCAAGGTAGAAGAAGTGGCCGGAAGAAGTGCCTATTGGTACAAAAAGCTGTTTCCAGGATGCACCTGTGATCACCTCTCTCCCCCACACATGTGAATTCAATGAATAGACGGACCACTATCAGCAGCAAGTTTGGTGCATGCTGGCTCTTTATTTCTTCTTTATGCTAGGCTCCTTAGTTAGGTTACTCTTATACTACAAGATGTCTTCTGTGCTGAATTTGTTTTCTAAAGAGTTCTTTCTTGGTCAGCCATTCTCTGCTCTTACACCATTTTAAACCATGTGCACACTCAACAGTATTTTGAGCTTCATTTTAGGTCTCATTTGTTTGGTGTAGCCCATTTCTTGTTGTGCTGCTGTTGTTTCTTTTTCATCTGCTTACATAGCATCTAACTAATCCAGTGCATCAATAATTCCTTCCTCATCCATAGTAGGGTACAATGTAGACCAACAGCCCAGTGCCTGTCTGGACCAACAGTCCAGTGCACATTCACCAGCACCATGTCATGGCATTGCAAAGTGCAGTATGTGCTGTGCTGTGATTGGCCAGAGAGGTAATGGTGTGTCCTGGTCACAAACAGCTGAGCTCCTGTGCCCACACCTACAATGGAGAGAATGATAAATAGGTGTGCACTATGAAGGGGGTTCCCAGGGGCTGAATATTACCTTTTCACCCCTGAGAATGGTAAATATAACTAAACCAGGCGGGTTTTAAAAAATATTTTGATAGGATAGTAAAGCTTAAGTTACTATTGTGCGTAATACTGCATGTAACCTCTCACCTGGGCCCTGGTGCTTGACTATTGACTAAACCCAACAATGTCTCTGCCGACAGGAACAAAAGTAATATAAAGTTGCAGCAGGAATGTCAAGGCATATTATGATATCTATATAGTAGTAATGTAGTAGTAAAGACAAACCTATATTACTGTACAATTAATATTTTGCATCTATAATAGAATACATATTCCACCTGGGCCCGGGAAGCTTGGCTCCTGACTGGTCCATTCAGCCTCATTTATTATAGTATTAACCGGATAGCAGGCAAAGACTGTAGGCATTCCAAAGCTCTTTATTTAACGTTTCCCCATTTTGCATTTTTGGAGTAATCGTTGGAACAGATATTCTTTTTTTACGTTTCTTTATCCCTTTTTATGTGTTACATCTTCACAAAACTAAAGCCAGGGAAAGACACTTGATTCTTCTTACTGGATAGGGATGCTGACTCCTTGTTTTATCTATAAAAAGATGAGGAAAGATTTGGGAACATATGCAGATGTGCCACTTGGTAATGTAACAAATGTCAGGCTCAGGCCGGGACAGTAGGTGTTGTAGTCAGCACTGGCGAAGGTTAAAGAAACCAGCAGATCAGCAAAGTCAGGAACATCCAGCAGTCTGTATATATCTTAACAGATTGGGAACAAAGAGAAATGAAATGGCTTTGGAGTGACACGCTGGTCCAGGAAGTCTTGCTTGGACAGAGAATGCTAAAAATAGCTAATATTGAGTCATAACCATCTGATCCAGAGTAATAGATCAGCTAGGAGACAGCCCCTTAAACCTTACAGACAGGAGAAGACAGAATAGCAAAATGTTTCCTGCTATTCTTAACTCTTCCATGATACAGGGCAACCTTTTCCTTACAATGCCTTCCGATACTATGTGGCCACGGCATCAATGAAGTTCTTGTTTTTCATTTTTTTATTTCTCCATTTATTTTTTTCTGCAGCATTGTCCTTTCTATACTGGCCCTCCAGCTTGCGGGGCTGCTATACTACACTAAAGGTTCATCTAACATCTTGTATGTGACCAGTTATATGTTATTAAAGCTTTATATGAATTGTAGTCTCATTGCAGTAAATGGGAGATATTCACACATAGAAACAGAAAAGGGAAGCACATTGGCTCCTTAATTCTAGTGATAGGTGGAGTACAAACCCCCACAGATGCCATCTAACAAGTGTTACACTAGAAGGTGTTTTAAGGAGAACCTTCCTACATGTCAAGTTTGACACAAAGTTGTTCGACAATCCCAATCCCATGCGCATTGTAATGCTGCTGGGTGATACTCACCGGTGGTGCTCCCCAGGTCCTGCACCCACTCGCCACAACCATCCTGTGCACTCCGCATGCTTATCCTGCTCATGTTCCGCTGTCTTCTTCCTCCTTCTGCTGCAATGACACCTCTGGCCACTAGGGCACGCATGCCGCCAAATGCTCTGGACTTATAGAGGCAGCTTGTCTCTACCTGCTACTGCTGTCTACAATTCCAGAGCTGCCTGCACCTATTTAAACTAGCTCTCCTTGCCTGAATGTTGCTGCGTTCCTGCACACATAGCAAAGGTGTCTGCTGTTTCTGCTGAATTCCCATGTATCCTGACTCATGCCTGTTCTTCAATGCCTTCTGTCTGACCTCTCTACTGTTGCCGTCTCGGATTGCCCAACCTGCCTCTAAAGCCGCCCTGACCCTTTGCCTGTCTGCCTATGATAGCCGTTTCATTCCTGGCACTGTGCTAGCTTACCTCCTGACTACGATTTCTCAGCCTGTTCCCCGGTGCCTCACACTGACTCCTTGGGAACTCACACTGACTCCTTGGGAACTCACACTGACTCCTTGGGAACCAGCTGCTGCTCACACCGTGACCACACTTGTAGATGACCTGGTGGCCTCTAGCCACAGAGGTCACGCTCCTGCAGCGGGATACAGGCTGAACACTAGTGTTGAGTGGACCTGTCAAAATGTTCAGGTTTGGAAACGTTATCTAAACCGAAATCTCAGCATTTGATTACTCACAGTTGCAGAAGTTAGATGCAGCCCTAGTCAGTCCTGAAAAACACAAATACAATAATAAAGTCATTGTATTTCAAATACAGTTTTTTAATCTCATCCATGTGGTTACTGCTGCAGAAAATACGCTCCATGCAATATAATTAAAGAAGTACAAATTACTTATCAGCTACTGTATGTCCTGCAGGAAGTGGTGTTTTCTTTTCAGTCTGACACAGTGCTCTCTTCTGCCACCTCTGTCTATGTCAGAAACTGTCCAGAGCAGTAGCAAATCCTTATAGAAAACCTCTCCTGCTCTGGACAGTTCCTGACATGAACAGAGGGGGCAGCAGAGATCTGTTACTGTCTTGCACCTTGTGACCTTATCAAGACTGTTTTTTGACTGACCATTCACTGACAACAAGCAGAGACCTTTACCTGTATTAAAGTATATTAGAAAGTTGGCAATGTTACACTTTGTTACATAACACCAGAAGATATATTGCCCCTGGCACATAGGAAGATGCTGGAGTCAGGATGAGAAGTCTTTCATGTTACTTTACCAAAATCTGTGATATAATATTACTGAAGCGGGTCAATAAACTAAGCCCATAAGGATTGCGTTGTATGGTTTTATTGTATTTTTGGGGATTTATCCTCACAATTATATTATTGTATTCTTGTAAAAAATGTTCTGCCACTTTTCTCAGCTTATGCACAATATCAATTAGAACAATTTTCTGGGTAACGTTCCTTTCGCACTGAATGACAACGTTGTTGTGGCAGGAGCGTAATTAAGTAGTAAATCCAATTACCACTGTCTGAGTTGTTTTGCCTTCCCCTTTACTGTTTTCCTTCTGTAAAATATTAAGAAATCTTATGTATTACAATGCCGCGCCGGACGATCACTTTCCAACTTTGACAGAAAATCATTTTTAATGCAACTCTTTGCTGTCCGCCGGCCTCAAAAGAACCATCACGGAATAAAATTTCTGTAGAGGAGTTCCTGTCATTGTGCACTGACAGCATGCAAAGTAACGCCCTGCCTAAGTGCAGCACAATTACCTATTCAAGCATGCACTTCTGAAAGGCCAAGGATGGATATGTTTGTCAAACCTTATTAAGTTAGTCAATTAGATTTAAGATGAATGACACAAAAACAGTAGGTTGCCGTTCGATCCTTGTGCTCTAATTTAGTGATTTTTCTGTTTGTTGCAGTTTGCTTGAACTATACAAAAGTGGTATTATTTGTATTCCTAGCAGTCTGTTAAAGGGGGGATCTGGGATGATGGGGGGAAAAGAAGCAATTATTGGGGCCCGGTGATCAGCACTAAAGGCTGTAATGTCAATGATCTGATAGGAAGAGGAAGAGAGTACAGATAAACTCGTGAGGGATATCTCACTAGCAGGGGCCATTTTGCCTTTAAGTGGATCTCTGGAGGGGAAAAACAGTTTTTCAAAGCAACTGGTGTCAGACTTATAAGAAGAAGCGCGCATGCGCGCGAACCAGCTGTTACCTTACTTCATATTAGGTGCTTGGCGTTCAGCTGAAAAGCCCAGTATGTCCTGCGTATTTTAAATTCTGCACGAATAAAGAAGATCACATCCAGGGGTGAGTGCCCTTTTCATTTTCTAATGTTGCTGGACTGTCAGATTTATAAACTATTTCTCTTAAAAAAGAAAACTAAAAAAACTTAAGTCTTCCAGTATTTATCAGCCTCTATCTATCTATCTATCTATCTATCTATCTATCTATCTATCTATCTGAATACACCACTTTCTGCAGGACATACATTAGCTGATAAGTACTGGAAGACTTGATATTTTTAAATAGAAGCAATTTACAAATATGTATAATGTTTGAAACCAGCTAATAAAAAAATATATATTTTCCCCCAGTGTACCCCTTTAATCTTGCACATGCTCAGTTGTAATATTGAGGCTATGGAGTAGACCAGGGATGGGGAACCTTCGGCCCTCCAGCTGTTGTAAAACTACAATTCCTATCATGCTTGGACAACCAAAGCTAAAGCTTTGGCTGTCCAGGCATGATGGGAATTGTAGTTTTGCAACAGTTGGAGGGCCGAAGCTTCCCCATTCCTGGAGTAGACGAGCTGCCAATAATGTTATGCCTGTCTTTGTGTGATGTGTGTTTAGTCAATTATAAATGCAACATTGCAATATCAGGCTTGACTTTTAACTGTTGCCTTTCTTGGATCTTAAAAATTGCCCCAATACTCAGATACTACCAGAACTACCAGGTAGGGCAGAAAAGTGAGATCATTCAGTAGTTAAGAAAGAAAAAACATAGCACTCAACAGTATACAACAACAGAACCAGAAAACTCAATAGACAATATTCTGCAATACACAAGACGAAAGTAGTATATTTTTTTCCAGTCTCACAAAACTGCCAGAGCAGGAAAGGTTTTCTATAGGGATTTGCTGCTGCTCTGAACAGTTCCTAACACAGACAGAGGTGGCAGCAGAGAGCACTGTGTCTGACTGCAAATAATACACAATAGAGAACACATCCAATATAGTATTAAGCCCTTTTCAATCTCTGGTTTGTTCTAAACTTATGTCTCTTTAACATTCACACGCAACATGTTACTATATGTTTATGTTACTGTTCACGTGTTGGTTTTTGTTCTTTTTCAAACTAGTGGTATGACCTAGGGGGGAATTATAACTATTACAAGGGGCCCATTAATACATTGACATTGATGTTAGGAACAAATACCGGACATTGTTACCAACCATTTCAGCCTCAGGCGTTTCTCCCGCTCCTGCCTCATGTCCTGGAGCTTTATCATCTTTCATTTATTCTTTTGTGTTTGGATCTTTTTTTTTTCTTTGTGACATTTGGTGTTTAATTAATAAAAGATCATGTGCTCTGCTAATTACAGGCCCATATTAGGTATGCAGCATATGTCCCGGAGCAGCCAGAGGTGCAGGTAACATTCAATAATAAATAACAAGGTGCTGGACCTCTGACTGATGTCTCTGTGATGTCAGTACAGTTCTTTCATTTTTCTAGTTACAAGTTTATCATTGAGTGGGAAATATAATCTCATAACATCTAGATATAGATCATATTTTGACCTCTGAATGACCAGTTTTATGGGGTGTTTTATTGGTCAAATAAGCAAATTTTTGAATAGTTAGGCTGGGTTCATACTACGTTTTTGTTTTTTTTTTGCATTTTGATCAGTTTCTCAATTAATTTCCATTATAAAATAAATAAATCATAATGCAACAAATCACAACAATAGGCAACTTGTATAACCTTTATTTTATTTAACAGCTTATAAAAAATAAAAACCTTTACAAAAAAAAAAAAACTAAATGTTTGTTAAAATCGCTCTTTTACCATCTATATAAAGTTTTTATTTTTTGGTCTATGGGGCTGTGTGTGTTATATGGCTATGATCTTTCCTTTCTATCGATAGCTTGCTTGCATATGTGAAACTTTTTGCTAAGTTTTTATTACAAATTTTGTGGATTTGATGTGACCAAACATTTTGCACTTTGGCATTTTTTTGCCATACAAGATCAGGAATGTGGTAATTTAAAAGTTCGGGAGATTACGCACGCGGCGGTACCAAATATGTTTATTTTATTATTATTATTTTTTTTATTATTACTTATAAAATGGGAAAAGGGGATAATTCAAACTTTTATGGGAGACTTCTAATACAATCCATGAGATCAGTGCTGTATTGCTCTGGGCTACTGGAGCCTGGAGCAATGGATTGCCAAGCCGGGATCAGTATCATGCGGCATGAGGCCCAGCTGGGTAAGATGACGGGATCGCCCCTCCACAATCACACTGTGGAGGGTGATCCCCCCCCCACTAGACACCAGGGATGGGGACACAAGCCATTTAAATGCAGCGGTCAGCCTTGATAGCTGCACCTAAATGGCTTATTAGCAGCTAGGAGCTGTGCACTTCAGAGGGGGTCTGCACAGTGAGCCCTCTCTGCTTCCCCTTAACCGTGACATAACGAGTATACTCGTTAAAGAGCCTGTTCAAGCTTTCTTCCAGAAAAAGCACCACTCCTGTCCTCAGTTTGGGTGTAGGTTTTGCAGCTAAGTTGAATGGAGTTGAGTGTAATACCTGAGTGTAATAACTATGGACAGTGCTGTTTCTGGAAGGAAAAAAAAGTAGCTGTGCTTTTTCTCATCTTGGAAAACCTATTTAAGTTTCAATAATGGTACAAAATTATAATTTTACAAATGAAATTTTTATAAAATAAAAAAATTACAGTAAAATAAAAACGCCACAGAAGACTGTAACGCCTGGAGTAGTGGATCCACTGGACCGTCACTAGCGATGGCACTAACCTCACCAGGGAGCGGAGTGTAAGGGGCCGCTGGTTTTCACCAGAGCCCGCCGCAAGGCGGGATGGACTTGCTGCGGCAGGCGACCCCCAGGTCGCTACCCCTGGCTTGGTTGCTAGTGACGGCAGGCGAGGCGTGGCAGGAGCAGTAGGCAGGAGATGGTGCTGGCAGAGGTATGTAGGCGTAACCGCAGGTGACAGGCTGAACACAGAAGCAATAGTGTAACAGAGGAGCAGGAACCAGGAACGAGGACTAGGGACCAGGTAGCGGACAGGAATCAGGAACAAGGACTAGGGACCAGGTAGCGGACAGGAATCAGGAACAACAGGGAGCTGGGCCAAACGCTATGGGAAGCATGTAGAGGCTCCAACACCTGTAGTGGGGCAGGGCTGGAATTTATAGGAAGTGATTAGTGCACCTTCCAATTAGGGGCGGACTGGCCCTTTAAATCTGAGACAGCCGGCGCGTGCGCGCCCTAGGAGAACGGGTTGCGCGCCGGCCGGCACAGCGGGTGACAGGAGCGGGGCGAGGTAAGGTGCCCCCCGGGGCCGAACTACTAGCAGCGCCGGGTCCCTGCACATGGACCCACGGCAGCTGCATGGAGAGGTCGCGGCGGCGGCCCGGAGCACGGGCCACGGCCGTGACAGTACCCCCCCCCTTTGGACTCCCCCTCTTTCTTGCCTGCAGATGGAGGCAAATCAGTGATGAAGTCCATCCCTATGTGGCGAGGGGATGTGGATATGCGGATGAAACCCTTCTGTAAGTTCTCCTGGATGTAAGAGGACATGGCCTCAGTCTCGGGTACGGAGAGAGGGTACACCCGACCTTGTGGAGGAGAATTTCCAGGAAGGAGGTCTATGGGACAATCGTACGCCCGATGAGGTGGTAGAGAGTCCACCTCCGTGGCAGAGAAGGCTTTAGGCAAGTCTTGGTATTCCGCCGGTAGGCCGGCTAGAGGCTTGGCGGGGTCGGGTGACAACATAGAGTACTTGGGCTGAGGTGACCTCAGACACTGGTTGGAATAGTCCTGACCCCAACTAAGAATCTTCCCGGTTCTCCAGTCCAGCTTGGGGGCATGTAATCGCAGCCAAGGGAGTCCCAGGAGGATGGTGGAAGAAGAATGGGGCAGGACGTAGAAGGAGATCTTTCCCTGATTTAAAGTACCCACCTGGAGGACTAGAGGTGCGGTCTGGTAGTGCACATGGTCGGTAAGAATCTCGCCCGTGACCGAGGAGATAGTCAGGGGTCTGGCTAGTCTGACGGGTAGCCGCCATCTTTGGACCAATGTAGCTGCAATAAAACTGCCTGCTGACCCAGAATCGAGAAAGGCAGTATTCTGGTGAGTTGGTCCTGAGGGTGTCTGGATGGAGACTGGCACAGACAACCTTGGAGAGGTGGCATTCACACTTAGGGAGACCTCTCCCACCCGACCTAGGTGCTGGCGTTTCCCGGACGCTTGAGGACGTTGGGGACATCTCAGCCGAAAGTGATCCGAACCACCGCAGTAGAGGCAGAGATTCAGCTCCAAACGACAAATTCTTTCATCAGGTGTCAGGTGAGCCC
Source organism: Dendropsophus ebraccatus (assembly GCF_027789765.1). Lineage (NCBI taxonomy): Eukaryota > Metazoa > Chordata > Amphibia > Anura > Hylidae > Dendropsophus > Dendropsophus ebraccatus. The sequence continues at coordinate 47,666,486 of NC_091460.1, forward strand.
GTTCCACCTGCATAGGAATCTCAGGAGTCGACTGGGACACCGGAACGTCAGGATTCTGGAAGACCGGCACCAGCTGGTGATGGCTACGGGACAGGCTTAGTCGCCGTTCATGCCAGACCTCCTCCTCTCAGAAAAATGAGTATCGACCCTGGTGGCCAGTAGGATGAGTTCGTTCAGGGAGGTAGGTAGGTCTCGGGCGGAAAGCACGTCTCTCACCCGACTGGACAGGCCCTTCTTGAAGGTGGCTATTAGAGCGGCCTCATTCCAGTCTAATTCTGCTGCCAGGGTGCGGAACTGGATGGCGTAGTCACCAACAGAGGAGCTCCCTTGAGAGAGGTTGAGGAGTGCAGTCTCAGCTGAAGAGGCACGGGCAGGTTCCTCAAAGACGGAGCGAAACTCGGCCAGGAAGGTTCGGAGATTGGCAGCAGCAGGATCATCTCGGTTCCACAGCGGCGTGGCCCAAGCCAGAGCTCTACCCTCCAATAGGCTGATGATGAAAGCCACTTTAGAGCGCTCGGTGGAAAACTGACTACTTAAGAGTTCAATATGCATGGTGCATTGAGTCAGGAATTCTTTGCACAACTTGGAGTTACCAGCGTATTTGCTTGAGAGAGCCAGTCGAAGTGTTGAAAAAGCAGCAGGAGGTGGTGTGCGCTGGGCTGTAGTATGCTGCTGTAAGGCGGCAGTGAGTTGCTGGATCTGCTGCGACTGTTGCTGGATTTGTAGAGCCTGTTGAGCGACCACTCGGGCTATGTCGCGGATATCAGGCACCTCGCCGGGATCCATGGTTGGAGCCCACTGTAACGCCTGGAGTAGTGGATCCACTGGACCGTCACTAGCGATGGCACTAACCTCACCAGGGAACGGAGTGTAAGGGGCCGCTGGTTTTCACCAGAGCCCGCCGCAAGGCGGGATGGACTTGCTGCGGCAGGCGACCCCCAGGTCGCTACCCCTGGCTTGGTTGCTAGTGACGGCAGGCGAGGCGTGGCAGGAGCAGTAGGCAGGAGATGGTGCTGGCAGAGGTATGTAGGCGTAACCGCAGGTGACAGGCTGAACACAGAAGCAATAGTGTAACAGAGGAGCAGGAACCAGGAACGAGGACTAGGGACCAGGTAGCGGACAGGAATCAGGAACAAGGACTAGGGACCAGGTAGCGGACAGGAATCAGGAACAACAGGGAGCTGGGCCAAACGTTATGGGAAGCATGTAGAGGCTCCAACACCTGTAGTGGGGCAGGGCTGGAATTTATAGGAAGTGATTAGTGCACCTTCCAATTAGGGGCGGACTGGCCCTTTAAATCTGAGACAGCCGCCACGTGCGCGCCCTAGGAGGCAGGGATGCGCGCGCCGGCCGGCACAGCGGGTGACAAGAGCGGGGCGAGGTAAGGCGCCCCCCGGGGCCGAACTAGTAGCACTGCCGGGTCCCTGCACATGGACCCCGGCAGCTGCATGGAGAGGTCGCGGCGGCGGCCCGGAGCATGAGACGCTGCCGCGGCCGTGACAAAGACTATATGCATTGCAGGAGGTTCTTGCTGTAATGAGTTCGAACTATAATAATATGTAACACTTTAATATGGGCAAGATACAATTAAACCATTACATATTACAAGAACCTCTTGTAATGGTATTACCTTCTTCTGCAGAGTTTTGGATTTGTAGAGGTGCTGTCACAGACATAGCAGGGTAAGGCCAGGGAAAGGGTCCTTCCCTGGTACAAATCCTTTTTTTCGTCATTTTAATATATAATGTTTAAAGTATCAGAGATGGGTGTGGATATGACCAGTGTGTGCAAGTACCTAGAAGTTCAGTCCTAATTTTATCCACTTACCTGTCTCTACCTACTTGGAATATCCACCCCAGGTGATGGCCCCAACCTGGGCAACAGACCATTAAGTGGACCCAAGTGGAGTCAAACCCAAGAGGGAACATTTGAGTTTGAATCAGCAAACCAATGAAACCAGGGGGTACGAGTACCATAGATCCTAAATAGCAGCATTAGGCACGGAAGCACAATCAAAGATGGCTGTGGCCTTTATCCTCTTGCTTAAATCTGGCGTAGCTAAACAATGCAGATTACTGGGCATGATCCTGATTGGCCAGGCTTCCATGCTAGCCAATAGCATTGAGTGAGCACTAAAATGCTCGAGTGCTTGACTTGAATAGTGAACCCCATTAAAGTCAAAGGAAGACTCAAGCATGTGAGCAAGTTCCCCCTTCTTGGCAGATGGAGAGTGGCTGGTTACAGCCTGGCCCCCTGGGTATTAAGTGCATTCCCAATTAACCCTCTAGGGGCCAGACTTACCATCCTGGGCTCCCTGTAGCTTCTACTTCAGCTTCTTCATCTGCAATCAGTCAATCAGCGACTGAGGTAGGACACCACTGCAACCGCTGATTGGCTGAGTGACAAATGTGAATGCACGAGGCACCGCTCAGCCAATCAGTGGCTGCAGCAGTGTCCTACCTCAGTCGCTGATTGCAGCTGCCGTTCAACATGCTTTTTTCTTAAAATCGAGAACCAGACCAAAATGAGGTGCTCGGGTTGAGCATTGAACAGTGCCGAGCACCCTGATGCTTGATCGAGCACTCAACACTACTAGCCACATCCAGTCTTGTGACTCATTACTAATGGCCCCTGTTGGTAGGCAAGCATTTGAATAACAGTGTTTGAAAAATTTAAAAAAAAAAGTTTCCTATTTCAAAGAAAAAGTAAAACAAATCTGCAACTCTACCTCACAAGTGACCCATTTGTATTGCTATGCCAATAAAGAGAGAATTATCAAGCCAATACGATATAGTTTATCACAATTAGATGTGAAATATTACCCACGTACTCATCTGATGGAAAAATATTGAGTTGCCTGATAAAGACTCAGGCTTTTACACAATCCATCAGTTTTTGTTGTTGGAGCCTAGCCAAAATCTGACCAGAAATCACCATCCTCATCCCAGATGGAAGGAGCCCGAGTAACACTCACTAAACTGACGGAGAAAATAAAGACCATTACAGAGCACTTTATTATAAATTTGCTGCTTTTCAGCCAATTTTTTTATGGAGTGGGAATTAATAGCTTCCAATCGATTGCTTCTAGTCTAGATTTTAAGTTAAACCGTGATTTTTAATATTCTGAGTGACATTAAATACGAACGGTTATAGGGTTATAAAAGTGTATTCATTGTGCTATATAGTATCACCTGACAGACCCTTTAATGTAAGGAAATCTGGAAGATCAGCCAATAAATACAGGTTAGAGGGAACATCTGCAGCCTCTATCTTATAGATAGCCCAATATTAAAATGTGTGCTTATAGCTTAGATACCCTTTAAATCTACTTTCCGCAAGAAGTTTCCCTTTTAATCGGGGTTGCTCAGTTGCAAGTAGAGATTGTCCAAAGTTTAAAAAGGGGGGAACCAAACCTCTGCGGAGTTTAGAAATGCAGCGGGTGCCAGAGGTCTGTAATTTACTTCTATAAAAAAAAAAATCCTTTTCTAGTACTTATCAGCTGCTGTATGTCCTGCATGAAGTGGTGTTTTTTTAATCTACAGTCTGATGCAGTGCTGTCTGTGTCAGGAACTGTCCAGAGCAGTAGCAAATCCCCATAGAAAACCTCTCCTGCTCTCCAGACTGGAAAGAATACCACTTCCTGCAGGACATACAACAGTTGGTAAGTACTGGAAGACTTGAGATTTTTTAATAGAAGTAAATTACAAATCGCTGGCACTTTCTGGCACCAGTTGATTTAAAACAATTTTTTTTAGTGAACGACCCTTTTTAAAGGGCTCTTTGAACCCCGCACTCCTTATTTTATTCAGCCAGTATACTATAAATGACTACAATGGGACTTTTACGTAAGATGAGTAGTACAGGATAAGAATCCTTGGCTTTCCGAAATTGTACCGCACCTGCCCACGGGTTGTTTCTGGTTTCATGTCCTGTATCTTTTGAAGTAAATAGGACAGAGCTGAAATAGCAGATATAACCTATGCCCAGGTAGGTGTATACAGGGTTAATTCTGTATTTTCTTTTCCACATTTGATTGTTACTTTTATGATTTAATTTAGTTTCTCTGTGTATTTCACATCCGTTATGGTACCTGATATACATGCCGTATTCTTTATACTCACGTGCGCACTGCTTGAACACCTGTGAATTGGGAATTTAAGAGAGGGCAGGTCTTATGGAGTATTGGGAAGTGTAGTGTTTTCTGTTAGATTCATGAAGACCTTGGGGAGTAAGAAAAAGGGAGAGATGCTATCAATCTGTCGGCTCTGGAACATTACAATGGACCTATGCAGATGTTCATATGGAAACTCCGTTAATCAACCAACAAAGGCCCCCTATCCCCACCCCCCGTATTGTTTGTAAGATGTCTACTTTATAGCTAGATGTATTTTCTTGTTTATTTCTTTGTGTCTTGTAGCTCTTATTGTGTCTTCTGTATCTCACTTGTTGCTTTGTATTTGGCATTTTCACTTAAAGGGATTGTATCAGGAGGAAAAATAGATCTATAGTGATGCATTATGTTAAATTAAACATATTTTTAATATTCAAGCATTTCTTAAAATGTATTGTTTGAAAGCTATAGACTTACTAATCCACCCCATGTGCCTGCTTATTTGTTAATCTTTTGCCCTTGGTTATGACCCACCAGGCATCCTCTAGCTTGGGTCACTCATGCTCAGTTCAATTGCAGTCACATGATCTGACCCATTAGTACTGGCAGTTGGTTTTCACCTCAGGGGATTATGGGAAAGTGTCTGCACTGTTGCATGGCAACTGCAGGGTCAAAGTTCAGAGAGGAAAGCAGGGAGTGAACAAATCAACGTGGAAGAAAAATGGTACAGGGATGTACGCTTCTTTACTAAAAACAGTGCATTTGTTCTACTTTACATATATGTATGTGTTACACATCTGATTATACCTTTTTTTGCTTTGTGACTCCACCCTTTTAAATAAACTATATTCACTTAGCTATGGTGTATGCATCTGTTTGCACTTCATAGAATTCACCATAAAAGTGGGCCACAACTTTTCAAAGAAAAAACTTTTTTTTGTTAGGGTCTTGACTTATTAAAGGGGTTATCTATGCTTCTTCCAGAAACTCTCCTGTTATCAGTTTGGTTGTGGTTAAGCAGTTCAATTCCTCTGAAATGAATAGAGCTCAATTCCATAAACAACCTGAGAACAGGGGTGGTGCTGTTTTTCCAAGAAAGTAGCTGTGCTTTTTCTGATCCTGGATAACCCCTTTAATATGGTATTCTACCATGTGCCATATGCAGTCTTAGGCTGGGTTCACACTACGTATATTTGAGTCAGTATTGTGGTCCTCATTTTGCAACCAAAACCAGGAGTGGATTAAAAACACAGAAAGGATCTGTTCACACAGTGGTGAAATTGAGTGGATGGCCACCATATAACAGTAAATAACGGCCATTATTTCAATATAACAGCCGTTGTTTTAAAATAACAGCAAATATTTGCCATTAAATGACGGCCATCCACTCAATTTCAACATTGTGTGAACAGAGCCTTTCTGTGTATTCAATCCACTCCTGGTTTTGGTTGCAATATGAGGACCACAATACTGACTGAAATATACGTAGTGTGAACCCAGCCTCAAAGCATGAAAACTATGACACAGTTCCAGATCTGTTGCATGTTGGACACAGCCAGTGCCATGCCCCATTGACTTATGGGGGTAAACTGAGGTGGCATAGTTTTCATGTATAGTCTGTAATGCAGGCGCCATATGTGATGCTGATGTGAACACTACCGATACATATTGCTATGACATCTTCTCTCTCTGTTGCCTTTATATGTAAAGTGGCACTGATATGGGAACTGTGTAACACAATGACAGCTCCTCTGCCAGCCTCAGAGGAGGGTATCCAGCTGTTGACTGAGAGTTTCCAATGGTGCCAAGGTTTAGCGTAATCTATCTTGGGGTCTTCACCCCCATTTTGATAGAAGCAGTCATATATAAAACCAAGGGGAGTCAAACCGCCCCATAACGAAAGAGGAATCTGCAGCAATTATGGGTAACATTCGACTCATGTTTCTCTGTAAAAGCCATAAAAGCCTAATACCAGAGCTAGAGCCAGAATTCACATGAAAAGATGAAATAAATCACACTGGTGATTCAATCTATGTTTATCAGACAGTAATTTCTTTTCAACAATTACATTAGATTAATGCAAATTGCGGAAGCAGATGATTAATTATAAGTTTTAGATTATGTAAATGCACAGTCAGCCCTTTCCCCAGCTTGGATTTCGAGGACAGGATTGATCCGGCAATGTACTATACTGTATATTTAACATTAATTTATGTATTATTCAAAATCTGTTCAGACTGTTCAATGGCATTGATCTGCCATGTGTTCAGACCTCACAGAATTTACCAATAACACACAAAAAAAGCATACATGAGGCTGACATATAATCCATGCCTTGCAGCCGAGGTCTGCGGCTCACCGTTAACTGTGATTAAAATTATTCCGTAGTTTTTAAAATGCCATCCTCCACTGGTAATCAATGGCGTCTAAAAAATGGGAAACATTAATTTTAAAGGGAATCATTAAAGTAGTTTCCATGTCAACAGCTGCAGCCGCTTACATAAAAATGCCAGTAGAGTGCTATAACAAGTATTGCCCCTCCCTACCTAACAGATATCTGCTAATACTGAATATATGCTAAACCTGATAGTTTCAGATATAATATAAGGTAATAATAACCAGAGTCACCTCAAACACAGTTTACCAATTGATATTGCTGTACATTACTGAATTATTACGGAATTTATTAATCCCTTCACATCAGCCATGCGGCTATATACATTACAACTGCAAATGCTCCGTGCAGTAGGATTGTATATATATATATATATATATATATATATATATATATATATATATATATATATGTTCCTGGTGTGAATAAGGGGTCATAATTTATGCAGAGCTACTTTCCATTAACTCCTTAAACACTCTCACGGTACCTGTCACTGACTGATCGGAACCCCTGCCCTGTGACTGCGGGGTTCCCGTTCAGTTTCCCTGAAAGAAAGAGGAATAATAATTACCTCCATCCTGTCAGATCGGCATTCTGCATTTAGAGTCTTCCTCAGGCACACTCTACATGCAGAGTGCCAATCTTCCTGATCAATGCTTATGCTTAGGCATAGCATTGATCAGTATAAGCAATCTAATGATTGCTTGTAATTGTCCCCTAGAGGGGCCCTAAAAAGTGTAAAAAAACAAACAAACAAAAAAAAAACTTAACAATAATAATAACAAAATAACCCCCTTTCCTATCTTACAAATGAAAATATGTAAACATAAATAAATAAATAAAGGTTTTAGTGACCTTCCTGCATTATTACAGTATATTTTTACTTGTTTGGTGATTCCTTTTATACATTTCAGCAGAGTTTTATGAATTTGTTTTATAATAATAGATGGTATAATCAAGTGTGAATAAATTATATATATTTTGTACAGAGTATGCCCATATGTTTGTGTGTTTAATCTGGTATTGTAGTGTACTCGCTCCCCTCTGTAACGCAGCTCTATTGATTGATTCTAATGAAGCCGCATCACAAAGGCCATAACTTTGTTGCCTGTGTTTTTATTTTCATAAAAAAAAAAGTCTTTAGAATTGTGGGGGGTGCCTGTCCCCATTACATAGAGTCGGGCCGGTGCATGGCAAAAGAACAGTGGAGAGCACAGGAATCAGGCAGCGTTTCAAAAGAAGGACCACGCCACTGGGATCCCTGCACCCAGGCCGATTTGCTAATGTAAGAACAAAAAAGCAATGTACCTGATGATACATTTGCTTTAGGCTATGTTCACACTACGTATATGTCCGGCCGTAGTTCGTACGCGGCCGGACATGTGCGGCTGAAACTACGGCCGTGTGAAAAATAGACATGCGGGCGAATTGCGAACATACGCCCGTAGTACAGTTATGCTTCCTAGCTTGTTTCGAAGCGATCTGAGGCAGGTCCTTTACTTGGAAATCTTCGCTCAGCCCAATAAACCACACAGAACCTTTTTAATATAGAAATCAAGTTCGATTTGGCTGAAAAAAGTATTCCGTACGGGGCCGCATTGAAATCCACGGCCGTGAGTTGGAACAGTTCCGGCCGCAAACAATGGTCTTGTTCATTTTTCACGGCGCTGTATACTATCTGTACGTATGTAGGGTCATACGTAGTGTGCATTGTGCGGCCGGATATCGTATACTTTCAAGCGTATGCATCAACCTCAAAACTACAGGCGTATATTCGCGGTTCGCACTACGGCCGGAAATATACGTATTGTGAACATAGCCTTAAGGTGTATAAGTTTTAGGGCTCTGCCTCCTTGACACTATTCACGGCCCAAATAAATTTTTTTTTTTTTTTAAGAGAATAGGAAAGACACAGGCAACAAAGGCATGTTCTTACTGCTTTTATTGATATCAAGTGGTGCAGCCAGCTTAGTAGGTGGTCAGGGAATGAAAGAGTCACTAGAAGTCTTTAAGCTACGAAAATTGCTCAATATTTCCTAAGAAAGATTTTAAGATTATATTCATAACAAAGACTAAAAATATACAACCCAGTAATCATTAAAGTATGATGTAAGTATCCTGACACTACAGAAGTCTGTAACACAATACTCCATGCTACCGGCTGTGCTTCTCTGATTCTGCAAATAACAAATTTCAGCAAATTTCCTATTTCTATAGAGAATGTGCTGGTTATGAGCACAATTTCTGTGTTTAACACTTCCAGACTGCTAATGGTAGCGGCAACCAGAATTTGTGCTACCAGTTTTACAGCTTCAGCTGGAGAGAAGAAGAAAAAATAGGGAAAGCAAATGACATCAGGATAAATGTAAGTTCTCTCTGGAATATTATTAGTTTAACAACATAAATTATTCAAGCAAACGATCTGACAAATATAGAAACGTTCAAACAAAGGCTGCTATTAATTTGCAGACTAAATCATGGAAAGACATTCAAGTTGCAATACAACTAGTGCAGCTGGAGCGTTGGCACCCTGATTTTTCTATGATAGTATATGGAATAAAACCATAATTGGTTGGAGTTATTAAGGCTTAAAGCAGGTCTATGCATATATTTAATATTAGAAAACTATGATTAACAGAGAGGCTCAGAAACAGAGTGACATAAGAGCTGCCAGACCTCCCTTCCCATGTGTCATTTCTATTCCAGTTCAATAGCTGAGTCAACTGCAGGGGTGGGTATGGAGACCAGAGGGTCCCTGTGTAAAAAAAATAGTCCTCCTACTCTTGAATAATTCAACATAGAGCACCCTCTCATGTCTAACAAACCACTGGTAATTGTATGCTATGACATTTATTGCCAAACTCCCTTGTAACCTTGCAAACAGTAAGATTCTACTTTAAAGGGAACCTATCACCATGAAAATGATAACTGTTGGCATCAAGGTATAGAGCAGGAAGAGATGAGAAGATTTATATCTATCTATCTATCTATCTATCTATCTATCTATCTATCTATCTATCTTTATGGGAAAGATTCAGTATAACTTATCCTTTCTCTACTTGAAATGTCTGATTTTTCTATGCTTAGGAGTCCAGTGGGTGGTCTTATCATCGAGTCACCTGGGAATAGAAAGACACGAGATCTTAATCAATCTCAAAGTTACTGAATATGTTCCCACAAAGAGATAGATAGTGGAACTCTGTCAATTTGCAAAGGTCGTCTCTGTTGTAAGTCATTACAACAGGCTGTCTAATATCTACAGCATCCTAACTGTGATTATTTACTGTGTGGGCTTGAGCCACATAATAGGAGCCAAACTCCTATTCATATTTCCCCAAATAGTATTAATAAAAGTACACAGTAATAGGGTCACTGAAACAGTAATATTGCTCCCTTTGTGTCCTCATGAAGTTGTTAGTCTCCCACCCAGTGCCCCCAACTGTTGTTAGGCTACCATACTGTGTCCTCACCTGTAGTAAGGCCTTAACACTTTGCTTCCTTCCTAAATTAGGACCCCACACTGTGCCTCTATCAGTATGCCACCATCTGTAATTAGATCCCACAGTAAGCCTCCATCAGTAGTTAGCCCTACATGTTTCCTATTCTGTATTTAGGCCTAAAATTCTGCTGTCATCCCTAGTGGGCCCCAACCATGTGTATCATGAGTTAGGCCCTCCTCACTGTGCCCCTTTAATAGCTATTTCTCCACACTGTGCCCATATCTATGGTTACAGACAATGTAAAATAAATGTAAAATAAATAAATAAAAAATAGTCTCACTGTTTGTGCCCATGCTCATAGAGGAAAGGAAACGGACCCAAAATACATAACTGTGCTCAGCCAATCGCGGCTGAGCAGCTGATGATGCGGCAGAGAGTGGCCGTCATGAGGGACGGATGGAGCGGTTCGACCGGCCTCCCGAAGACGATGTCATTGTCACAAGATGGCGGATGGGGGTCGACACGAATGCGGTAAGTATAATGGGGGGGGGGGGGGAACACGGGGAAGGGGGCCATTCACATACATAACACACATTACAAAGTTGTATAACTTTGTAATGTGTGTTATTTTGTGAATAAATGATTAGCGCCGCACTACCCCTTTAATCTGAGACAAAAGACACAATGATTGGCACCAACTATCTGATGGACTTGTATGCATTTATAGCCTCCTCTCTGAAGTTTTTTTTTTATTCTGAATGTCAAAAAGGTGCTGCTCCTTTCCAGTTACACTGTACTGGTTACACCTAACTTGGTATCAGAGAAAACTGAGCGCTTTCACCATTGAGATAGGACTTTTTCCTTATTTCAAAATGTCAGAGACTAAATTTGTAGGTGCATTTATCTTCTGGCACGGTTGAAGGGTGGAGTCCGATGAAGCACATGCGTGTGCGAAACGGCTGTCACTCAAGTATGTGCCTGGTATCCTCTCTGCGTGTCTAAAGAAAAATAGATTTTTGAACTATTTTGAAATGTTCCATCTCAATGGTGAGTGCTCTTCATTGTTCTGCACTCAATCTTTCAGATTCTTTATCAGATTACAGCAGATCACATTGGGTACATACTAAGAGACCTCTTCTCATAGCAGCAAGGTGTCCAAAGTGGACCCACATAAAGGTAGGAAGCATTTGTGAGCAATATCTTTATTTTGTATTGGTATAAAGGAGGAAATGTTGATGACATACAAGTCGCGAGTGTTAACACTGCTACATATCATTGCCTTTCTATCTAAGCATCTTTTGCATACCATTTACCTGTCAGCTGAATCAGCTAGCCCATCCTTCTCCCTGCGATGTGTTTTGTGCTTTTATATCCTCTCTTTAAAGCACTTACTGCTTCCATTACTGCTTACAATAATAACAATTAACTTTTAATTATGCTAAGAATAGCAGACATTTTCTTGCAAGTTATGACCACAGTGCACTGTAAGGGATTTAGGAAATGTCTTCACATTCTGTTGTACATTATAATGTTCACCTATCAACATCCTATGGTACTTTATTTTATGGTACTTAACAACACTTGACCTATAAAAACACAGTTTCTTGAAGTGCTATTGCTTTATACTCATGCTGTCGAGCACCATGGGCCATGGCATGAGGACAGGCCATTAGAGGATGACTAGCTAGTGTATGGTACATCTGTATGTTTTTGTCCTCATTGTTGTTTGTTCAGATACTCTAGCTTTAAACTGTCCAATAGCTTACGGAGCCAAGCTTACTATGTAAACAGGTGATGATATTTGCTCTAGGACAGTCATCTCCAACGAGTCGCCCTATGCTTTAAAGAGACTGTCATGAAGCACCCTGATCCAGTCACTGTGAAATCCATTCTGTGGCTGGAAGTGTGGGTATGCATGGATACGACCATGCCGGGTTGGTACTGTGTGCGACCCCCACTATGATCCAATTAGGCTTGTGTACAGTACCAACCCAGCATAGTCTTATTTATGCATATATGAACTTCTGGCCACACAATGGATTTAATACTGATCAGGTCCTCGTGCTTCATGATAGGTTCACTTTAACCTGGGGCTCACCAGCCGTTACAAAACTACAACCCCAAGTTTCTACCTTGAAGGGAAAATGTGGTTCTGCAATACCAGGTAATTCACAGGTTAAAGCATAGCTTCACTTCACATGTACTTCTCCTAGAAAAGTAATGATTCCAAACAGGATGCTAAGAGTCAATTGGACAGCTGAATTTTAAGCGGCGTCCGCGTCACCGGCTCCAATTGAAATTCCGCCACTTTTGCTCATGGTGAATGGGCCCTTAAGCTCCCATCCATAGATAGTGGCTGATGAAGGGGAATGTGACTATACTACAGCACCCTGCCTCCTCCAATGCCCCTGTGCTTGTTTCCCAACTGCTATAGAGGAGGGAGAGTGATGTGTAAGTCACATGCCCCTCTATTGGCCAACATCTATATACAAGAGCTCTGTTCTACCATGCATAGGGATGGGGAACTGGTAGAGGCATGGCGCTCCATAATGAAGCTTTGAAGCTATGCAGGAGAGACACTGTATATAAGTAGAGTAACTGCTACAATGGTTTTATAAAAACTTTAACTCCCTGCCAGTAACATTATACAACAATTATCCATCCTGGATGGTCTTTTTACTGGGCAGGTTTAATTCCCCAATACAATGCTCTTGTGGTCCAGCTGCTCACGCATGTGTCTGCTGTGTGGATAGGAAGTCCCTGTACATCTCTATGAGACTCACATTGAGAGGCCGATAGAGAAAGTGACTTCTTGTCCACACAGCAGGTACTGTGAGAAATGCACAGCGTTGTAGCGTTGGTCACATGGATGAGCAATGTATGGTAAAAGAAGGGGCATCCCAGCTATTTAACTTTTCTGTATCAAAAACGTCTGATCATAGGGTTGTAGGAAATATTCTACAAGACCTTTCTAGTAATTTTATTTTTCTTATTTTTGAGCACTTTTCCCTTAACACTGCAATCCCAGAAAATCCTTTGTGTCCTGCCAAGTATCCTTGATCTTTCTCTGCCCTTAGTTTGAAGTCAGTTCTGCCTTGAGATGCAGACACAAGTAATCTAATAGTGGTAGCTGGGGACATGCTACTTGATGACCTCAATGAAAAGTGTGTGGTTGTTAGGCAGGATATCCTCAGCAACCATTGCTGACAGCTAAGAAAGAACACAGATTTTTGGTCACTTTCACTCTATATTATTCTCAATTTTCGGTTTGGGGTATCAATTTATTAAAATAAATGTCAAGTGCTACTTTAATACATCAAATACTGGATCACATACTACCAGGGGCAATATATGATATATACCAGTAGTATACAGTCCATTTGACTGATTATAATGTTGGTAGATAGGTTTACAGTACAACTGTATAAGACTTATATCTTAAAATTATCGTGGAACTCATTTGTTATCATAAGACATTGATGAAAGTTATTATAAAAGGGATTCTGTTTTATAAAAAAAGCAGTCCAGCCTGCAGGCATCATGTATAGAGCAGGAGGAGAGGAGTTGGGAAGATTATTACATAGGTTTGTGGAAAAAGTTTTAGGATAACTTTTAATGTCTTTATGTATATCTCTGCTCATTCTGGTCTACATAGTCAACTAGGCGGTCCTACTCAGACTAACAGTTATTAAGCCTGCCTATTTGACTACTTAATCCAAAATTAGCAAAGTAAATATTGACAGCATACTTATTCACACAAAAAGCTGTTTGATTTTCACTGCTGGTTTTCATTTGTGCGTATATATATATATATATATATATATATATACGCAATGACTTATATACTACTGTCTATATTAATTAAACTCCACAATCACTGGCACAAATGATCTTTTCTGAGACGGAATGGCCGGACTCATACTGTGTATAAACATGGCCTTATAGTGCTTAAATGCTAGATTCTCTCACCTTCCCTACACTGACCATTTCACAACGTTCTAAGCCCTACTCGGTCAGCTCTCCCTCCCTACATTGACTAACTACCACTGTGAGTATTGCTGCCTAACCAAATTCAGATGCTGTCCCTGCTCGTTTCACTCTCCCTACTGAACGGCACAAGAATCAGGAAAGACTGAGAAAATTTGTGTGTAATGACTCTAATCGTACAGCTGGTCACAGTAATGCCAGTAGTGAACTTGGCTACTACATTACCTGATGTGCCCTTCCTTCCCCACACGTTCATTGGCTCTTTCAAATTGGTGGGAGGAAACTCACGCAGTTGCGCAAATTCGCATTTTGTAAAATGATCGTTATAACCATACCGATCATCCAACAAATTGTTCATCGCGATTCTTTTTAGCCCGCCGTCGTTGTCTCCTACCTTCACCATCTATTGCAGAGCAGCTGCATGCAGGACGTGGAGACCGTCACCTGATGCCAAACCCAATTTTTCCTTTCACAGCGATCACTTGTAAATGTGCAGGCAAGGCATCAAGAGACCCATCGCCTGCCCCCATACCGTATGCTGTCCCCTACCACCAGGTGTAGAGCTGTGCACAGTCTGCTGTTATCCCATCACCTGCCACCGTACCGCACACTGTCCCCGCTGTGCTGTGCGAGTATGCTATGGTCCCCCTGGTCTGGTGGCAGAAAGCCGCCATGACATATGCTCTGTCCCTGCTGTGCATGTGACATAAAATAAGACATCCCCTGTAAGACTTAGCGCATCTTTGGGAGCAAAAATATATATATATATATATATATATATATATATATATATATATATATATATATGTCTTATTTTCAGGAAAACATGGTACTAAAGGCTATGGATAACAGTGATGCCACAGAAGAGGGATATTAAAAGCGACAATCAAAATGGCAGTACAGAGTACTGTACTCACTCAAAATGTCAGAGTACAGAGGTAATGTGAACCTAGTGATGTCACAGTTCAGGGATAACTACAGTTGGGATGCATGCACACTATGGAATTTGCGTGTATGACCCGCGGCGATTCCGCCGCTCGTACCCGCACGCACCGGCGCATATTTCCGCTCGTGCCATAGACACTATTCTATGCATGGGCGGATTCCGCCCAATTCTTTCGGCGGAATGCGGAATCCGCCCGTGCATAGAATAGTGTCTATGGCACGGAAGGAGATGCGCGCCGCCGTGTGCGGGTACGAGCGACGGAATTCTGTAGTGTGCACGCACCCGGGAAGGGGCAACACACATTGTAATTATCTTAGTGTAGAGACATTGAAAACTGATGTCCTCCTAGGGGTCATGGAATAGCTGACCCCCCCCTCCCAAAAAAACAACAACCCACACACACCTTCACCATCACTCCTGGCACTAAGTCCTACTATAGCTGTGACCTCTTTACCCCCCTATACTGCAGTTACACCTTTGGATGCCAATAAATATGTTGACCAGCCCCAGAAAAAGATTAGGAGCCTCCCAGATGTCCTCCAAAACCAGGAAGCATCTCTATCCCAGACAAGGACATCTGGAGTGAGGTCTGCCATTATGTTTACACTTCGAGAAGTTACTTTGTTTGAAAATTTCCAAAAATATATTTTATTGAAGAGATTCAGCCCAGAGCCAGCGGGAAAGTGTAAACTTAGCATACTCCAGAGAGTTCTGAAAAATGTTATAAACAGATGGATTCTTATTGCTTGATTCACTAATGTTCTACAATTAACTCATTAGCAGGTTTATTGCCAAAATTAGCAATAAAGTTTTGAGGATCTTCGACCAAAGCATCCTTCTGCAATTACATAGAATGCGCAATCTGTAAGACCGTTCGAGGCTAAAAATGGTTTTGATCAGAACGTCACCCGCTGAGTTCAGATAAATGTTCCATGTAACAGAAGTAAAAGAATGGAGCAGATCAACTCCTGCTGTGTTTCCATATTTTATATTTACAGATTTTAATTAAGGACTATGGCATTAGCTTGGGCTATGTAGGAGAATCCTGGAGGAGTAGTACAGGAACCCAGATCCATCAGTATTAATGGAGCCAGAGTACTCTGACAAGTCTACAGTGCCAATAAGTTTTAATGTTTTACTTTCTGTAAGAGACAAGAAGATTTACTAGCCCTCTGCAAACACAAGCATATTATTTATTAGATGTTACTCGAAATTTATTCTAGGAAGAACAAGTTACAGATAAATGTGAACAGCAGTTTATTGAACAAGAAGCAATAAAGCATGTAATCCTTGTAAATTCTCCAAGGATCATACCGCACTCCTGGAAAGCAACTTGTAAAACACTTTACTCCCGTTCTATAAGGATGACTGAGTCGCAGCATGCTGTACATAGTTATCGGAATCACCGCTTCTACGTTCCTTCATATGTAGCTGGCTTCATCAAACATTTATCATGGAAATCTCCAGACCAAGATTACAAGCACAAATGGCATACACTAAATTCCAGTTTAGAATGTATTTATTCCAAGAAGTCCTGCCATTTTTATATTACTGCTTATGTACTAGTTACGGATAGAAACCTAAGGGATGTAAACACTCATGCTAAATATTTTTTTGTTTATTATTGCACCAGTGCATCTAAGAATTTTTTTTGGGAAATGTACTATTGTTTTGTGTTTACAGTTCTAATACAGAGCTATGTGTCTCTATGGCTACAGACTACAAACAAACCTTTTATGTAGTCTGATCATGCAGTTATTTCAACCTGTCATACTGTATAGGGTTTGATTGTTCTGTAGTATGTTTCTATACATGTTAGAGAAAAGTTTGACCTATTCCTTTCTTTCTATGGAACCATGGAATACATGTTCGCTCAGTCAAGATAGGCATGCATGTATTGAGTAAGGGCCAGTTCATAAAATCGGTGGAATTACTCTCAAAGAAGTGACATGTCAATTCTTTTAGTAGAGAGCGGCGAAAGCAGAGACGGGCAAGCGGTCCCACTGAAACAGACAGATGGCGGTATTCCGCAGGGGAAAGCTCTGCTGCAGAATTCCGACAATTTTAGTCAATAAGAATAGCTGATTAAAGGGGTAATCTAGAGGAAAATTAAGCCAAATTACCTATATTTAAAAAACTCAATTCTTCCCATAGTTATCAGCCGCTGTATGTCCTGCAGGAAGTGGTGTATTCTTTCCAGTCTGACACAGTGCTCTCTGCTGCCACCTCTGTCCGTGACAGGAACTGCCCAGAGCAGTAGAAAATCCCCATAGTCCTGCTTTGGGGAGTTCCTGTTACAGACAGAGGTGGCAGCAGAGAGCACTGTGTCAGACTGGAAAGAAAACTCCAGTCCCATACAGCAGCTTATAAGTACTTCAAGACTTGAGATCTATAAAATAGAAGTCATTTACAAATCTGTATAACTTTCTAACACCAGTTGATCTGGAGGAAAAAAAAGGCCCCGGAGTACCCCAAGAATGTTGAAAATATCACTCACTATGGTGGAATGTAACCGAATAGCTCAGAGAAGAATTCATACAAGAAAAAGTGAAATTGAGAAATTATTAACCTGTATTACAATTGTAAAAGTGAGAATGGTAAGAGCTCTTGTCACAGCCTGGTGTGGTATTACTGAGCAGACAGGTAATGTGATGAAGGACATAGCATTACTGTCAGAGTGTCTCATTTACAGCAGACTAGACACACATAAGCCAGGTACACCACAGGAAAGTCATCCAAAATGACAGTGTCATCCATAGATGAGGTTGGCACATCCAACAAGAGACTCCATGCCAAGAATATGTGGGAGAAAATCCAAATGAATTTCATTTGTCAAGTAGTAGAATAAAATTATTATACAGATACTGATGAATTTATAAATGTACATATATAATATTCTGTGGAGGTCACAAATTTATTATTATGGGAATAAATTCCAGTATCCACTGCAAGGGATTAAAGGGATAGTGAGACGCTCAGCAATTATTCACAAAATAACACACATTACAAAGTTATACAACTTTGTAGTGTATGTTATGTCTGTGAATCACCCCCTTCCCGTGTCCCCCCACCCCCGCACGTGTACCCAGAAGTGTGGTGCGCTATACATACCTGATCCGTGTCCACCGACCCCGTCCGCCATCTTCTTCAAAGACGTCATCTTCGGCAGGCCGGCCGACCCGCTCCTGCCGGCCCCCCTCTGCCGCGTCATAACTGTGCTCAGCCACGATTGGCTGAGCACAGTTATGCTCAGCCAATCGCGGCTGAGCAGCTGATGACGCTGCAGAGGGGGGCCGACATGCGGGACGGCTGCAGCTAGTCGGCCGGCCTCCCGAAGATTGCATCGACAGAAGACGGGGGTCGACACGCGTCAGGTATGTATATCGCACCACACTTCTGGGTACACGTGCGGGGGTGGGGTGACACGGGAAGGGGGCGATTCACAGACATAACATACATTACAAAGTTGTATAACTTTGTAATGTGTGTTATTCTGTGAATAATTGCTGAGCGCTGCACTACCCCTTTAAGCTTTAGGCTGGGTTCACACCGTATATTTCGGGCTGTATTTGGTCCTCATGTCAGGTCCTCATAGCAACCAAAACCAGGAGTGGATTAAAAACACAGAAAGGCTATGTTTATACAATGTTGAAATTGAGTGGATGGCCGCCATATAACAGTAAATAACGGCCATTATTTTAATATAACAGCCGTTGTTTTAAAATAACAGCACATATTTGCCATTAAATGACGGCCATCCACTCAATTACAAAGTGTGAACAGAGCCTTTCTGTGTTTTCAATCAACTCCTGGTTTTGGTTGCTATGAGGCCCTGACATGAGGACCAAATACTGCCTGAAATATACTGTGTGTGAACCCAGCCTTAAAGGGGCACGATCGCTAAATTTCTTTTAAGAAAGCAACAGGGTTTGTGATCGCAAGCCATTTCTCTCTCTCTCTCTATTAGTTCATGCATGCTCAGGAATGGCTGTCAGTCACTACCAAGCCATGTCTGTGAGCATGCAAAGGGCTGAGACTTCATGGGATCGGTCTCTTTTTTTTAAACAGATAAAAGAGCAAATATAGGTAAAGAGGGAGCATGAACAACAGTTTGACAGTCAGGAAGACATGTAGTGGCCCTATGAATAACATTGATTTAAATATTAAACTTAAAACTTGAAAAAAAGGTAAAAAATAAAATAAAGTATATTGCAAAACTGCTTGCAATCACATTTTCTGTTAATTTCTTTTAAAAAAAAATCTTCAAACTATTGCAACAGGTTTAGTCTTTTATAGATAAGTTGACATGTGGCATTCAATGTACGGTATAAAGATAAATACATTAGGCATATAAGTCTGGATGTGCATAGATAATAAGTAAAGCATAAGTAATAGATAATAACAGACCCCTGGTATGAACTATATTTTTCTTTTTAAAGCTGCAGTTTTTACAGGAAACTGCAGCCACTATTGGTAATTTTTGATGATAATCAGTAATCTGTAATGATATAATTCCTGGAATACTTAAATAATTAAAGTTGAGCTGGCTTTTTTATATTATGACTAGAGATGAGCGAACCGGGTTCGGGTTCGAGTCCATCCAAACCCGAACTTTCGGCATTTGATTAGCGGGGGCTGCAGAACTTGGATAAAGCTCTAAGGTTTTCTGGAAAACATGGATACAGCCAATGACTATATCCATGTTTTCCACATAGCCTTAGGGCTTTATCCAACTTCAGCAGCCACCGCTAATCAAATGCCGAAAGTTCGGGTTTGGATGTACTCGAGCATGCTCCAGGTTCGCTCATCTCTAATTATGACAAAAGAATTGTATCGGATTAAGGTCTGAACATTGACTCGGCCACTCCAAAACTTAGAGTATTCCCCTTTTCAGCAAAACCACACCCATTTTGATAAGCCACACCCTTTTTCGATATTTTTCAAAATAATCATGAGTTTTTAATGGAAATTTATGTTTGAATTTGGGTTTATCTGCAATATTTAGTCATCCCCAATCTGAACATCAACCAGTGTTCCACCCCTAGACAGGAACATTCGGCATGTGAGTACACTGCTCTGACTGCGCCTTATCTCTCAGACAACAAAGGGGATGGGCAATGATTTTTCATCACGCCGACACTAATCTCCACTGACAGATTATGTCGGTGGACAATTGGGAGAGCCCCATATACCAGACTCGTCATGAGCGGCGGGTATAGCTGGCAAAAGTAAAAAATGTATGGGGACTTTTAGTCCAGTGACAGCCCCGGTCTGACCTTCTGTCTCTATTTACTTCCCTGGATGACGCGCTCTCCCTGCACTCTTGATGATTCTCCAAACACACTACAGTCAATGTCTGGCCTCAGCTGTAAGTGATGAGCTGTTCATAATGGGGTAACCACCATTACAGTGATTTTTTTTTTTAATTGGGACCAACACCTAGAGACTGGAAAAGAATTAAGTCAAAAGATAAACCTGTGGGTGTTCTACAAACCTTACACTTTGCTAATAGGCATCTCTCATCATTACTATGGGTTAATGTCTCCTATTATATTTTCTCTTGAAAATGGTGAATTGCCATTTGGGGTCAACCACTCTTCTAAAGAAATGTAACCGGATGATTAGCTCAGAAGCATGGCAAGTCATAGGCTATCATGGCACATTTTAATAGGGGCCAACAGTATGAAGGAAGATCCCATCCAGGTCTATGAAGTACAATGTGTAGGTTTGTTCAGAGGGCACAGACACATACACCATTGCTGGCTGGTAGGTAGGTCCTTCAGCTGTCCACAGACATGGTAGAAAAGATAAGAAATATTGCATTATATATGGGTGGTTCTCCGTACAGATATCTATACATCACCAGTTAGTTATTAAACATGGATTAAATTCAGTTGTAAAATAACTTTCACTTTATGTAAAATATAATTATTATATTTAAAAGTGTAAAACATTTTAAAAAGCATTACACTGGCAGAGGATCTTTTACAGTGAGCTGAACTTTCACATTGAACAGCTAATGTCTGAGCATTGCTGTGTTCTCTATGGAGGCTGTGGCTTATCTCTTCCAGAACAAAGAGGTCATGCAGTAATTTTTCATCATGCCCAATCTCTGTTTCCACTGACATCATCTGTCGATGGACAGGGCCCCATACACCTTATACCGACATCTGAAGCTGTTGTGAGCAACAGTTGCCGCTGACTAAAGTTGGTATTAATAAGTCATTTGTGGAGACTTCCAGTTCCAGCGCGCACAGGATGGCAGCACTGTGAAGGAGCTCCCACAGTAACTCGCTATAGACTCTGCTCCCAGCTGTTACCCGTTACCACGGTAAATACCAGAGCACCTGACATACTCCTCAGGGCCGTTTCTAGAGGCGGGCGGGCCGGGCAACCGCACGGGGCACCGCCAGCTAGGGGGCACTGGTGGCTCCACTGAGCTGCGCGCACCCCCGGCCGCCCGCTCGCTCACCCCATCACCTAGCTCTGTGACCCCCTGCCTCTGTGCCCCATCACAGGGCACAACTGGTGCCCGAACGTTGTTCCGCCCCGCCGCCCGGACGTAGCTCCGCCCCCGCCCGAACATAGCTCCGCCCCCGCCCGAACGTAGCTCCGCCCCCATGGACTGGAAGGACCCTGCCGAGCACTCTGCAGGCTGCTGCAGACATCTTCTCCCTGAGCAGGCGCAATGACGTCATATCACTGTGCCTACTGAAGAGAGAATATTTGTGCAGGGGTGACGGCGGCCTGCTCCTTGCAGGCTGGAGAAGAGAGATGGACCTGCTGTATGCTGGAACAAGGTGAGTAAAATGTTTTTTGGGTTTTTTTGTGTGGACAAAGCATGGGGTTATTACTATGGGTGGGGGAGCACAGGGGGCTTATTACTATGGGTGGGGGAGCACAGGAGGGCTTATTACTATGGGTGGGGGAGCACAGGGGAGGTTACTACTATGGGGGGAGCACAAGGGGGCTTATTACTATGGGTGGGGGAGCACAGGGGGGCTTATTACTATGCGTGGAGGAGCACGGGGGGCTTATTACTATGGGTGGGGGAGCACGAGGAGCTTATTATTATGGGTGGGGGAGCACAGGGGGGCTTATTACTATGGGTGGGGGAGCACAGGGGGGCTTACTACTATGGGTGGGGGAGGACAGGGGGG
Organism: Dendropsophus ebraccatus; assembly: GCF_027789765.1. Lineage (NCBI taxonomy): Eukaryota > Metazoa > Chordata > Amphibia > Anura > Hylidae > Dendropsophus > Dendropsophus ebraccatus. The sequence goes on from NC_091460.1 coordinate 47,688,525, forward strand.
CTTATTACTATGGGTGGGGGAGCACAGGGGGGTTTATTACTATGGGTGGGGGAGCACAGGGGGGCTTACTACTATGGGTGGGGGAGCACAGGGGGGGTTACTACTATGGGGGGAGCACAGAGGGGCTTATTACTATGGGTGGGGGAGCACAAGGGGGCTTATTACTATGGGTGGGGGAGCACAGGGGGGCTTATTACTATGGGTGGGGGATGCACAGGGAGGCTTACTTCTATGGGTGGGAGAGCACAGGGGGGCTTACTACTATGGGTGGGGGAGCACAGGGGGGCTTATTACTATGGGTGGGGAGCACAGGGGGGCTTATTACTAAGGGTGGGGGAGCACAGGGGGGTTTACTACTATGGAGGGAGCACAGGGGGGCTTATTACTATGGGTGGGGGAGCACAGGGGGGCTTATTACTATGGGTGGGGGAGCACAGGGGGGCTTATTACTATGGGTGGGGGAGCACAGGGGGGCCTATTACTATGGGTGGGGAGCACAGGGGGGCTTATTACTAAGGGTGGGGGAGCACAGGGGGGTTTACTACTATGGAGGGAGCACAGGGGGGCTTATTACTATGGGTGGGGGAGCACAGGGGGGCTTATTACTATGGGTGGGGGAGCACAGGGGGGCTTATTACTATGGGTGGGGGAGCACAGGGGGGCTTATTACTATGGGTGGGGGAGCACAGGGGGGCTTATTACTATGGGGGAGCACAGGGGGGCTTATTACTATGGGGGGGGCACAGGGGGCTTACTACTATGGGTGGGGGAGCACAGGGGGCTTATTACTATGGGTGGGGGAGAACAGGGGGGCTTACTACTATGGGTGGGGGCGCTTTTAGCAGGATTCGCCCTGTAGTCAAAATTACCTAGAAACGGCCCTGATACTCCTCTACCCGTTAGGGACATGGAGAAACAACAGCAGCGCGCTGGGAAGCAACACAGAGCCCCCTCTTCCTCTATACCTCTCCCACAGAGGGAGAAAACAAAATCCAAGATGGCTGTGTCTCCTCACACAGCAGCGCAGCACATCACCACAGGAGACACAAATATAATTCATTCACCTCCTGCTTCTTCTGAAATGGTCACAAATGACCCCAACACTGAATCTTTTATTCCTGGACTGTCTATTTCCTGTAAATCACTAGCCATAGAAGTGGCCAAAATAATAATACCAGACATTACTGCTTCCTTGGAAGCCACTATAATGACCTCACTATCTGCTATACAGGGAGACATTTCTCATCATACCTCCCAAATACATGAATTAGAAGAGTGCCTAGGGTTAGTGGAGGATGAACTAGCCAGGACTAAATCTAAGCTACAAAAAACTATGAAACTTACAGCAACATTAAGGGACAAGACAGGTGATCTAGAAAATAGATCAAGACGGAGTAACCTTCGCATAATAGGTCTGCCTGAAAGCATAGCATTGTCACAATTATCCATCATCTGTACCTCAGAATTACCACAGACCCTAGGTTTACAAGGCTCTTGTCAAGTAGAAAGGGCACATCGTATAGGCCCTCCAGCAAACACTTTAACCCCTTCCAAAAAGGCGACTACTAACAAACCGAGACAAGTCATAGTCAAATATCTTAATTATGCAGATAAAGCTGCTATTTTACAGGCGTTTAGGAAAATGAAAACTGAAGTTCTTATAAGAGGTCACAAAATTCTGATATTCAATGACTATTCTGCTACAGTAGTCCAAAAACGAAAAGCATTTGCACCAATATGTACAGCTCTAGTACATCAGCAAATAAGATTTGCACTCCTCTTCCCTGCTATTCTAAAAGTCTTCAAATCAGATGGATCTACCAGTGTATACCAGACCCCTGAAGAAACTTCGTCTCTCCTAGAGAATTTGAGAGACCCGACTTCTGCTACTCCTCCTGGGGATAAGAACAAGAGACGACGCCTTGATAGTCCTACATCTCCTTCAGCAGATATGGAGTGATGAACTATACTGACTAACATGTCTAACAAGAGTCATCATCTTACTTCAGATATTTATTTATATCTCCTATTCCTTTATATTCAATCATTTTCTCCCTTTACTTATGCTCCTCCTATTCTACTATGACTTCTTAAGGTTTCACCTTAAAGAAAGAGTTTTCCTTTATCAAATTAGTCATGGCATTTGTTTACTTGTACAAATCCTGCTTGAATAGGAAAATGTATAGGAGGAGATATTGCTATGTAGTATTATTGATATTAGCGAGTTACGTTTTCTCGCCATGTTTCTATTTGTTTTCTATTTCTTCTTTTTCTTGTATCTTTCTATTTTCTCACCAGGCTATATGCCTGCTCAGAGTCAGCGAATACTCCGTATGTTTCTGTGTGAAAAAAGTGAAGTCTTATACCAACTTTCTTTCGCTTATTTAGTTGTAAGATTTAGATATATTGCAATATTATTGCTATACTGCTCTCTGTATATACTATGTAAGTTTTTTTTTCCGTTTTTATGCTCTCAGGTGTAATTGTAACATGAGTCTCTCATCTATATTTTTCTTATCCCTACCACTGCTGTGTGCTCTTGGGGTGCCTGCCTCTTATCACTTCATCCGCTCCTGGCTTTTATGAAAATCGTTTCTTGGAATGTAAAAGGTTTGCGCTCTCCTTCCAAAAGAGCGCTCATCCTTAAAGAGAACCAATCACGGGCAAAAATGAATTTTTTTTTATTCCCTAATTAGATGTAAATCTTAATTTTAACAATATTTGTAAATATAATTAATTAATTTTAAAGCTGCGTTTTTTAAATATTTCTGTTTTACTTTCCTGCCTCGCGCCGGCTCTTTTCAAAAGAGCCGGCGCGAGACAGGAAACTCCCGTCATGCAGAGCGGCAGCAAGGCCGGTGGGGGCCCGCCATCTTGATGACGTCACTTGCGTTCCACCGCTGGAACGCAAGTCACGTCTTCAAGATGGCGCCCCCCCCCCCCCCCCCCCCCCCGCCTAGCTACACCAAACAAGCGGATTAGGTAAAGTATAAGACTGTAAAGGCAGTCTGTATCTTCATGAAGTCTATTTATGAAGATACAGACTGCCTTTGCAGTCTGTATCTTATGCCTTACCTACTACTCTGTGCCGGTGCAGCAGGGCCGGCGCCGCCATCTTGATTACGTCTTTGCGTTCCACCGCTGGAACGCAAGTTACGTCATCAAGATGGCGGCGCCGGCCTTGCTGCACAGAACGGAGGATTAGGTAAAGTAGAAGATACAGACTGTATCTTCATAAATAGACTTCATGAAGATACAGACTGCCTTTACAGTCTGTATCTTCTACTTTACTTACTCTGTTCTGTGCAGCAAGGCCGGCGCCGCCATCTTGATGACGTAACTTGCGTTCCAGCGGTGGAACGCAAAGACGTAATCAAGATGGCGGCGCCGGCCCTGCTGCACCGGCACGAAGTAGTAGGTAAGGCATAAGATACAGACTGCAAAGGCAGTCTGTATCTTCATAAATAGACTTCATGAAGATACAGACTGCCTTTACAGTCTGTATCTTCTACTTTACCTAATCCTCTGTTTCTGTGCAAGCAAGGCCAGGCGCCGCCATCTTGATGACGCAACTTGCGTTCCAACGGTCAAATGACGTCATCAAGATGGCGGCGCCCGGCCTTGCTTACACAGATACGAAAGAGTAGGTAAGGCATAAGATACAGACTGCAAAGGCAGTCTGTATCTTCATAGATAGACTTAGGGAAAGATATACTTTAATATTAGGGACAGTGAAATTTAGATGATAGGTTCTCTTTAAACACCTTAGAAGACTGGGAGCGGATGTAGCGTTATTATAGGAATCTCATCAGATTATGTTAGAATGAAAAGGTTTTGGGTAGGTGAAGTCTTTGGATCTCCTGCTGAAAATAGGAAGCGTTGTGTGGTAACTCTTATTCATAGAAATTTTGTCCACTCTATTGTTTCTCAAACCTCAGACTCAGAAGGGAGATTTCACCACATGGTTTTGGATACTCCATCTGGACATATAAGCTTATATAATGTTTATGGCCCTAATAACAGACGAACTCCATTTTTTTCAACACTTAGAATCATCCCTTCTTCAAGATGGTGAATCCAAAATAATAGTAGGAGGTGACCTCAATACAGTTTTACACCCGCATGAAGATAGGAAACGTTCCACTCCTCTGACAAGGAATTCTCCTCCTCCTGAATTATTTTTAACAAATTTGTTATCTAGTACTCATCTAGTGGATTCCTGGCGTCATTTTCATCCTGAAGAAAGAGAATTTTCTTTTTTCTCACATTCTCAGATGGCTTGGTCCAGACTTGACTATATGTTAGTCTCACAGGGAGCCTTGAGCCTACTAGATGATTCTGTCATAAATGATATGGTTATATCTGACCATTCTCCGATTACTTTAACCCTACGTGATTCTTACCCTAAAGGAACAAGACATTATTTGGAGATTCCCAGCAGTTTTAGCTTCAGATGAAGTCTTCAAAAATCTTCTTAAAAAATGGTGGTCACAGTTTTGCGACACTAATTCGGCAACATACCACAACTCCTATACTGTTCTGGGAAACTGCCAAAGCTGTACTAAGAGGCAATATAATCTCTTATCTCTCTGCACGTAAAAAAGAAGCGACCACCTCTTACAATACTCTTACTACTAAACTTCGTAATGCATACACTACCTTCTTATCTTTACCTTCTGAACAAAATAAATCCCTTTGGTGTATAGCAAAAAAAGAATTTGAATTAGCTCAAGAAAAACTTTATAATTTATATAAAGATCACTATTTTTCTCGTCTTTATAAATATGGTAATAAAACAGGAAAATTATTAGCTAACTTAGCAAAGAGTAAACGCCCTATTTCCCATATCAAAAATATGAAAGATCATAATGGTTTATTACATTCTGATCCAAAAACTATTTCTAATATTCTTCAAAAATTTTACCGATCCCTTTACTCTTCTGATCTTATAGATACTTCAGCGGGTCAACAGTTTCTCCAGTCTCTGAATCTTCTCGAATTGGATGAATCTTCTCTGGCATCATTAAATGCCCCCATCTCTCCTGAGGATATCTCTAAAACAATATCTACCCTTCATAATAATAAAACACCAGGGCCAGATGGATTTAGTGGAGAATTTTATAAAGTTCTAAATACTGATCTGGTTCCAACTCTCCAAAAAGTATATCAACATATAATAGATAATAAATGCATGTTACCTTCAGGGGAAATGGCCTATATTAGATTACTCCATAAACAAGGGAAAGACCCACAACTTCCATCCTCATATCTGCCTATTTCTCTTATAAATCAAGATTTAAAAATTCTTACGGAAATTATGGCTGACCGGCTTGCTTTATTTCTCCCTAAGTTGATTAGTAGCCACCAAGTTGGCTTTATAAAGGGCCGCTCAGCGATAACTCATATTAGGACAGTTCTAACCATACAGGAAGTAGTACGACGAAGGGAAAATCCAAACCATTCACCAGGACTGCTTGCCTTAGACGCTGAAAAGGCATTTGATAATCTTAACTAGGAATGGATGGATATGACCCTCTCTCGTTATGGCATTACAGGACCTTTTAAAGATCTTATCTCTACCATATACAATAACCCAATAGCTCGCATTCATACACCTGGATTCTTGTCTGACACTTTCCCAATCCTTAAAGGAACCAGACAAGGTTGCCCAATGTCCCCCCTTCTTTTTGATTTAGCATTAGAGCCCTTAATTAGATTTCTTCTCCTCACACCTGAATTTAAAGGCATTCAAGTAGGCAATGAAGAAGTACGTATAGCTTGCTTCGCTGATGACACCTTATTATTTTTAGAAAATCCCACATCAAACATCCCTGGTGTTTTAAAAATCTTGAAAAACTTTGGCTCATTTTCTGGTTTTAAAATTAATATTACTAAAAGCCAATTGTTACCCTTAATACCACACTTGGCTCCCCATATTTACCCTGAAGGTATAGGTATAGCAAAACAACACCTTTTATATTTAGGAATTAAAATTGGACATACCCCTTCTTCTCTCTACTCATTAAATTATATCCCAATCTTTCAAAAAATAGAACAAGAACTTGATAGGTGGAAAAATGTACCCCTTTCAATCTTAAGCCGTATTCATCTTATTAAGATGATGTCATTTGCTAAATTATTGTATCCCTTACAAATGATCCCCTTACTACTAAAACATAAGGATATTTCTCGACTCAGATCAGCCTTTACCAAATTTATTTGGAGGTCAAAACGACCAAGAATAGCATATGATACTCTCAGCCTCCCCAAACATAAAGGTGGTGCTCAATTACCTAATATCAGATTCTATAATTTGGCCTCCATTTTCAGACACATCAGAGACTGGATTAACGGTACTTCTTTCTTTTCTAATTATTCCTTGGAGTCTGCTCTTTCTTCTCCTTGGCCTTTGGCTTCGCTTCTTCACTTCTCTATTTCAGAACTACCCTCACATTTAAAACACAATGTTATTATCGCTGATACCGTGGCCACATGGAAAGCTTTAAGAAAATTGTATAAACTCCCATTTAGTCTTTCTAAGTTTTTTCATTTATGGGACAATCCCCTCTTTCTACATGGTAACATCAATCCTGACTATATGGTATGGAAGCAAAAACAAATCACTCACTTAAGTAACTTACTGGACTCAGATAAGGGAGAGTTGTTATCTTGGGAAAAATTTTGAGACATGTATGATATCCCTCCCCATCACCAGGTTTTATTTGAACAACTGTGTTCTTTTGCTATTAATAGAGTTAAAGGGGTTGTCCGGCGATAAAAAATTATTCACAGAATAACACACATTACAAAGTTATACAACTTTGTAATGTATGTTATGTCTGTGAATGGCCCCCTTCCCCGTGTTTCCCCCCACCCACGCTAGACCCGGAAGTGTGGTGCATTATACTCACCGCATATCGTGTCGTCCACGGTCTCCGATCGTCAGCAGTGACGTCTTCTTCGGGAGCTTGGCCGATCTTCCCGAGTGCCGGCCGCCCTCTGCAGCGTCATCCGAAGCTCAGCCGCGATTGGCTGAGCATAACTGTGCTCAGCCAATCGCGGCTGAGCGGCTGATGACGCGGCCACGTCATCAGCTGCTCAGCCGCGATTGGCTGAGCACAGTTATGCTCAGCCAATCGCGGCTGAGCTTCGGATGACGCTGCAGAGGGCGGCCGGCACTCGGGAAGATCCGTGGCCTCCCGAAGAAGACGTCACTGCTGACGATCGGAGACCGTGGTCGGCACGCAACAGGTAATGTATAGCGCACCACACTTCCGGGTACACGGGTGGGGGTGGTGGGACACGGGGAAGGGGGCCATTCACAGACATAACATACATTACAAAGTTGTATAACTTTGTAATGTGTGTTATTCTGTGAATAATTTTTTATCGCCGGACAACCCCTTTAAATCTTGTGCTAAGGCAGAAAAAACTAATGATTTTGATTTTCTATGCTCCAATTCTTCTCCCACCTTATCTCTTTCACAAATATACCGTAGGATATGTGTTGATTCCTTACACAAATCTCCTCCCCCTTTTCTTCGGAAATGAGCTGCAGAAATACAAACAGATAATTTGGAACAAAAATTGCTAAATAGTATCCGATATGTTACTGCAGCCACTCCCAGTGTGAAATTGAGGGAAATCCACTTCCGGCTACTCCATAAGGCAATTTACGCTTTTAACTTTTCTTACTCCACCATGCCAGATGATTTCTTGACATATTGTCCAAAATGTAAAGAACCTAGCGCAGATTTATTACACTGTGTTTGGTCTTGTTCTCAAATTCAGACATACTGGCAATTAGTACAAACCTTTATTCAGAATACATGGAATGAATCCATAGCTCTAACTCTACTCAGTTATGTTTTTCATGTTGTGGTGGCCGGGGATGGAGATCCCTCTGAAAAACCTATAGCCTCAAAATGTATTCATCTTACTCTGTTATTGGCCTTAAAAGGCTTACTAAACCACTGGATCTCTGACACACTTCCCACTATTTCTGAGCTAACAACCTCGCTTAAAGAAACTCTTCATTGGGAAATGCTGGATGCAATCCGCAACAAAGATGTTTCCACAAAAAATTTCATTAAAAAAATGGAAATTTTTTTTCATAAAGGTTATGTCGCAGGAGGAGAGGGAAGCTGTTATGAAACACTTTTGTAATACTGTTTGGTATCAGACGGCGGAGGCAAGGGGCACCCTAGGAGTACTCAGAGTTCCTTAATTATATTAAAGATAGAGATTCTTTATCTACATTTCTTTCTATCCTGTAGAGCATTAATTTTTTGTTCATTAGATTCTATTGTTTTTTATAGCAAAATAGTTTTCAAACTTACTATATTGTATCCTATTTATGTCTTCCTTTGATATGTAACTGTATTGTTATAGATAAAATTTGAAAAATCTAATAAAAATATTTGGGAGAAAAAAAAAGTCATTTGTTTGCTCCAAATCAATGTGTTTTTTTTTTCTATCCAACAATCATCTTTCCATCACAAACTTTCCCCATAGTCTATAAGATCAGTGCGCCATACCTCTCTAGTTGTCATCGTTTTAACTTTTCTTTATTTTGATTCATTCATGAAAGTTTTCAGATATCATTAATTAGATTCTGTGAAATGAGTCGGTGTAAAGAGAAAGAAGATTCCCAATACTATCAGTGTTAATTATTTGAAGCAAGCTGTCATTTATGTTTTCTAAAGTGGATATATTTTTCTCGCAGTCAAGAACATTGCTTAGTGCAGAATTAATTAATCATTATAAATAGAAAACCTGCAGTCTCAGCTTCTGAACTCCGTGTAGTTTAAAGTGGCAAGGTTGAAGAAGTCAATAGGTTGCTATGGGGGATCATTATAGTCCCTTGATAAGAGACCAATTAAATCATTTCCTCAGTCCATTTGAAAGGTTCCGAAAGAAGATCGGCGTGTTTGTCAAAAAGATAAAGTTATAGAATTTTTTTCTGATTAAATGTTGTCTATGTCTGAATAAGATGGATACAAATGTAATTGGTAAAACAATAATTCTCATTTTTTTTAGAGATGTCATCATTATAAATTTAGTTCTTTCCTTTGAATGCAAGGCTTAGATTTGCTTCTAAGACTTATTAATGTCCATAGGAAGTCTACAAAACTAACCATAGTTTGAGTAAAGTCAGCTTAGATCACCATAGTTTTCTAGGGTTCTAGTATGGTAGCATGGTGGTACTCTCACACAGAAATTCAGCAGCTGATTATAGTACCAGAAACAAGAATGAGATGTCATAAAATCATCTATGCTGAGTCTACCTGCACATTGAACAGTGATGTGGATTTTAGGACATTTAAATAAACTTTTGATATTGTCCAAAGTTTTGATTGGTCAGGGTCTCAGTGCTGAGATCCCTCTGTTAGTTATAGTCGTCTGACGCGCTCTCTGGAATTGCACTTAATTTTACTGATTGCCATTCTATGTCTTTGGAGTCCTTCTTCTAAAATTTGTCAAATTGAGCGCCTAGCTGGGAAGCTAACCACACTGCTGCTATATTTAATGATAGTCACTGCCCCCAGTGACTTTAAAACTTTTAAAATCCCACAGCACATCTAAGTCCTGTGCCCTTTCATTTTATTTCTTCTTGGCTATCCTTGGAAAAGTGATCACTTGGAGTATAGATGCCATGTATCATGGACATACATAGAGACTGTCATGGAGTCTGTGTGTGTGGATCTGTGTGCTCAGCATTCCAAAGAAAGCTGATCAGAAATAAAGCAACAAAGTTCTCAATCTACAGGATAACTGATGTAATGGGTTAAGCTGGTACCAGGTGTATAAACTGTTTCACAGGGGAGTGCTAATTTACCTTCTCCAAGGAGCGGAATCTGGTTTTCACCAGAGCATGCCACAAGGTACAATGGGCTTCGCTGCGGGAAACTCCCAGGTTGCTTCCTTCAGAGAAAGTCCCCATTGACCGCTGACTGAAGAGACTGAAGGAGTGAGTACTGTGGAGCCCGGGAAGTGAAAATGTTGATTTGACTAGAACCGAGCAGAAAACCAGGAATGGAACAAGATCCAAATGGCTAGAAGGTCGCTAGGAAGCGAGGAAGTAGCAGATAGCCAGGGAGCACAGATGAGGTTTGCTAAGGTGTGCGCCTGCCACTAGAGGGAGCCCAATCCCCCAGAGAGCTGGCTCAGCACAGGTGAGATGATGCTGGAAGAAAAGTACACTGAGAAGCACTGAGAAGAACAAATAGATGAGCTAAGCACAGTGCGACCCATGGCAGGTGTGGGATAACTGAGCATGTGGCTTTACAACTAATAAGTGTCTGATCAATATAGGTTCAATCCCACTGAATAATACTTTGCTATCTGTGGCAGGCCCATGGAGTTGAATACAGTGGCAGAGCACATGTATGACTGCTATGGTCTATTCAACCAGTAAGAGACAAAGAATCCCTGTTCTTGAGATCTTTGGTGTGCCTTGGCGTTGGACCCCACCAATCAGGTTTTCATCATATATCATGGGAATAATTGATGCTTTGAAGGAAAAGAGTGTCATACACAGTTGAAAGGGTGGGACCCCTGGTAATTAACCATATAGCTTTGGAGAAGAGTTGTTTTGGTGACAGGACCACTTGCTACCTCAGCTATATCTCCCATCTTAAAGGGGTATTCCCATCTCGAGTTGCTATGCTATATCCACAGTATGCACAGGATAGGGAATAGCTAGAGATTGACCACTGAGGCCTCCTGTTCTCTTTAGGACAGAAATCCAGAAAATTTTTGCTGTATGGAGCTGATATGTGCCACTGCTCCATTTATTCTTTATGTAACTGCAGAAGGGAGCCAAAAGATGGGAATACCCCTTTAACTTCTGGCAGAAGACATAGCTTCTCATGAGTTGGCTTTAAGTTATTTTAGATAGGGTAAACATGATCTCCCAAGTCGTATATATTTGTCCTCTAGGACCTCCAGGCACAAAAGTTTGAGTGTTCAGGAGTGACTGCTACCACTGAATTGCTATACCCCTGACTAGTCTTAAAAAATCTCTTCTTTGACTGTGTTGGATCTATACAAGAACTAAATTACGGCATTGGTGAAAGTGTTAACATGAGAACTAATACCAGCCATTCACCTTGGTTGCCAAACATCAGTCCGTGAAAATCTGTAAAGCCATCATTCATCATTAAACTACAATTTAAATACCTTGCCTGAATTGCTTGTTATGCCTAGTGAGAACATATTAATTGTTCTTTAATGGTGGGTTATTTTCTTTAACAAAATAACTTGTCTCCGTTCTGCTGAGAAACACAGTATTCATGTAGTTTCTACATCTCAGAGGAATTTTTCTTAATAAATATTGCGGGGAATTGGGCAGTATCAACATTTTGTACCATCTGTAGGAATAAGGAAGATATGGAACAATGCACATACCTAATTACCAGCTGGACTATATATATATATATATATATATATATATATATATATATATATATATATTTAGCTATATTTAATTTTAATAGGGAATCTAAATCTAAAATGTGTATTATCGTATGTTATACGACCTCCCAAAATCCATTCAAATTTAGTGTTCTGGGATAGTGGTCTTCTCAAGGCATAAGGTGCATGGTCACATGCTCCTTCATGCTTAGCCATCTTATGAATGGCATCACCATCCACAATGCAGAGAAGGATGGGGCAGCAAGGGGCCTGGACTTCTTGTGTGTTAGAAATGGGGCACAACAGGGGCACATTGCTGTACATAAGTGACATAACTTTATCATTAAAGTACTTTTGTTTAAAGGGGTTGTCCAGCGAAAATCTTTTTCTTTCAAATCAACTGGTGTCAGAAAGTTATATAGATTTGTAATTTACTTCTAGTAAAAAAACTGCAGCTACTTATCAGCTACTAAATGTCATGCAGGAAATGTTGTTTTATTTTCAGTCTGACACAGTGCTCTCTGCTGACATCTCTGGCCGAGACAGGAACTGTCGAGAGCAGCAGGAGAGGTTTTCTATGGGGACTCATATAAAACTGAGACAGAGTTCCTGTCTCGGCCAGAGATGTCAGCAGAGAGCACTGTGTCAGACTGAAAATAAATCAACATTTCCTGCATGACATACAGCCGCTGATAAGTATGGGAAGACTTTAGATTTTTTAATAGAAGTAAATTACAAATCTATATAACTTTCTGATAGTTGATTTAAAAGAAAAAGAATTTCGCTGGACAACCCCTTTAATTAAGGATAATGTTGACAACCACTTTAAAAGTGGTCTTCTGGAGAGGTTTCACTTTAGTTGGTGCTCTATAGATTTGGACCCTTAGAGATTCCCTAAACTGAATAACAATAGGACTTCCTAAAGCACCTGAAATCCATCACTGCTAATCAGGTATTTGGATGGTCAGTAAGATCCATTGGGTCAGATTTATCAGTCCTCTAGAAACCAAAACTCGTCTTGCCAACAGCAACCAATGACAGTACAGATTTAAAGAGTCATTGTTGTATTTTTATTTTATTTTTTGCAGAAATCAATAGTCCAGGCAATTTTAAGAAACTTTGTAATTGGGTTTATTAGCCAAATCTGCCATTATCTGCATTTAAAAAGCCTTTTCCCAGGTCCCCCCCCCCCTCCTTCCTCTTTTCCATCAACTGCAAAAAATCCGGAAATTGTAACCTGTTGCATCAGATGTACCCAGTCTGTTTTAGGGAAAAGGAAGGGGGGAGGAGGGAGTTAGCCGACAGCAGAAAGCAGGTAACAGAGGATTACAGGCACGGAGCTGGGTGACAGCTGTAATCAGAGCTCAGAGAGGTTAGTGGTGACTGTCAGAGGAAATAAAGGGTGAGGCATTTGTAGATTAACTCTTTGTTGTCCTGTTTTGGTGTTTTATTGAGCTCTCTCCATAGGAGAACAATGAAGACAGGGGGGAGAGCTTCAAACTGCTTTTTTATGATAAAAATGCATTTTTCGGCCAATAAACCCAATTAAAAAGTTTCTTAAAATCGACAGTGACAGTTTAATTTTACTATAGTCTGTTAAGATATGGTAGAGTTGTGATTGGTTGTTATGGGCAAAACCAGACAATTTTAATTTCAGGTAGATTGATAAATTAATAAATGGACCAGTATGCCCTCCACACACCAAAAACTGTAACAGTACAAGATAGCGTATATGAGGTACACATCTACTAACTACCCTACACTATGTCCAGGAGATATATCTGGATAATGGTAAAATGGCAAACATGGCATGTGCCCATAGTTCTGTGGGCCAACCGTGGTCTATTTGTGACTACATTTGATCCATTTCCAATGGCATACTGTGGTTTTGTAGGACTGAATGCTCAGGTTATATCTTCTATTGCAGGCTTGTTAGGAGATATAAACATAGCTTTACTTTTATCTACTAATATTATATTTCCTTAACTTTCCCTTTTATTTACCAACTTATGTATAGAAAATTGCACAAAGTTCTAAATTATTTGCCTGCAGCCATGGTACAGGAGGGATCAGTGAGATTTACAATGTAAAAATCTTTGTCATGATAAACAGAGAAATTGTATGTGAACATGTGAATCCTCGGTTTATTTTAAACAATAAAAGTCAAACATAGCATAATAGCATTACGCTATAGACTGACAAACTGTTCTTATGGTTTCCCATATCAGCTACTGATTGGCTGAGAAAGACACAGACACAAGGGATTGCAGCGCACTGATTGGCTGAGCGGGACGTAAAGACACCAGGAGCCCCGAAATATGCTGCAGCGGGCTGCGGGCGGGTTGCGGACAAACTCACAGCGGGATGTGCATCCTGCTGCGAGTTTGTCTGCCCATAGAGTTTACTGAGCAGGGATTCGCAGCAGATCCTGTACGTGTGAACGTACCCTTAAAGTGATATTCCAGCCTGAAACATTTATGACTTATCCGTATAAGTAATAACTGTTGGACTGACAGCTAGGAGGAGTTGTAATGGCTGTATAGTGGTCTGGAGGAAGTGGACCCGCATGACCGACGCAAGCGATGGAGGGCATCCGTACCTGGGAGCAGAGTCTAAGGGGCTGTTGGTCTTCACCAAAGCTATTGGCTTGAAAAGGCACCTGATGTGAGAAGTGTCGGAAAGATATGTAGGATAAGTCATAGTCAGAGACAGGCTGAAAGATCAGGGCAGGGGGCAGGCAAATGTAGTCAAGAACGTAGTCTGATACACTATGAGGCAAAGATAGGAACTGGGAAGGCTTCCACTTAGGCCAGGGCACTTAAGATCTGGCACAGGAGACAGGAAGATGCTGGATATCATAACTTGGTTGATTGGCCACATCCAGTAGTTTAGGGCACTAACCCTAAAGGGAAAATATCATCAGGTTTGTACACTTTCCAGCACCAGTCTTCTTATTTCTCAGCAATGCCCCATTCCCTGTAGTTTGATCCAAAGATAATATGCAAATTACTCTATTCAGGGTGTAGTGGAGTGTTCGTCACCCCCTCAGTGTACTTTCCCTCCCGCTCCATTCCTACATCCCTTCCTTGTATGTACATTCATATATGCATAAATAGCCATGTCTGTCTCCTATGCATAAGTAGGAGGGGGCATAGGAGGAATACTTGTGTTGTTTGGGGGCAGCCTTCTTGGCTGGGTATTGATGGGGCATTTTGGGTTTGGTCCTGTGACATTGGGGTTGCAGGGCCATTCCATGGCCTCCCTTCCCTGCAGGTGCACTCTTTGCGGGGTTGGCGGCCACCAACCGGAACATTGTGAAGTTAGCGTAGGGACCCGTGTGAACCAGGAGACCTGTACGTGGTACAGGGGGCGGTATGGTTTGATCAAATTATATGCCAACATCCTGACGTTGGTTTTTAAAATAAGCTTAGCAGCACTAGTATCAGCCATAGGTGTGATGTGCAGCCGCTCCTCTCTCTCCATGTCGTGACTTACCTGGTTGAGTTATGCAAATATTTAGGCACAACTCTTTTACGCGCGTCCGTGTAGCTCTACCGCAGCTCCTCCCAGGGACACCAAGCATCAGGCAAGGTGTGTAGAAAGTGCAATATCGGATCTGAAGGATCTTAGGACCTCGTGACCCATGTGTAGGCTGGAAGAGTTGTTCATATGCAAGGTATCCACCGCGGGACATACAGGAGTAAGTCAGCCCCACGGGTATTGAGGTGCAATAATGCAGTTTTATTGTGTGCAATGTGTTTTGGCCAAACTAAGTATAAAGTGGCTTTTCTCAAGCTTGGGAAATACACGTGGGGCTGACTTACTCCTGTATGTCTCGCGGTGGATACCTTGCATGTGAACAACTCTTCCAGCCTACCTGCACCCGTTCTACACCTGGGTCACGAGGTCCTGACATCCTTCAGATCCGATATTTCACTCAGGTAATATGGCTTCCCCAGAGCCAGGCTTCAACTTTAGGCCTCTTTCACATGTTCAGTGATTTGTCTGGGCCGCAAAACCTCACGCTAATTTTTCTCAGTGATCCGTGGAAAATCATCTGTATTAGCATCCGTAATTGCATCCATTTCCTTAAAATGTGAACAGTACTAGTAAATAAAGTTGAACACGTTTTCATCCGTGATTTTTACAGACATCACTAAAAAACATTGATCCCTTAGATTCCTATGGGCTGATCTGTGCCACAATTTCAATTTGCACTGGGACATGTCCTTTTTTTTTTTTTTAATGGAACGGATTACGGGTAAAAATTAAAATGGACTGTGTGAATAGCCCAATATAAATAAATGTGTTCTAAGTTGAACCATGATTGTGGATCCGCAATTACGGACAACTTTACAGGACATTTGAATAAGGCCTTAGCCTTTCCTGAGTCCTAACAATGGTAATCAGATACCCCCAGGAATTATGGTAGGGCAGAACAGTGGGACCAGTCAGCAGTTACACATTAAATTCACCCAAGTATTTATTGATGTCAATCACCAAATGACTACTCTTCATGGGCTGGAATAGTTGAAAGTAGTTGTAGTCCCGCAGGATGGAAAATAACAAGAAAACACTAAGGAAAAGTAGGCCACCTAAATAGGCAAAAGCTCTGCAATACCCTAAGTTATTTTTTAAATACCAACAGCAGACTGCTCGGTGTGAACACAGGCAGAGCATTGACAGCAAACACAATCTCCTTGCACCAGTAGACAATCACTAGACCAGTCTATCAATATGACTAGCCTTAAAAACGAGCAAATGGATCCATTATATAAAATGAAGTATCACATTAAACAAGACAAAGCATAAACCTGGCACAGACCCATATACTGGAAAAACTAAAACTGCCCCCAGCAAGTGAATGAACATAAGTGCCAAAGAAGATTAGATGGCAGAAGAATGTCTGCCATATATCACAATCCAATGGGGGGATTCTAATACCCAGTGATCATGGGGCTCCAGACACTGATAATCAATTTCTCCCCTTAAATGCTGGATTATAGAAGTACTACAATTGTTTTATTATAGGTCTGATAAGTTATATTATCCTCAAATAACCTGCATGGTGTATTAATCTGTCATTTGTGAATGGCAATGATCTATAGTAGAAGTTTAGGATTTGTCCATTCTGGGATTTTGCATAAATGCTCTTTTTTTTTTTAACAAAGCAATGATAAAAATGAATTGTCAATATCCATTACATGGAGAACGGTTTTATTCAGAAGATTGAAATACATGTCTGTTTGATGGAAGGCTACCAGATGGCTATTGGACACCAGAGGCTGGCAAGTCGATCCTGTTTTATAACTCCCATCTGAATGCCGTCTGTTGTGAAAGCTGGCCTGCAATTATTGATATATAGAAAAATACTAGTTGCTTATATTTACCGCTCAAATTCTACAATGAAATGACTAAACATTGGTTTAGCCCTTGTTTCAAGGTCAGCGTGAAATAAACATGATTTGTCAAGTTAACCATTAACTCCTATGTTAATATTTAGAGGAAAGAAATTTTTTAAGGATTGATAATAGACAGGTAGAACTTCTGCCATTCACCTTCAACAGAACCCTATGTGTAGTGACCCATACTGTATCACATCCGTATGCTGAGGCTTGTTTCCATGTAAATTCATGCTTCCAAATTGGTTTAGGCTTGAAGAAAAGACCAACATAGGCTCATCAATGAAATCTTGAAATCAATGAGACTTACCAGAGCGTTCCAGAATCCTGAGTAGGAAATGACACATTGCACCTAATTAAATTGTATAATTTATTCTGTATTTATTGCATTCTAATAAATTCTAAATACATAGGCTTTTTTGGAGTAAGTTTGGAGTCCTAGAATTTGTTGATAGAGAAGCTAGGCCTTGCACCTAAAAAGGTTACCCACATACAGTACATGACTTCCATCTTCCATCTTTGTCTTGGTGAACTGAACACTATTTTTTATTGCCTGTCATGAAATGTTCAGACAGCTAGAATTTATCTTGTGACCTATAATCTAACTTGTGATCTATAATTTTTTTTAAAGCCATTCAAGACTGGGACGGTTTACCCTGTGATACATATGTCATATACCTATGTGATACATAGTTAATTATTTATACATCCTTTTTAATGCGGTGGTGCCTGAAAGTTTGTGAACCCTCTTGAATTTTCTGTAGAGAAAGAAATCAACTACATTGGTAAAAAATATTATACTTGGTCATTTATTTATTTTTTTATTTAAAGAACCTGATCCAATATCACATATTTTTGGGTGGGAAAAGTATGTGAACCTTTAGAATTAGCAGATAATTTGAAAGTGATCTGGTTCGGCTAAGTTCCATTATTCCCTGTAAATGCTTTGAAATCATGTGATTGCCAAGAAAAAAGATCCCTGCTGAACTCTGTATACAGTGCTTACCCAGTGCTGTGTATACAGTGATTAGGAGGGCAGAGATGGTAATAAAGATTGTTGAGTGAGCATGCTTTATTCAAGGATAATGCTTCATCGAGCATTGGGGTGCTTAATGGAGCTTGATTCTTTATCAAGCACCTTGTTGTGGCCATATACCTTTAAAGGGGTTGTCCAGCAATTTTTTTTTTTTTAATTTTAAATTACCCAGTTTCAGAAAGTTATATAGATTTGTAATTTACTTCTCTTAAAAAATCTCCAGTCTTCCCATACTTATTAGCTACTATATGTCATGCAGGAAATGTGGTTTTATTTTCAGTCTGACACAGTGCTCTCTGCTGACACCTCTGGCCGAGACAGGAACTGTCCAGAGCAGCAGAGAGCACTGTGTCAGACTGAAAATAAAACCTTTCCTGCAGGACATATAGTAGCTAATAAGTATGGGAAGACTGGAGATTTTTTAAGTAAGTGGAAGTAAATTACAAATCTGTATAACTTTCTGACACTAGTTAATTATTTTTTTTTTTTTGCTGGACAACCCCTTTAATAACTGATGGCCGTCAGCTATACCTATCACATTTTTGTATAAACAGTACCATCCCTTGAAGCAATGTTTAAACATCTTTGCTCCAAAGACTCTGGCTGGACTGCCAGATCTGCTTTCCTGTAGTGGCATGAATTCTGTGCAGCTGCAAACTTTACAAGGGCATTTAGGAACATCCTTGCAGAATTATTTGTGGACAAGCAGATCTCAGGGACTGGACAGCAGGACAAGACAAGACAGTGAGCCCTAAGCTCAGCCCCGCCCACTGTCTCTACCTACTTGCCACAATCCGCCCTAAGATGGCGGCGAGCAACTTGGCGGCAGTCCCTGCACTGGCTAGGTGGGACACAAAGACAAGACAGACAGACAAAACACAATGAAGAATAGTAAACAGTCCGGGTCACAACAATCGGGCAGCAAAAGTACAAAATAACAATCCTATAAACGTAGTCAAAGTCCAGGCAATATAGTCAAGGGGAGGCGGCAAGCAAGGGAGGTCAAGGAATAAGGCAAAAATCAGGGATAGCAAATACACAGAAGATACAAGCGGGCAGAGACAAGTCAATAACCAGCAATAAGTGCACAGACTGAGGTTTGTTATATAGGAGGCCAGGGCTCCGGTCCAGAACGTAATTGGACCATCCCCCTGATCTCCAAGCACAGACACCTGAGAACAAGACAGATCCACTGGCAGGATGACCTGTCAGTCACAGCCAAACCAGAACACAGATTAACCCAGACATGGCCAGACAGAACTCAGCAGGTGAAGTCGGGTGTGTCTCCCAACCCAGGTGAGCAATAAACCAGAGTTCACACACAGCAAAACAAAACACAGAAACAGGATACAAGAAAATTAGTGCCTTCTCGGCCGAACAGCACGCGCTATTTTTATTGTACCAGCAGAGTGAACATAAGTAAATCACATTACAAATACAAAGCCAATGCAAAGAAAACTTTAAAACACTTAAAACATGCAACAGCAGTAGCACACGGTAGTCCTGTATGTGTTAGGAGCCTACTCCACTCACTGGGTAATCATGTGTCCTATACCTACAAATAGGCTAAATAATAGCCATAGTGCTCATACATATGTATAACTGGCAAAAAAAGGAAGTATGGATAGTGACCCCAATGTGGCTGTAAATGCCCCACGTGTATCGCTCCCTCTTGTAGCTTCATCAGGAGTTAATTAACATTACTTCAAGACATCTATTTATAGACAAAGTAATTAGCAATAGATACCTGATTAGTAGAGCATGTGTGTCCTATCATGACCTATGTAGTGCTGAGCAAGTGATTTCCCAGTGGGGAGGATTGTCAGTGCGGGTCCTGTGTTTAGTCTTTGACTGACAGATTGTGGATCATGTGGGAGGCTCAGGGAGATAATGCAGATATATACTGCCAGAACTACTGGATGATGCCGCCGCCATCACACGCTGTACTAGTTGAGAGGACAATCTATGAGAGGGCAAATGTGACAATGATGACAAGGAACCCAAAGACAGTATTCATGCCAAGCATGGTGGACAATTGTGACGCATCCAAAGTGGACGAGAGCCTGGTGTTACCCTTTGAATAATATTTGACGGCATATAATGTAATTTTCAATCAAAATGTTATTATTTTCTGAATTTTAGGTTAAGTTTGAAAAAAAAAAATTAGGTAAAGTTTGACAAATTTTTTGACAAAGTTAATTAGCAGAATGGCAGTGGGAAGTGTGACTGGTGTTATTATACCCAAGGGTTACACGTCCAGCCTCACCAATCCCAGCCAGGCCCCATTGCCAGGGCAACATTGACGCCTACAAGCTTGCTGATTGACCTTTTAATAAACTTTATTGGAGAACAACGAACAGACATACAAACAGATGCGTGACTGGTCAGGTATAACTCGAACATGGGGATTTGGGGTATTTGCAGTTCAAGTTCACTCATCCCAACTAGGGATGGTCCGAACCTGCCGAGGTTTGGGTTCGTATGAACCCGAACGCTCGGCATCAGACTCCCGCTGTCTGCCCGCTCCGTGGAGCGGGCAGATACAGCAGGACGAACGCCTGGAAAACTGGGATACAGCCTATGGCTATGGCTGTATCCCAGTTTTCCAGCCTGTCCTCCCGCTGGATCTGCCCACTGCACGGAGCGGGCAGACAGCGGGAATCATTACCGAGGGTTCGGGTTCGGGTTCGTACGAAACCGAACCGAACTCGGTTCGCACCATCCCTAATCCCAACCTATGAAATCTGGTCTTTGGTGTCTATAAGCTTGCATTTTGTCTGCATTTTGGATAATCGGGGCGTTTATATGCACTATTTGGGGTTCAAATAGATTGATGGAGTGCATTGTACAAACGTATGGGGCTACTATGTGATACTTTTCAGAATTTTCCTCATATCCCTTCTTAAAAAGTTGGCAGGTAGAGATAATAGACACATTTATACCTTAAACCTTAACCTAATAATAGGATTTGGAAAGGACAATATTTTTGCAGACCTTGCACCCATTTCACATTCAATTAAAGCAAGTTATATTTAAAATACAATGTTTACTTTACAGGAAAAAAAAAAAGCAGCCATCATTATGGGAGAAAGCAAAGATCATGAATGATGTACTGAGGGAGCCATACTAATGTAATGAGCACAGAGCTGACGGTACGCAGCAATTCAGCCCACTTCTAGACCTTTGCCTGAGAAGTGTCCTAATTAACTTGACAGCAGTTTGGCACGAAGATCTTGAAATTTAGTCATCCACCCAGCAGGCTCCTAACTTAATATCCTTTGGGGGTGTAAGAGTAGACTTAAACTTTCTACTACTTTCTGAGCTCCTTAAGTTAAAAAAAAATCATAAACACATAAAATGATTGTTATATATATAAAAAAAAGCTCACACAGACATACAGATATAAACCTGAATATATAGACAAACTGTATACGGACACATACACAAAGAACATGAAGACGTGCACTCATGGGCATAAACAGATACACACACACACTTTTACACAGTATAAATAGACAGACAAGTTATTAAGAGAAATCACATGTATTTTTTTTGCCTTGGGGTATGTGCACACTTCGGAAAAGTGTTTATTCTATGGACGGACGACAGAATCCGTCCGTGCATAGAACGGAGTCTGTGACACGAGCAGAGATGCGCGCGCCCACCGCAGTCCAAAAGCGGGCGCGAGCGGCGGATTCCGCAACTGATTTTACGTTGATTTTCCAAAATGTGCACATACACTTATATGGCAAATTTCATTATTTTTGCCCACTAGAGTTCTTGGTATATACTAGTATTAGTGAGTACTGGGCAAGTCTTCTGAACTACACGCAGAACAAACAAGCATGTTTACTAAAACTGGCAGGTATTAAAGGAAATTCCCACTAGACAAATCAAATATACCACATAAATATATGTAAAAGAGTGCAAATGTGCTATTTTTAGGGGAAGCAACATACATCATTGTACTGTTCTTCTCCCTAATGGATCTAATTACTTCTTGCTTTTCTCCCTGAACTATGAATCTGCTCTCAACAATTTGTGACATGGAAGAAAATACACCACTTCCTGCAGGACACACAGCAGCTGATAAGTATTGGAAGAATTGAGTTTTTTTTTTTTTTGTTTTTGAATTGAAGTTTTTTTTTAAATAGAACTTTCTGGCACCAGTTGATTTATTTTTTTTCCCTCTGGAGTACCCCTTTAATTGCCAATGTTATCAAATGCTCAAATTGTCTACAGTGCCATCACAGGAGAAATGCAGCATTACATGGATCCTATTAAAATCAATTGGGCTGTGTGTGTAGGTCACTGATGTAAGTGAAGGACACTCTTTGGAGCTGTATACTATTCCAACTATGTTTGTTAAGGGTAGCTTCACACGGGCGGGCTCGCAGCGAGATTCTCGCTGCGAGCCCGGCAGGTCCTGTCAGTTTCCATAAACTACATACTTGCTGCGGACCGCAGCGAGTATGCAATTGTACCGCGCTTAAGCCCTTCTACTCCCGCCGGCTCCCCCGCTGTAAGCAGCATACATTACCTGTCCTTGCTGCTCGGGTCCGGCGTCCTGCTCTCCCGCCCGGCCAATCAGTGGCTGCGGCTGGGCAACACACTAATTGGCCGGACGGGAGAGCAGGACGCCGGACCCGAGCAGCAAGGACAGGTAATGTATGCTGCTTACAGCGGGGGAGCCGGGCGGGAGTAGAAGGGGTTAAGCGCGGTACAATTACATACTCGCTGCGGTCCGCAGCAAGTATGTAGTTTATGGGAACTGCCAGGACCTGCCGGGCGCGCAGCGAGAATCTCGCTGCGAGCCCGCCCGTGTGGAGCTACCATAAAGGGAGAATAAATTAGAGAGGAGCGAACCTCGAGCATGCTCGAGTTCATCCGAACCCGAACGTTCGGCATTTGATTAGCGGTGGCTGCTGAAGTTGGATAAAGCCCTAAGGCTATGTGGAAAACATGGATATAGTCATTGGCTGTATCCATGTTTTCCAGACAACCTTACAGCTTTATCCAAGTTCAGCAGCCCCCACTAATCAAATACTGAACGTTCGGGTTCGGATGGACTCGAGCATGCTCGAGGTTCACTCATCTCTAAGAATGATCTAACAATTTCTTTGAGGCTAGGTCCACACAACATAAATTAAATTAATTTTAAGGTAAAAATATAATAATGCACTCCATTGAAGTCAATGGGGAAAGTGGACAGCAGTATAAACCCAGCCTGAAAATAGGGTCTCCCCTCTTTTGCATGGAGATATATCCAGTACACACGGATAACATTTTTCCCCCAGACAATTCCAATGCTAGAATGTGGAGGAGGGTGTTCTACACATGACGGTCTGACAGACACACTTACTGACGTCGTATCACATATGTGAAATATGCGAATTAACAAATATATTTTTATACATACTGAAGTCTCACAAATTATGGGAGCGATTTCTGAAGATCCTTCCCTGTCAGGTGATAATTGCCAAAGGACATGTTAGACACGTTTAGAAAATCATCTAATAGAGATACAGGGAGAGAAAACGGCAAACCTTAGAGGTGCTTCCCATGACTGGCGAGAAACAGATGGCTTTTTCAGGGAGCGCAATTGATTGCAGTCAGTGGAAAAAAAAAAAAAAAAAACGACTTTATTTAAAAGGCAAATTATACATCCTTTGCACAGGTTCTAGAAAGAGCAATCATCTCACTAGAGTTGCATTGTCAGTGAGAATGGAAAGACATAATTCTATCAGGTTCATTTAATTCCTTTTATGTTTTGTCATAAACAACCAGAATATTACTCGCTAACTCCCAAACAGCAATCATATGTCATTCTGGGTCAACATCCTCACAAATAATGATTTCCAAATTCCTCTTTCTTATGTTTGATGATAATATATCCATCAGCACACATCAAATAAAGCCACAAATGGAACATTTCACAGATGGGATATTTGCTCTCTGGTTATTTGTCCCTTTGTACATATTTTATTTTACACTGAGATGTTTAGACTGAGAACCTGCAACTCGGTTTTCTTTCATCTATGCGAAAAAGGTCCTCAGTGCAAAGATCTGTAGTCCTGGAGGAGCTCATTCTGGGGGAGGTTTTGTATCATCTATATGGAATGGCAAATCTTCAGGATTAAAGAAAACCTGCCATCATTCCTGACTAGACATGAGCGCAACTCGAGCATGCTCGACTTCAATCGTTCGCCATTTCATTACAGGTGGCTGATGAAGTTGGATGCAGCCTTAGGGAGTCCTGGAGAACATGGATACAGCCATAAGTTGTACTCCTATTACTATGCCATTGTTAATAACATTGGTTGTATGTTTGAGGTTGTTGTTCTGCCACAAAATAAAAATTTGGGGCCATCATACTTTACAGTATATTTTTTTACACCTGCCTAAAACCTTTGCACAATACTGTATAATGAGTTTACATGATTGGACACCTTTTATATGGAAGAACTGTTTCTCTATGTTAATCTCTCTTGTAAACAGCCTTAAGTGTGTTTACCTCCCTATTTGCAGCCTTTGTGAGCTTCCCTCCATATATGCTCTCCCAACTGCCCACTCTTTAAGCTGCAGTTTACAACCTCCTTACCACCCCAGCTGCTTTCTCTGCCATGAGAGAAGGGAGGAACTGAGTAGAAACCCTATCAGTAATGGCCCTATTCCACCAACAGATCTGACGACCATTATCTGCCAAAGATTTGAAGCCAAACCCAGGAATGCATTTGAAAAGAGGAGAAATCCAGTCTTTCCTTTATGACCTGTTCTCTGTTTATAGTCTGTTCCTGGCCTTATATCTTGAATGTGTGAACAGGTCAAAAAAAGGACTCCCCCCCACCCACACACACAAAAGTATGTTGTAAATAATGTGAATTATCTTTACACCCTTACTCAATCACAACAATTTTTCTCTACTGAGTGTGCAGTCTTATAGACTTCAATAGAGTACACTACTTCATTAAAAATACGTCCGTATTTTTAACTCAAAATTACAGCTGTATTTTGGTATTATTTTACAGGCTATGAACATAGCTTTAAAAGACAATATAATAAACAGTGTCTGGACAGTTTTGTCGGATGCAGGTTTAGCAGGTATTTTAGACCCCATGTTCCGGATTAACAGTGTTTTACTTTAAATAAATGTCATCTCCTGACATTTAAGTTCTCCCCTGAATAGCGTAAAAAAGCACTGAATTTGTCATTTTTTGCCAGCGTTATGCAAGCTAGATTTGAGATTTGTCCCAGTTAGCATTTCAGTACATTTTGAAGTGTGGTAAGTTAAGCAGTCCTGACATTTGCTGATCTCTGAAGCTAATTGCTCAAATGGCCCTCATTTATTATCGTCTGAAAGTCTCTGACCTTCTGC
Organism: Dendropsophus ebraccatus; assembly: GCF_027789765.1. Lineage (NCBI taxonomy): Eukaryota > Metazoa > Chordata > Amphibia > Anura > Hylidae > Dendropsophus > Dendropsophus ebraccatus. The sequence goes on from NC_091460.1 coordinate 47,713,753, forward strand.
CTTGTTTTTATTTGACATATTACCGCCACCTACCTGTAGATATAATTTAACTAATAAGCACTTCAGTGATATGTGTCATGTAAGTTCCACGAGCATGACCGCTACTCTTTTTTATTTATTTTTTTTTTTTACAGATACTGTTTTTGTGATATTAGAGTCAATGTTCAGCTGTAGAGCCCTTGCTGCCCCATTAGATCTTTAAATAGAAAAGAGCATGATGATCTATGTGATGTCATGTGCCTGATGTACGTCTTTGGGATACAGATCTGTCACATGCAGAATCTTTCCAATTGTATAAGTGCTATGGCTCCTTGCACTGTGCGCAGATTATCTACCATAGATAGGATATCAAAGAATATCATGTTCTTAGATTATTATTTATTTATTTTTTACTTTTGTGTATTACAATATTATTTATATTGTTATTGTCTATAAGGACTATATACATAAAATTATGAGCACTAATATAAAAAATGCATTGTGAAACAGCATGCAATATAAGAAGATGGCTAGATGGCACATGGTTATGTTCAGACAGGACAATGAGGAACCACAGGAGATTCAGAACAATAAATTTATGAACCTACTTGTGCCTGATGCATTCAGCATATATAGAGTGCTACTTGTAAGACACTGAAAATTGTGTTGATTTGAAGACTATAGATTGCAGAAAGAAGAACTGAACTTGTTAGGTTCAAAAAATAAAGAAGTGTTGGTCAAAATAGTCAATGGTTGGAGATGAGTCTAACGAGCATTCTGGTGTCCATCTAAACCCAAGTGTGTAGCATTTGATTGGTTGTGGATGCAGCCTAAGGAATCCTGGAAAACATGAATACACCTGGAAAAAATAGATACAGCCTATGTCAATGGCTATATCCATGTTTTTCAGGAAGCCTTAGGACAGCATCCAACTTCTTCGACCACCGCAAATCAAATGCCACCCACTCGGTTTCGGAAAAACCCGAGGATGCTCAAGTAGTTTCCTATCGAAAGTGAGTAACACAGGAAAGGCCCTGGGGTTGATATTGTAAAAAGAGAATAGGAGAGAAGACCCACCTCTGTTCAACTGTTTGTGTCTTCAGCTGAATTTGGTGTGACTGTAGGTTTGGCTTAGGACCATGCTTAGGAGAGGGGTCTATGTACCCTTTAGATTTTTACCCTTGCTCCAGTATGTAGAAATTGGACCTTTGCCTTTACATCATACCAGGTCGCTTCTGATTCCCAGTGGTCCCGGTAAGGGTAGCAAATGGCCCATCGGACTAGAAAACATGACTGTAGGGCAGGTAAGGCAAAGGGGGATTCAGACATAGGTCTTGGGCAGGAAGCAAGACAATGTAGTCAGGAACATGCAGATGTTCTTGTCCCTTATTGCTTCTTCATGTAGTCTATGTATGCTCAATTCCCTCATTGGCACATTCTGTATACCTATTGGTGACACAGCTTTAATGAACATATAGTATTATATTGGGAAAAACTGCGATAAATCCGGAAACCAACATTTATCCCAATATAATTGTGAACGTCAATGTATATATATTGTAAATGACAAGAAAAGCAAGGAGGAGGGCTTCTGTCAGTCCCGTGCTCTATATGAAGTCTTTTTTTCTTTCTAGTCTGACGCAGTGCTCTCTGCTGCCACCTCTGTTCGTGACAGGAACTGTTCAAAGCAGCAGATGTTTCCTATTGGGATTTACTACTGCTCGGGATAGTTCCTGTCACAGACAGAGGTGGCAGCGGAGAACACTGTGTCAGACTGGGAAGAATACACCACTTCCTGCAGGGCATAAAATATATAGGCTAAAATGTAACTTTTATTATGTTCCATCAATAAAATATATGTATAGAATACAGCAGTGTATTAAAATATCAATACACTTATCAAAAATTAACTTCTATTGGGTCCACAGTTTTCCCTATAGGGGATGGGACACTGGGTGCAAGTTGGGCCTGGGGACCTATTGTTAACTCTGTAATGCCCTCAACTAAGCCCTGGACTAAGGTGGGGTGGTCGGCCTAATAAGCACACTGCTTCTCTTGAACCTAAACCTTTTGTTCCCTGATGATTCCTTGATTCTTGGTTAGCAATACTGTAGCTTTGTAGTTTAGTGACCCACTAGGGCCTTCATTTTTATACCTTACTAAACTCACCACAACAAGGACCAGACCTGTAACTGTGGTGATACACAGCAGCTGATAAGTACTGGAAAGCTTGAGATTTTTTAAAGCAACTCTGTACCCACAATCTGCCCCCCCCCCCAAACCACTTGTACCGTCAGATAGCTGCTTTTAATCCAAGATCTGTCCTGGGGACCGTTCGGCAGGTGATGCAGTTATTGTCCTAAAAAACAACTTTTAAACTTGCAGCCCTGTGTCAACTTGGCATGGCCTAGAGTGTCTGTGCCCTAGGATTGAACTGCCCCTCTATCCCTCCTCCCTGCCCTCCTCATCATTAGGAATTCCCCCAGGATTTTTCCTGCTCATCACATATCTGAACACTGCACAGGTGCCTTAACGATCTAGCACATGTGCAGTGTTCAGACAGTTGATGATTAGGCCAGGGGGCATTCCTAATGGCGGAGGAAGGGCGGAGAGGCGTTGCAATCCTAGGGCACAAACACTCTAGGGCCACGCCAATTTGACACAGTTTAAAAGTTGTTTTTTAGGACAATAACTGCATCACCTGCTGAACGGACCCTGGGACAGATCTTGAATTAAAAGCAGCTATCCGACAGAGCCGCTTTAAATAGAAGTATATTACAAATCTGTAAAACTTTCTAGCACCACTTGATTTGAAACCATTTTTTTCTCCAGAGTACCCCTTTAATTAGAAATATGCTTATGCACAGGACTTGCCGGGTGTTGTATGGTGGTATGCATCTCACCACTCTGGATCTGAAGATTGTAAGAGAACTGAACTTTGGAGGTACATTTTAAGTATCCATTCATCAGCTGCAAAGGCTTAGAGGGAACATTGCCTGTGATCACCTGCAGTCTGCTGGGGACACAGGTCACAGGTCAAAGTTTTATAAATGAAGAATACTCTCCACATTTTCCCTTGCTATTAGTATGCACACAGTGCCCGGTGGCAGTCCTCCATTTATTGTCTTGAATATATTCAGACGCCTTGTTCGGAATGAATAATCTCCCAGTTAAGTTACAGTACAGGTGTGTTTAGCTCAGGTTATTTCATAGCTGTCTGCTCAGTTTAGAGGACACTTTCTGAGATTAATTGGTACAAATTCGGTATACATTTACCTTGTGCTACCATCTGAACCCGAGAAAGCAATTTATTCTCCCTTCTCCTTGAGGAATGTATGTGCCACTGTTTGACTAAGACTCCTCATTCGTATAATGTCATTCATAGATGTTTAATTCCAGGCATCTCCTTCTAATTTGGGGGAGTGTTCGGGCTCTGAATAACTTGTTAATTTTTCTTGCTGCTTATCCTCATATGAATAAAATGTGAGGATTTTGCTCGGGCGCACTCAACTTGATAAATGATGTGACTTTTCTATCTTATTATCTCTTCGCGTTGAGAACATTTCCAGTAAAAATCTTGTTTAGGAACAACATGAAACTGACACACAGCATATGCATTCACAGATTTATATTCCTTATTGCAAAGTGAATCTCAATTTCCATGTATCCCTTAAAACTAGAGCAGTATAAAAGCTTTTAGAGTTTGGTGGATTACACAGCAGTACCCTGTTTTTTTTTTGTGGTTTATGGAGTTATTATGATAATCTATTTTTCAACAGCGGGAAATTATTGGGTACTTCTTCAGATAAGTCCATACCGCTGCATATGCCAGTTACACATCTCTGAGTGTGGTAGGTTTTCTCCCCCCCCCCCTTAACTTTAATGAATCTTTCACAGATAGTGTGTCCCCAGACACAGCAAAAGCAGCTGAATTTCTGCGCTGAATCAGCGCTGAAATTTCAGCCGTTAAAATAGGTGCAGAGCTAATTTCAATTGTGTTGAATGGAAATTCTGCTCTGCAGTTCACACGGTGGAATTTCCGCACTGAACTAATCCGCTTTCCGCCAGAAGAATGAACATGTTCATTCTTCCGCTAGCGGAAGCCTATACAAACCAATGGGGCTCTGTTTTTCTGTTTCAGCGCGGAATACGCGCGTATTCAGCGCGTAATACAAGCGTAATACAAGCAGAAATTATGCGCTGAATCAGCGCGGAAATGGGGAAAAGGGGGGGAGGAGGATTCTAGTATATATTCTGGTATAGTCTAGTTTACTCGCCAAATACTTGCTGAATTTCAGCGCTGAATGTATGCGGATTCAGCGCGGATTCCTCGAGTATTCCACACTGAATTTGTCAAGAGCTGATTACGAGCTGAACACTTTCCTAGCAGAATACGCAGGGATTCTGCTTACATTCTGCTTATATTCTGCTCGGAATTCAGCGTCAGTTGATTTCAGGCGGAAATATTTCCTCGCGTAATCCGCCCATTTTGCTCTGTGTGAACGTAGCCTTTGTGTGAAGGAGAATCTGGTAGCATGTTTGAATTTCCTCTAGCACCTCTACTGGGGAAATGAAGCATTACACAGCTCTCAATAGGCCATCCATGTAATGCACCAACATGTTAGGTCCTCCAGAGTGAGGGATTCCTTTTTGAAGTCTATTTAAAAAAAGGTTGTTCGGAGGGGAATTTAAAAATGGTTCTACACCAGACGTGTGAAACGTTTTTTGGAGTGACAGAAACAATGGCTCTTAAGAATTGCCCTTAAATGAAGGCAACATACAGTAAACTAGTGACAGAAATACGGAACAGAATAGTGCATTACTTACATCATTCTGTTCAGCCATTCTCCTGGTATGCAGGAGAATGGACGTCATTCCGCAACCACTCCCTCCACTCTCTGGCTGCTAATGGACAGCTGTCTGCCTATATACAGTATAGTATATACTTTGTACACATATATACAGTATAGACAGAGAACTAGCAATCAGCAGCCGGTGGGCAGGGTGAGCTGGTGCTCATGAACATTGAGGACTACTGAGCACATAATAGAGATGGCTAGTGTCAGGAGCCAGCTGCCATGCTCAGCTCCCAGCACCGCTGGAGCGTACGGCCGGCCTTCTGCATATGTCAATGCTGGAGCGTATGGCCGGTTGTTAGGGACGCAGCGGCGTCACCTTTGTTGTTGCCATGGCTGGGCATTCACCACCTCAGGCCTATCAGTCCACTTGTAATGTGTTTTCATTTATTGACTGGTAGCCAGCACCGTTAGTCAGCTTTACATAGAGGAATGGGGCTGGGACTCCAGCCTCCATAAATATGCTCCCATATGTCCTTCCTAGAGCCTCAGTACTCGAGAGTGACTAAGCTAGCGTTATCCTGATAGAAGTCCTGATTTCCTAAGTCTGTTTTTTTGCTTCCTGACTTCCCTTTTCACTCATGACTTTGTACCGCACCGACCGTCTGTTACCGACCTTGCTTCCTAAACCCCTTGTCCGCGTTTTGTGTTTACACCTTTTTAGGCTAGGGACTGTCACCCAGTTATCTGCTGCCACTTACAGCAGTTGCGGTAAGCAGACAGGGACAGTGGGGCGGGTGTCAGTGCTAGGGCCTCACCTGTTTCGTGCCCTTCAGTCCTGTACCTGACAGCTAGTGTGCAGTGCTCAGAGTCCTTGGTATTCAAGAGGATATCTCCGAATCAGCTGCACAGAACAATGTGATACACATGATGCCAACTTTTGTACAGCTTCTCTGTCACTAGTTTATACTACTCTTAGCTAGGACAGTATAAACCTCCTGACAGTGTCTCTTGAAGATCTCATATGAGCTGAATTTATGTAAATGCAAACTTTTTTCTATTAAGGTTTATTGCAATTAAACGTTATTTATTTTATAAATAAAATCACAAAGTTCTTAGTATTTTTGTGCAGAAAAATTACAGAAAAGCAAAAATCTTTTTAAACCAATAGAATGCCCTGCCTCCCCCTTCGTTGCCGGACGGTGCCCGTGAGTAAACTTAGAAAGCCTTATGCATTGCAGCAGATTAATCTGCTAATGTCAAATGTGGAATTCTTTGAGATGAAGGACATTGGACTGATATTATTGTTTCATGCCTGAATTGATAATGCAGTAAAAGTTAATAGATAAAAGATATGCCGTTAATAACCTTGGACCTCATGGCCTTTTATCAAAAAAAAATTTGGTTCACATGTTTCAGTGACGGAGAACACTGGACTGCTATCCAACTTTCCAAAAGTACATTCTATGTATTATATATTTGTGGGATCGGAGTAGGATATAGTCCTATCATGTTATGCCTTACAGTAGCTTAAATATGAGAATGGGATTCAATTAAAATGAAACACAGTTAATGAAATAGAGTCATATAGAGCAGTATACAGTACTATAGCACAATAGAGCAAGTTTCATACATTGGTCAAAGTTAAATAGAATGTTTTCTATTCTATCTCTAATTTTTAAGCATTTCCACACAGAAAACATTTGTATCTCTTATGCAGCCCATCTACTCTTTACTCTCTGTAACAAGAACAACCACACAGAACCTATAAATTACCAAAAATCAGGCAACATTTTACTGCTTACTCTGGTTTTTAGCTTTTGTGTTTATTTTTTTATTCTAATCTAGTTTTTAATCTAGCAGCTTTGTTTTGCTGCTAGAGAAATTGATCCATGCCATATTTTACTTGTATCTGGTTGTTCGTGTGGCTCGTGCCTCCCCAAGGTTATTTAACGTACCCATTTACCTCTGTGAGAGGTAGAGGAGCAGGGACACTTGTCATTTTGACAGGAGCCCCAGCTCCTATATAGTAAAAGCAACGTGCTATGTATGGTAGTTTGCTGTATGGCCCCCAGAGGTGAGCGGAGATGCATAGCCACCTGGTCATAGAAACATAAAAGATTGTTGGCAAAAAAACACCACTGGCTTCATCTAGTCTGCCCTTTTAGTATCTCCTTCCTATCTTAGGATAGATATATGTTCATCCCAGAAAGGTTTACATTCTGTTTATTGTAGATTTACCAACTACATCTGCTGGACTTTTCTTCTGAGAGTATAGGGTTCAATACGAGTTTGTGTCTAATCAGAATTTATTTTTAAGGCCTGACTACTATAAAAAGCAGATTGGATTCTAGAGGACTTGCAGATGTATTACATTGACTAATTTCCCCTAAGGATAATATGTGATCATCAGTGGGTCTGTATTAAGAAAAGGGATTGTTCTAATGGGAGACAACTGTTGCAATTTACATTCCAAATGGCTGATACTGTTACATGGCTGTTAGGACATGGAGACACACGGTACCTTTCATATATCCTGCTGTGCTTCCAGAATATAGAAATAAAAATTATTCCTTGTTGTAAAGTGTCAAAGAGCCTTGAAGTGCTGAAGTCTCTAATGCCTCTTCAAGCCCCCTCTCATCCCTATCCCTGCTTTATTGTCAAATGGAAACTGAGCCCTGATTCCAAGTCTCACAAGTATGCCCAATATGAAAGTATGGGGAAGCCTCTTTGACACTTTGAATCACAGAATAAAAGCATTTTTCTATGTTATGGAAGCACAGACACACATATGAATGGTATCATGTATCTCCTTGACCAAACATCTATCTAAAAGTGTCAGCAATTTAGACTGTGATTGCCTCTGACACATTCACTTGATGCATTGTTAAATAATGGGTAAGACAAGTTTTTATCCTACTTTGTATTTCAATTAAGATTTAAGACCTAGGGAGCTCCTTTAAGTTGATTTAGAAAAGTGGGGATTTTTAGGGACATACTTTTTGAATCACTAACACTGTGACTTAGACATTCTGCAATCTAGCGCCCGATTACTAAGAGGAGTAATGGTGAAATTATTGGAACAAGTTGTCTAATTGGTATTTTTTCGGAGAATAGAAGTTTTGCAGGAAGACAGCATTTCTAATAAATGACACATTGTAGCTCTGCAGAGAAGCTTCGATGTGACTCAGATCCTGCTGCTACACAACACATTATAAAGAATTAGCAATTGCATTGTTTTACATTGTTTAAATGTAAATGACATGCGTATGCAGAATATCCTAACAATGCAGATTTTTTGTATCCATTCTTTGCTGAACTTTTAGTCTGTTGATGGTGACTAATACTTTATTCCCTGGCAAAACCTAAAGCCCAGGCTCAGCAGCATGGCACATTTAAACTCACTTATTTCCTGTCGGTAAAAGCTTGACTTAATGTCAGCAATATGTCAGCATCATACATGACACAATGAAAGGTCAATGCTGTATGGGATAATATATTTGGCTTTTACATGACATATATTTGTTCAAACTTAAGGTCTGGCCAATCTTAAAGGATTGTTCACATATCTACGGAGTAGATTACAAGCCATAGGATGAAAATATAGGATATTGGTACAAAACAAAGGCTTTAAGGGATTTTCCAGGATTAGATAAACATGGCTGCTTTCTTCAAGCAACAGCATGACTCCTGTCTCCAGTTTGGGTTTGCAATTAAGCTTATTCACTTCATTGGAACTGCATAACCACTCCCAAATTGGAGAGAAGAGTAGTGCTGTTTCTGGAAGAAAGTAACCATGATTTTATAACCTGGATAACACCTTTAATATTTTGGATATGTCAAACAAATGCCCCAAACTAAGGAGCACTTATTATATACTGTATAATGAATCAGATTTTTCAATCTGACAGGGACAATATAAAGACAAAGTTACAGGAAAGAATTTAATATTGTTTTCGTTACACAACAGTGTTACAATGTGCTTGGTGTTTGCAATTTACTTTAAGGACACCATATGCTTGCTGGTTACAGTATACTTAAAACTGGTGATGCAGAAGACGTGAACATTTAACGTAACAATAGTTTAAATAAATAAACTCTAACTCTAGGCAAGTCAGTGTCAGGTTCACATAGCATTTATTTTGATGTTCCTTTCACATATACCTCCTCAGCTTGTCTCGGATAAACCTTATTTTCACATGTAACTTGGTTGGCAAAACTCTTCTTCTCTAGTGCTTACCGTACCTGGCTCTATTCCTGAAGACTTCTTCTACACTCATAAAAGTAACCTATTAAGGCCTTGTTACAGCCCACAGGGCAGCCAACTTTACACTGGACTTAAGCTTCTCAGAGTGTCATTTAACAAAGCTCCTCCATGCCGGGCTATAGCCTTCCCAGGGTTAAAGCGTCCTGTGACCAAAGTTTTCTTGGCTCTCTTGATAGTTCTCTTTCAGCACCCAGAAGACTTGACCTAACTCCTCCTTGGTGCTGAGAAGCCCAAGCCACTTCAGCAAACGTCTCACACAGCCTCTCAAGTTCCTGTGGCTTAACTAGCCCAGTACACAGCTCTTAAGCATCAAACATCTTCCTTCCGTAAACTAATCGACTGCTTCCTTGTGATGTTCACAAGGCCTTGCCATATGATATCCCAAGGCATCTATTGCCTGTTAGTTTTAAAAAAACACACTAAGTGACCAATGGCACAGCATCCTCACATATTCTTCATCACTCACTGTAGCCTTAAGCCCTCTCATTTGCAATGAACAAGCCATACTAGCTTTCAGTCCAACAATGCTGATGAATGAGTGGCTCTGACCTCCAACTATCTGATGTATCACCAGTGTACAAGCCCAAGCCTATCAATCCCATAGGTCAGATCTCACATCACACACAGACTCTTGTTTTCTTGACCTATACTGTTCTAGGCCAAAGGTAGCACCTGCTCTTGTCTTTGCTGCCAGTTAGAATGACGGGGAATGGTGACACATCAAAGTACCATAGCTATATATATAGTGTTAGAACTATCTTGCATGGGGGGGGGAGCATAATGATTACTCAATTACATACTGATATGCCTCCACTCCCCCACAGCTCCTCTTTCAGGCTGCTATACCAGAGCAAACCCCCATTACATGGGGCGACATAGAGGAACAAAGGAGCGCTGTCATTGCTCGCTTGCTACCCGTTCCCCACTTCCTGCTGCCGTTATTGCATGTACCGGCAGTGAGCGGGTAAGTGCAGGGGAGCTGCGGGGGGGGGGGGGGGGGGCTGCACGGGTGATCGCTAGATCCCATAGAGGAGAGCGGAGGTCTGCTGCCGCCGTTCCTATTCCATGATGGGGCTCCAGCAGATCGCTGCTATCACAGACGTTTGTCTTTCAACATGTTGAAATACAAACGACAGCAACGATCAGCCGACATAATTCATGTCAGCTAATCGTTGTTTTCTATTACACAGGACAGTTATTGGCCGTAACAGCCGATATCAGCTGAATACGACCAATAATCGTTCCGTGTAATAGGGCCTTATGCTGGGCAGGAAGACCATGGTGACTGATGTTACCGGCTGATCATGTCCATTACAGATTACGGTGCTCTAAATTGTTGCTGGCAGTAGTCAGAAAGCCACACAGGGAGAGGAGGACTACCACACTGCTAGTGGCTAAAAGCCCTGACATCATATCTAACGTGACTGTTCCCTCAGATAGTCAAGTAACAATTACCCTCAGACTTGAAGTTCACCTGCTCTGACAAGATAAAGATAACAATTTTATTCAGTCATTTCTTGACAATATCTCATTCTGGGAAACTGACCAACATGGTCTAAATTTCTGCTCCCCAAAGGCTTATCGTCTGGCTTCCCAGGACTTCAGAGCAGCTAACCAAAACAAAGGAAATGACATATCCCAGAAATACAAAACTCATATTAAATATACAGCTCATGCCATTTAGACTAAAGAAAGTTATTGATGTCAATGGGACGTTTATAAAAAAACTTGCTACCATGAAATTGCTATGTAATCCATCAGCTTTCTGATATGGAGCAGGAAGAGATGAGTAGATGCATACGATTCTTTATGGGGAAAAAGATTCAGTATAAATTGGAACTCATTGATTAAAATCCCTGTTCTCTCTATTCATAGGAGTCCAGTGGACTCATTCAATTGTAGGACCATCCACTGGACTCCGAAGCTTGGAAAGATCAGAGATGTCAGTCAATAAATGACAAGTTTACTGAACCTTTTCCCACAAAGATATATATGATAAGCTCTTTTTCCTCTATAACATCATACTCATAGACTAGATCGCATTTTCATGATGCCAGATTCCCTTTAATAAAACTGTGCAGCAGACCAGAGACAGGTCAGATGTTGCCAAGGGGGAAGTGTACCTGTGGGCTTGCTGGGACCTTTGGCGTTATTCCAGTCACAGTTGTGGTCATACTGTCCTAAGGGTCCGCACATTCTATGGGCTGTCACAATGTAGGAGGGGGCTGCACAGCAGGTGCAGATGGTGAGCACCCCAATGCACACAGTGTATTAAATAACAGTCTTTGCGGACCTCAAAATACTGATCATGACAATTATTTTCGGACGTCTTTAGCAAACACTGGACGTTATTTTTTGTTGTTCTATTTTCACCATCCGTTCACCGTTTTTACTGTTAAATTCAATGGACTTTTCAATTAAAGACACCCCCAAAGGGCAATAAGTCTACCAAAACTAGAATAATGTACCAACAGCCGATGTTGCACTGATGGGTGGCCAAACAGCGAACTGATGGACGGCATTTTTTCTTTTCAAAAACAGAGAGGAAATACCGTTGTGGGTGCATAGCCTGAAGGTGTTGTTTCTACTGAAGCCATAGAGGGGCTCGCCTGCACAATATCCCAATTATTATCTAGCATCGAGGGGCAATGACAATTGATGACTAAGGATCCTGATAATGCCCGCCCATGCTATTCTTCTCTCCATAAGTAAATGGCACTGTTTGTCTTTTTATAGACTTGTATGAAGTGTGATGACATAGGAGAAGTAATAAGCTGAATCATGACAAACAATCGCTCTTACTTTGGCTAATTGCTCAATATGAAAGTCTGATGTATTATGATGAGACTTGGAGAAGTGATATTTGACAAACATTGCAATTAGAGAAAATGTCTGTCTCAAGGAGTCAATTTTTTACTAGGCCAGAAACAACCACACAAGTCCATCTGCTGAAGACACGATCCGGATAGAGCTACCCAGCATATGCAATTGTAGTAAATTGTACACAGTTTCAATGGCAAAAGTCTGAAGGAATCATCTGGAGGACTGGAACAGTAAGATGTAAAATGCAATAAGACAGAAGTCTCAAACGCAACGTAAGAATTAATCAGTTTTGTTAGCATCTAACAGATTGCAAACCTAGCAGGGTAGAAGACATTCAAAGGTCCTGCTGTGAAACTTTAGCAGACACCATCGACACGAGATGGAGGTATGAGCTGGTATGCTGATAAACTATTACTGCCACTAGGAACTAATCCGAAGAAACTTAAAGAACTTTCCCTTTCTTAATGGGATGTTGGCAACTGTGAAACTTGCATAATTGCAAAGCTAATAATGTTTTCTGATTCCTCTAGAAAGGACCTTGATGTCGTCTTGTATAGAAAGTAAACACAACATTTCTAATTAATAGGATCCAAAATAGCCATTATAAACTGAAGTTTCAGCCTTTATTAACATTGAGAATGTGGTCGACGTATCCTCTACTCATATTTCTTTTTTACCATTTTCTGCACTGCAGAAAACATTTTTTTGCTATTTGGCAGCCATCCACATGCAAGCAGACGACTTTTCCATGGGTTCATTTCGACTTATGTGAATACCCGTGACAGCTCATCAACACATGAATGCCTAGAATATACTAACATATAAACATCCAAATAGTCTACCAGCCATACCAATTTACAGCATTGATGAAGCAACACATTACTATTATTACTATTTTTCCTTTATACCATTTTTGGTACATAAAATCTAGTTTACTAAGTAGTAAAAAGACACAACTAAGGGGTACTCCAGCTAATACAAAACTATAAAGATTTGTAATTTACGTAAAGCATCTCTTTTGTTCATGTATGCACCAATAACCTGTACTTTGTTCCAGTCATCTGTTTATCACTGTTTACGCCGACGGGACCGATCTCGTATACATTTATGTTGTTACTGCTTCTTTTCCTCTAACCCTATGTAGGGTTCTACATTGTACATCGTACACTTTTCATTGTAAATGTCTATAGCTTCCTTTTCAATAAAAAGAGATTTGGTAAAAAAAAAAAAAAAAGATTTGTAATTTACTTCTATTTAAAAATCTCAAGTCTTCCCATACTTATCAGCTGTTGTATGTCCTGCAGGAAGTGATGTATTCTTTCCAGTCTGATACAGTGCTCTCTGCTGCCACCCCTGTCTGAAACAGGAACTATCCAGTTCAGTAGAAAAGCCCAATAGAAGCCTCTCCTGTTCTTGACAGTTCCTGTCTTGGACAGAGGTGGCAGAAGAGAGCTCTTTGTCAGACTGGAAAGAATGCACCACTTCCTGTAGGACGTACAGAAGCTGATAAGTATGGGAAGACTAGAGAATTATATTTTGTTTAGTTTATATTTTAGTTTTTCTCATGGAGATCAATGCAGTACATGTAGTACATTTCTATGCTCAATTGCTTCAGTCTTCTAGACACAAGCTGCAACAGTTGCTAATGTGGAGCAGCCCAGGAAGCCTCACTGACCTTGGATCGACTCCCCATGATCTTGCTGGGGGGTGTAGATCTGGCCATCAGACCACCAATGTAGGCCATTTAAATGCTGCTGCCACTTTTGACAGTGGCATCTAATTGGTTAAATAGTCGTCACGTTCAATCGCTCTGTGCCAGCTATTAGCGTTGGCCCCTAGTTGCTTTCCCATTATTGGTACCACGACACAACTGTACATCTGGGTGTAGGTATGAGTTAATGTCCTCATGTACTGTGAGGGTTGCTGACACCTAGTGGTTATTTTATATTAACCAAGAGCAAGTGAGTTGTGCACTTACAGTAGCTGTAGATTGTTAATAGAAAAGGAAGCTATGGCAATTGGGAGGTGCTTTGATCTGCTCCAATACCCTCTCAATCCTGAGTTTATCCTGTGCCTGAATGGAGGAAGTCAGAGTTTATCTAGAGTAGTGTGTGAGGAGACTAAGAACAGTCTGGCCCTCTCTTCTGTAGCCTAGGCCTTTAAAGGGAATGTACCATCAGGCCTGGGCTGAAGCACTGGAGGCGGGCTGAGCTGTAGTGGCGCTACGATCCAGGGACCAGTAAGCCCCGCTTCATTGACACTTTTCTTTTTTTTATGAAAATAAAAACATACAGTAAAACATAGGTAATAAAGGTTTGATCTGAATGCTTTTATTGATATTTAGAATTCAACAGAGAAGAAAAAAAATCTCATAACCCTGCACTCGGATCATGGAAGAATAAAGATTTATTGATAGAATGACACGTTTTGAGATTGGTAGGACCTATTCCTCACGTACATGCATCACTCTGATCTTGAAACATGTTGTTCTCTGGCAATGAATCTTCATTCTTCCACAACTTGCAAAAAAAGGAGTCCGTGGAGCCTCAGTTGCGAGTTTCAAAACGCGGGAATAGCCAGGTATCCCTCCAGGGAAGGAAACCTGTTGCCAAGAGGTGGATCCCAGTGGGAAGATCATCAAACCACCCTGATACGTAGCCCCTCAAGTCCCACTCAGCTGCGAGTATTGAAACATAAATAGGGAAATACCAAGGTGGCCACTTTTACATCAAAAGGGCCCACAAAAGGTAACGCCCTGGTATTCCCTATTTATGTTCCAATATTCACAACTGAGTGGGATCAGGGTGGTTTAGTGATCTCCTCACTTGGAGGCATCCCCTTGGCAACAGGTTTTCTTTCCCCGGAGGGATATCCGGCTATTCCTGCATTTTGAAACTAGCAACTGAGGCTTCACAAACCCTTTTTTGCATATTGAAATTTATAGGGGGCAATATATCAATGGAGACTCTTGAGAGAGTATTCATTGGATTTTTTTCCACTGTTCCCCCAGTTTTGTCATTCTTCGACAACCCAAGTGTAGCACCATCAATGAGATCCATTTCTTCATTAAATTCTGTGTATTCCGGTGAGGTTCCACCAAACGGAAAGGACTGTATGCGGTAGCAGTGGGCCATCTATCTCCAGCAGGATGGGGCTAAATCATACAGTTCTGTCCCCTTGCGAGCTTGTATAGATGTTGTGCCCTGTGTACAGCACCATAAGGTGAGTGAGTTTTTTTTGCTCCCACATTTATACACCAGTAGATATGCTGCACGAGTGCTTTTTGCTTCATGTTCTAGTTGATCAATATTTATCCAGTGTTGCCACCAGCTTGGTAGGAAGTCAGGGGACAGATTCACTCTAAATAGGCTGCAATATCAGACTCAGGACAATAGAGGGCGAACTGCAGGAAAAAAAAAATGAGAACCTTGTTTCTAATTCTGGACCAACTCACTTGTTGTAATTGTTCCTGCACAGTTTGTACTATCACAGGTTCATTATGTACCGTGCCCACTTGTTTATATTAGGAGTAAAGAGCATTCCCAGCCTCTGTGTGTAATACGATCTTATTACCCAGTACACAGAATTTAACCCTATTATTAAATAATAATATCATCCTGACAGTCGAGCGCTGGAAACCGAGCACAAGTCATAATAACATGACAGCTTTGCCACTGTTGTTTGGCATTTCTTTTATTTCGGGAAGTTTTGCACCTCACATCAATGTAAGGTTTAAACAAATAGAAGCCAGAGCTAGACAATAGCAATAAATTGCCTGAAATCTGATAGTAATCATGTGTTGTCAGGTATAAAAAAGGACGTTTCTCACCAAGGTGGTGTGAGGAAGAAATAAAATTGTATTGTGCTTGTTTTGTCAAGTAAAGAAATGGAAGATGAGCGTGAAACATGATCTGCCTGGAAATATTACCGAGGATCTGTGCAGGATGGAAGGAAAGAATGAGACTATGAAACTAAACTTCTGTTCAATTCATTTTGTTTTATGCTCCAATATGCTTCTTGTAAAAAACGTTTTACTTAAAAGTCTAGCACAAAAGTAGCAATATTATTAGGATGGTATTATAACATTATATAGCAGAAGGTATATAGTGCCAACATATGCAGTGCCAACATATATGTGTGTATATGTTCATTTTCCAGGCATTTTGGGCTGATATGGTTCCCTGAACCGCCGTTTACAGCTCCTGCAGCAGCTGTGGCACGTATGGCATGGCTGCAGCAGTAGCTGTTATCCCTGAAAAAAAGCAGTTTAATCTCCCAGGAAGCGGCGGGGAGGTAGTCATCTGGGCAGCTCCCCGCCCATATCTAGTCACCCCTGTCTGCCTGTCAGCATGCTCGGAGGGGATGACAGACAGACAGAGAGGTCCCTTACTGGCCTCTTTGCCTGTCAATCACCCCCTCCGAGCATGCTGACAGGCAGAGATCGGTGACTAGATATGGGCGGGGAGCTGCCCAGACGACTACCTCCATGCTGCTGCCTGTCACACGCCCGGGGGAATAAAATGCTTTTTTTCGTGTACACAGCTACTGCTGCAGCCACAGCCGGTACGTGCCATGGCTGCTGCAGGAGCTATATACAGCGATTCAGGATACCATATCAGCCTGATTGGGCTGATTGGTTCCCTTTAAATATGAGCCCTACTCTAAAAGTAAGCCCTAGTTAAAGGGAATCTGTCAGTAGGTTTATGCTGTCTTAAATGGGACAGCATAAACTAGGAACAGAAATGCCGAACAGATCGGTGTATTACTTACACCATTCTGTTCAGACGTTCTCCTTATATGCAGGAGAATAGGATTCTTGAACCTTAAAGCGTAAGTGTCATTTCAGGGCCATTTTTCTGAAAACATTAAATATCAACAGTACAAGCGATTTTAAGAAACTCTGTAATAGGTTTTATGTACTAAAAGAGTTTCCTTCTGTACTGAAAAAGCAATCTCCCAGCCTCCCCCCTCACATCAAATGAAGCAGGATTTCTGTCTCCATTATGTGGCTATGGAGAGGGGAGGGGCTGTTAGGAGTGACTGAGCACGGAGCAGTCCTGCACAGCACAACACCCTGCAATCTTCTCTCAGTAAGTTCATAGATAAGCACTGACCTTTCTGACACCTGAATTTAGCGTTTTAGGTGCCCAGAGAGTCTACAAACAGCTGACCTTCATGTCACCTCTTCCTGCTCCCTCATCTCCCTCGGCCCCTCCCCCCTTCATAGGCTTACAATGGAGAGCGCAGAGCCCGTCTTCACTGGCTTCTCTGTAATGAAGACGTGTTTGCCTGATAATGCACAGATAAGAAGTCAGGGGGGAGGCTGGGAGATTGCTTCTTGAGTACAGAAGGAGGCTTTTTTGGCTGATGAAACCTATTACAGAGTTTCTTAAAATCGCTTATACTACTGATTTCTGCAATAAAAAAAAAAACATGACAGTTACGCTTTAAGAACCTTAAATAGGGCCCAAAATAGGTATGCTCAGTAAAATCCTCCCTCTTGCACTCATGTTGAATTTATCGAGAGGAGAGTACATAGATGGTCGGACAAAGGTACAGGACTCCAAACAGGCCTTCGATCGGAGCCAGTGCTACGTGACTTCCACTCTAAAACTCTTTATTGCCTTACACTCTAATCATTGAATAGTGGCTGCACAGAACATGTCAGTTGACAAAATAGCGGCCGCACGCTCCATTGTGTGCAGAGGTAAATCAAATCTGTTGTGGTTATGCTGTGGATCCTGTATGTGTGAACACAACCTAAATGAGTACATTTACAGCAATTGGAAATGTAGTAGTGGAGATGAGTGGAGGGGGTAGGTGTTTGTCCATTCTGCTCCACAGGCAACCCCTGTAGGCTTGACAGGATTGAACGGAAAAAAGTAAGAAGCAGGACACGAAAAAAACTTTCATAGAGATGGTAAATTTAACAACAATATCTAGCATTATATGAAGGCATAGTAAATGTAGAATGTTTAAAGAGGTAATGGCAGTTTATACAATAAAAGTAGCTGTGGTTATGAAAATAAAGTGTAGTTATGCAAATAGGGGCTGTGGTACGGTCCTGCATCATTTTTAGGCTGCAGAGGAAGGCTATGGGCATCCAGAGCCCAGATTTAATATGGTTTCTTACTTACACATGACTACAACTCTTGTATGGCAATACCATCATGCTTATGTGGCTGTTTCCTGCTCTGGTTTTGCTGTTTCAGAGCAAAGTTAAATCTGACAACATGACTAAGAAGTGCCCTACCTTCTAGACTGTCCTCTGGGTTTAACACAGTAAACCATTCCCTTCAGTTAGGAACTTGGTGTCACAGACTTGGCCATCCCCTGGCCATCCCCTGGCCTTCTAATACTTTGTCAGTGAAACAGTTAGTGTTCCCCACTCACATACCACTTCTCTATTGTTGTTCCTCAAGACTATGTCTATGTTTTTACCAGATGCTGTCTAAAGATACTCTGTCTTTTAAACATCTAAGCCCTTCCACCCTCCTGTTGTCTCCACCTAAAGAACATTCTCTGCACTATTCTCAAAATTGACTATATCAACTGGCAGTCCATGCCTTCACCAACTTACATCAACATACAACATCCTTCTCTGTGGTTTATCGTGGAACATTCTTGCTCCCATCCAATTCATTCACAAGTGCTGTCTGGTTAATCCACCTCACCCTTTGTCCCCCTCTGGAACTATCCTAGTTGGCTAACCATTGCCCAGCAAATTCAATTTAATGTTATAACAATGACACACAAGGCTGTCCAAAACCTGTGCCCTCTATACATCTATTTTCCAGCACCCTCCAAGCCAAGTGGTGGTGAACAGACACAGATGGGCAATGCACTCATCTGAGTGCTGTAGCTGGGTTTCTTTTCGAGATTAGTAGGGTCCTCGGCACCCAGACCCCCATTAACCAAAACTTCTTACAAGTCACTATACATGTCAGAAGTTTTGTTTTTAAAACTTTAGGCTCCCATTGAAATTCAGTATTGTTGTTATTACATTTGCACTTATAGCTCCAGCTGGGAAGGAAAAGAAGAAATTACATCCTAAAGGCTGTATACACCTCTCCAGCTGATTTCTTGCAGCTTTTCCCCACCATTTGTATCCATTCAATTGAGCAAATTAGTGACTTCCAAAAAAGCGAGAAATTTTGTGATTCCATCTCATCATAATGGCAACAAATGGCACAGCAATAATCGCCATTTAGTGAATGTTGAGTCTCATCCAGCAGGGGCCAGGTGTATGATCCATTCGTCAGCACCGTCTCGTGAACATCCTACTTAAGTCCATATTAGTCTTAATGAATATGACAGTCCATTGACTCTATTTTAGACCTGAAATTTGCAGCGTAAGTCAATTACTCTAATTTAAAAGCTATATTTCTGAGACTTTTCATAGATTGCCAGCGCTAAACGATTATTCCTTTTATATATTTTTTACATACCGGTCACTTTCACGTTGGTCGTATTTGCTAAAGGATCCAATTGAAACCCATGTGTAGATTAGTAAGAAGTTCATTTGTGATATATAGCGCATTATACAAGTGTGATTGAGCGGAACGGCGGTGCTGATCACAGAGGTGTGCGCTCCAGGACTGAATAGCAGATTATTTTATGTCTTCTTCTTCTTTACCTCTGATTTCAGCCAAACATGTATTTGCTGTAATACAGCTTTGTTTCCACTGGAGGGTTCAGTTGTCTTGAATATAAATAGATGGTTTAATATAGTCCTTAAACATGTTGGTTATTGTTTAGCCATTTTGATATATTTAACAATCATTACTATTCAATGACTTTAAGTCTAACAATCATTAAACTTTTATAGCTGCGGTTTTATACCCCCTCCTGCATTCTTACACTGGTAGATGAAGCTGATTATTATAAATCTGATTATTGAATTGGGATTCCCATGATTAAAGGGGATTTTAATTCCCTTTTTTATTTTTGCTTGTTATTAAAAGAAATGAAGGTGTTTGTAGAAGAAAATTTTTAGTACAGTGGATTTATGAGCGGTAGTTTGGTCTCATGGAAGGTGTAGTTTATTGGTTTAATATATCTTCTGATTTAAGAACGCTGCGCTCAGCTTATAGTACTACAGTCAGGATGGGTTTACACGGGGCATTTTTAAAGGATCACTCCAGGCAACATTTTTACTCATTCCATGACAGTAACATCCCATGATTAAAGAGTCAGGGCAACAATCCTTTTCATGGGCAGCTTTATTAAAGTCATGTGACCATGACTTTGACTGTCAAATTTCTTACAGCAACTGCGGTGTGGATTATACGTCACTTTCCTTATACATCTCTGTAAGCCATCTGAGTCACATACAGATGCAATGGGTCCAGTCTACACAGCTGTGAGAACTGAACAAACACAAAAGCAGTCAGTTGGAATACATGAAGTTGTAGCCAGGAAATTCAGAAAGAGGAGCACTATCTTGGCTTCTTAAAGCAAATGTACCATTAGGTACATCGCTTTAAGATTTTGACATAGACCAGTGCCAGCTCAGGGATGCCACCTTCCGTTTTTTTTTAACCTAGCTGCCCCAGATGACTATTCATAGGTACAAGAATTGCATAGATTGGGGATGCACCGGTCTATTGCTGAGCACCGTCCTGGCCTGAAGCACTGGAGGCAAGCCTGCTGGCCCCCAGTATGACAAAGCCCAATGGGACATAACAGTCACAAAGCTACACAAAGACACAATTAGATCCCGGTGAGAGATCCAAACCCTTGAAAACAATATAAAAAACTTCATTGTTCGAAGAGGTCTATGGGACCCACCAGCAGCAACAAGGCTTCAAACACCACAAATAAGGAGAGGTGAGGTAAAGGCCACAGAAAGCTTCTTGAGGCTCATGGAGATCCTCCTGGAAGAGGAGAAGACCAGGTTTCATGTTCCCAACACAACTTAAAGGAGTACTCTGGTGGACGAAAAAGTCTTCAAATAATTTGGTGTCAGAACGTTATACAGATGTAAGCAATGGGGATTGTGGGAAAGTGTGTGCACTGTTGCATGGCAACTTCAGAGTCACAGTTCATAGAGGAAACCAGGAAGTAATCAGATACAGAAGGAAGAAAAATAACAGTAGGAGTTAGCACTCTAGAGGTCCAGTTGTGCAGAAGATCCAGGAGACATCGGCACCGATCGGTAGATTGTTGGTTGCTGACTTTAACCCATAATCTGCAGATCACTGCCTATGTCTCTCGGATCGTCTGCACAACTGGACCTCCATAGTGCTAACTCCTTCTAAACTTCTATACTGGGTCCCCAGGTCCCATGGAAGGACCACAGATGGCTACAGTTACTACAATTCATTTACAAGCCATTGACCGTGTTGGGGTCACAGCATGAGCGCCTAAAGTGAGCGGCATTAATAGCCTTCACTGTATTGCATTCTAACATGTGCGCCATATGTGTTTTTTCTTTTTCTGTTGCAATCACTTTACTAAAACACTGCATATTTGTTCTCCTTCACATATATGCACCATTATACCATTTACATACTATTTTCTTTATTGGTGTTTATCAGAGTAAAGTCAGTGTAGTGTAGGACTTCCTACCCTACATCAATAAATATCACTCTTATATCAATCTGTCGATCCAAAGCACAGATATTAGAGGTAAGCATAGAACTGGCATTTACATGCAGGCATAGAAGTGTCATGAGAGAAGGGGCTGAACATTGCTGTGCTTTTTCTAGCCAGAGTAATGCCCCATGAGCTTTATCTCCTATTTTGAACAAAATTCCTAAAGCTTATAACTTAGTATTGGAGTGATGGATTGAAATAAGAGTTATATTTCCTGATTCAGGGTAAGAAGCTCTATTGCACACTTCCTATACCTGACAGGTACGCTTTAAGGTGGAGATTTAAATTGGTTAACCAGGAATAAAAAAAAACAACATAGCTACTTTTTTTTCCCCATAAATAGCGACACTCTTGTCCTTAGTTTGGATATGATATTGCAGCTCAGTTCCATTAAAGTGAATTGAGCCTAAAGACAAGAGTGGTGCTGGTTGTTTTTGAAAAACAACTTTATTTTTTCTTCTAATCCTGGTTAATCCCTTTAATCAGGAATTAAAAATTATATGTAAGTCTATAACTACAGGGGATACTTACCTGCTTTATTTTCCTCAGATCTTTCTTCTGGGTTACCTTTTAGCTTATCTCCATTACCTTTGACTACCGTTGAGCTACAGTGTCTACAAGAAGTCTGAGACAGCGTGATCCTGTCCTGTTCTTGGTTGCGACTGATGTAGCCCCTCCCCCTGCAGCTAGTCATCTTCTAATTGGCTGCTGTGCATTATTACAAGCTTCCCAGTAAGTCAGTGCTTGGGGAATTGATTCCCACTACAGTAATTGCAGAATGATTAGTAAGTACAGATTACCAAACCGGCAGCAAGAAAGGAAGATGGACATCAGGTATTTTCTGCACATACAGTGAGGCAAATGAGCCTTAGTAAGGAGAATCGGGAGGGTAACTTTAGAACATCATTGAAGGTGATAGAACATAAACACATTAAATGAACTTGTCCATTACTAAAGCAGACAATGAGTTGTATTCTTTTTGGTATGCAGTCGGAGGAAGCACTTATTTATATGGCTGCTACGGTTGGAAGCTCATTAGAGCTGATGTTATCTGATATGAAGTGTTATTAATAAGGACGACTTTTAATGCACATCACTCTTGCTGCCTGTAAACTCTTTTCCATGCAAAGTAACAGAGGACAGTAGGTTGCAGCGATATAAATGCAATGTCAGATATAACCAGGTTCCTGCTATGGTTTGTAGAACTGATATTGGTTCCTTAAACTCTATATCTCTCTGATGTTTATTAAGGTCTATATATTACTAAACCAGAAAATACCATGAAAAAAATGGTCTTTTCATTGTAATGTGTGAGTGTAAGAAATATTGTTTTTTTTTTATATGTTTTGTCCTTTTATATATATACCTTCACATTACAACAGGGCAGTACATAAGGACCCTGTGCTGCTTGGATATACAATGGTTATGAACCTTATTGATTATAATGCTGGAATTCACAGCTATGTACTATACTTTGTTTTTGTATGTTTTTGTATTGAAATTCCAAACTTTAACTTTTTTCTTCTTTAGGCTATGTTCACACAATATTTTGCTCAGTATTTTGGTCAGTATTTTGCTAACCAAATCCAGGAGTGGATTGTTGTTTTAAAATAACGGCAATTATTTGCCATTACACTACCATTCAAAAGTTTGGGGTCACCCAAACAATTTTGTGTTTTTCATGAAAAGTCACACTTATTCACCACCTTACGTTGTGAAATGAATAGAAAATAGAGTCAAGACACTGACAAGGTTAGAAATAATGATTTGTATTTGAAATAACATTGTTTTTACATCAAACTTTGCTTTCATCAAAGAATCCTCCTTTTGCAGCAATTCCAGCATTGCACACCTTTGGCATTCTAGCTATTAATCTGTTGAGGTAAGCTGGAGAAATTGCACCCCACGCTTCTAGAAGCAGCTCCCACAAGTTGGATTGGTTGGATGGGCCCTTCTGGCGTACCATATGGTAAAGCTGCTCCCACAACAGCTCAATAGGGTTCAGATCTGGTGACTGCGCTGGCCACTCCATTACCTATGATAGAATACCAGCTGCCTGCTTCTGCTGTAAATAGTTCTTGCACAATTTGGAGGTGTGTTTAGGGTCATTGTCCTGTCGTAGGATGAAATTGGCTCCAATCAAGTGCTGTCCACTGTGTATGGCATGGCGTTGCAAAATTGAGTGATAGCCTTCCTTATTCAGAATCCCTTTTACCCTGTACAAATCTCCCACCAATTTCTTAGCAATTTCTCGCATGGAATAGCCTTCATTTCTAAGAACAAGAATAGACTGTCGAGTTTCAGATGAAAGTTCTCTTTTTCTGGCCATTTTGAGCGTTTAATTGACCCCCCAAATGTGATGCTCCAGAAAAACAATCTGCTCAAAGAAAGGTCAGTTTTGTAGCTTCTGTAATGAGCTAGACTGTTTTCAGATGTGTGAACATGATTGCACAAGGGTTTTCTAATCATCAATTAGCCTTCTGAGCCAATGAGCAAACACATTGTACCATTAGAACACTGGAGTGATAGTTGCTGGAAATGGGCCTCTATACACCTATGTAGATATTGCACAAAAACCAGACATTTGCAGCTAGAATAGTCATTTACCACATTAGCAATGTATAGAGTGTATTTGTTTAAAGTTAGGACTAGTTTAAAGTTATCTTCATTGAAAAGTACAGTGCTTTTCCTTAAAAAATAAGGACATTTCAATGTGACCCCAAACTTTTGAACGGTAGTGTATATGGCGGCCATCCACTACATTTCAATAGTGTGTCAAAATAGCCTTTCTGTGTTTTCAACTCACTCCTGGTTTTGGTTGCAAAATACAGACCAATATACTGAGCAAAAATACTATATGTGAACATAGCCTCAAAGTGTTCCTGTCACAATAGGCTGCTTCTAGATCAAAATATATTCCAAAATACAGAAGGATCTACAGGTCTGTGAACCTGGGATTGGGTCGACCCAATATTATAGTATCACAGAGGAAAGACACCACCGTAAGTCTAATGGCAGTAAAACATAACTTTTATTATAAACCATCTAAAAGACGTGTTCGCCTCACAGAAATCACACATATACTCATAAGTGCTATAAGAACACAAAAGGTGCTATAAGAACGAAAAAAGTGCTATACATATAGAGTAGGGAAGTAGTACTGGAATATGCGATAGATTCTGATGAATAGGAGAGTCAGACACAGGGAAAGCGAGCCCTGTTCTTCTAGATACAGTCTTTCCCTAACTTTTGGGGTGCCCACCTCCTTAACAGGGTGGCCCCAACCACGGAGTCAATCCCTACTCTATTAAAGTGCCCAGGAGAAAATAATAAACGGACAAACAAGAAAACATGTATTGTGACGCGTGCATAATATCACACAACTATATACAAATATACAAGGACGTGTGGGTATCACGTCTGATATACCACAATTACGCTACTAGATGGAATATAGATTTATACTTGTTCCAACGCATTTCCCCTGAGAGAGATGCCCCAGGTTCATCAGGAATCATAACTTAGGTCGTGCTATGATAAAGCATTAACAGCGTACTAAGGTATATACACGCTTCAAACTGGAAGCTAAACCTCAGATAAATATAGACAACAGTTCACTTACAGCAAACAGATAGCCTGATAAACTGATAAATCCGTCAGCCCATGCAGAGAATATATATATACAAGTCGCCACACCATGACCATATCACCCATATATAAGAACAATACAGGATGTCACCCTCCTAAACATGATGGTTATAGGAAAAGAAATTCATAGGTGGTCAAGATAGACCCCATGTTGCAATACTGAACATTATACAGGATGGCTGCAACCTATAATAGAAACTACATGCAGATAGAAAACAATGCTTCTAGATCAGCAGTAAGATCCTCTGCTAATCCAGAAGTTCGGTTCTCCATGGATATAGAGACTTAAAGGGGTAGTGCGGCGGTAAAGAATTATTGACAGAATAACACACATTACAAAGTTATACAACTTTGTAATGTATGTTATGTCTGTGAATGGCCCCCTTCCCCGTGTCCCACCACCCCCTCCCGTGTACCCGGAAGTGTGGTGCGCTATACATACCTGTCACGTGCCGACTTGTCTCCGATCTTCAGTCTGCAATGTCGTCTTCGGACGGCCCGGCCGAATCCCTCCGAGCGTCCTGAGTGCCAGCCGCCCTCTTCAGCGTCATCAGATGCTCAGCCGCGATTGGCTGAGCACAGTTTGGCTCAGCCAATCGCGGCTGAGCAGCCAATGACGTGACAGAGGGCGGTCGGCACTCAGGACGCTCGGAGGGATTCGGCCGGGCCGTCCGAAGACGACATTGCATACTGAAGATCGGAGACGAGTCGGCACGTGTATGTATAGCGCACCACACTTCCGGGTACACGGGTGGGGGTGGTGGGACACGGGGAAGGGGGCCATTCACAGACATAACATACATTACAAAGTTGTATAACTTTGTAATGTGTGTTATTCTGTCAATAATTCTTTACCGCCACACTACCCCTTTAATGAGGCCATAATGTGCAACACCCCCATTGAATATCGCCACTGATTCGGAACAGGCTTATGGTGACAGGTACACTTTAACCATTCTTTGGAAGGGATAGTTGTGTTCTTAGGATTGTTGTCTTGCTGCATAACCCACATTTTCCTTAGAAGGAGATGCCAGATATATGCCTCAACATTCTTCTTTAGAATTTGCTGGTATAATTCAGAAATTATTTGTCAGGACTGTATCTTTGCGGAGCATTATGCGCCCCTCGGCTCGTGCTGTGCGGCCGAGAAGGCGATGATTTTCTTGCCATTCTGTTTCTGTGTTTTGTTTTGTAGTGTGTGAACACTGGTTATTTGCTCACCTTGAGAGACACACCCGACTTCACCTGCTGAGTTCTGTCTGGCCATGTCTGGGTTAATCTGTGTTTTGGTTCTGCTGTGACTGACAGGTCTTTCTGCCAGTGGATCTGTTTTGTTCTCAGCTGTCTGTGCTTGGAGATCAGGGGGATGGTCCAATGATGTTCTGGATCAGAACCCTGGCCTCCTATATAACTTCCTCAGTCTGGGATATCATTGCTGGTTATTGACTTGTCTCTGCCTGCTTGTGTGTTCTGTTTTCTGGTTTCTCCTGACTCCTGCTTAGTATTTTTGACCTCCCTTGTTTGCCGCCTGCCCCTGACCTCATTGCCTGTTTTCTGACTACGCTTTTGGATCCGATTTTGTACTTTTGCTGCCAGATTGTTGTGACCCGGACTGTCGACCATTCTTTATTGTGTTTTGTCTGTCTGTCTTGTCTTTTTGTCCCACCAAGCCAGTACAGGGACCGCCGCCCAGTTGCTGCCCTAGGGTTTAGCCTAAGGGG
Source organism: Dendropsophus ebraccatus (assembly GCF_027789765.1). Classification (NCBI taxonomy): domain Eukaryota; kingdom Metazoa; phylum Chordata; class Amphibia; order Anura; family Hylidae; genus Dendropsophus; species Dendropsophus ebraccatus. The sequence goes on from NC_091460.1 coordinate 47,740,584, forward strand.
GCAAGTAGGTAGAGTCAGTGGGCGGGGCTGAGCTCAGGGCTCACTGTCTCTGTGTGTCTGGTGTCACCGGTTCCTGACATTATTATTACATCTAACATGACAACTTGTCCTGGCCCAAATGCAGTGTTACAGGCCCAAACCATAATACAAATGATCTGTTTTTATGCTGGAACGCAGCTTTCTCTAAGCATAACACTTCTCATTTAAACCGAAAAGCTCTGTTTTTTTTCTTGTCCGGCCTTAAAACATTGTTCCAGTAGTCTCCTGGCTTGTCCTTGCAGTAGACTGGAGGCAAGCAGGAATTTTCTTTTTAGAGAGCAGCGGTTTTCTCCTTGCAGTTCTGCCATGCACACCATTGCTTGGTGTTTCCACGAACATCAACATTAGTTCATGTGAGAAAGGCCTTTAGTTTCTTACAGGTTGCCTTGTTTTTTCTTTTACTTTTTAGACTATTATATGCCTTGGCCCTGGTTTAATCTTTGTTGGTTGACCACTACTGCGTCTTGCATTTCCTCCAGTACACAATCTATCTGATTGTTGATTGTGATGTCCAAACTCTTTAAATATGGTTTTATAACCTTTACCAACCTGATAAGCACCAACAACTCTTTTTCTGAGGTCCTCAGAAATCTCTTTTGTTTATGCCATTATACACTTCCACTAGGGATGAGCAAAACTTGAACACGGAGCAAGCTTGAGTTAATCCGAAACCAGGGTTTCGGCATTTGATTCAGGTCTTTGTCATATTTAAAAATAAAAAAATTAATAAAATTTGTTTTTACACTTTTCAAGTCCCCCTAGGGGACTATTACAAGCAAACATTAGGTTGATTATAGTGCGCTGTGACATTGCAAAGCATTGATCAGTGTTATACAAATAAAAAGTCAAAGATACGTGCACTCACCGATGTAGTGTGCCGCTGGGGTACTTTAATGGAGGTTACATCCAAACGTGCAGGGAGGGGGGAATGGAGGCAGGTGTATTCTCAGATGTAGACAACAATTGTTCAGTGTTATTTGCACTCTTTCCTCAGTCTGGCTGAGAAAGACATTATGAGAAGAATGCCAATCGACTGCACAAAGGTAAGTATTACACCTCCAGCAGTCTGGATAACTGTTCAGGACCCCAACAGTCACACTATGGGGGTCTTAATCGGACAGTGACAGGAGGCCACCCGATCACTGCTGTTCCTCATTGACTGGTGAGGACCCAACTGCTGATAGCAGCCAGTTCTCATTCCCTTTATAAAGCGAGCTTATCTCCCGAGCTCGCTTCATAGAGCTGCTGGGCTTAATGGTATACCAGTACTTCATGGGTACTTACAGGGTTAAATAAAACACATCGCCCAATATCTACCTCTAATTTCACCTTGAAATTATCTGATTATCCTAAAGGTTCACATACTTTTGCCAGGCACAAATGTATGTGTATGTGAAATTAGAATATTATCCTCAATATATAAATAAATGGCTAACTCTAATATTTTTGACTCCTTTGGTTTATTTTGTTCTCTTTATCTACTTATTTATGTAGAATTAGAGAAAATTCTGAACAATTCACAAACTGTCAAGCATTCCTCCATGTGTCTGTCCAGTATATTGAGGGCATTCTGAATCAGTAATACTTCTTCTGCGCTGCATTTCTAGGCCATGCGCTGAGGACGTCAGTTCCTCCCACGACCTAGGGGAAAGTCTCCAGAGCCTGAGCAGAGAGCCCTGCGTGCTTCTGAAGTACACAAAAATGGTACCCTGCTTTCTTCCTCCTTGGGATGTACAACCCCATTGACAACCTTCTTACAAGCAAGTTATACATTACAGATTTGAGCAATTTATGTACAAACACGGCTAACATATGACACCATCTTACAAAGTAAAACAACTAAATACATTTTTCTAGCCTAATTTCGAGGTGATCTGCCAAGCCAGCAATGCATGCTAGTCATGGACGGGGCAGCATACAAATATTGGTGTACTTATGTCAAACAGTGACAGTTTCACTCTTGGTAATTCTGGGCAATCTGAAGGTCAAACATCACTTAAGATCTTTGGAATTCATCATTTCTATTTAACTAAATAAAACTCTCTGTTTTGCTGCATCATTTCTTTCTTTTGATTTTTTCTTCATTACTATGCTTGAATGCATTTAAAAAAGAATAGAGTAGACTGACAATAAAAGATCACGTTGAAAATTTTTACTGTCACTTTACTGTCAATCAAGATTGAAGGTCATGATAGAAAGCTTGGTGCAGTTTTCCTGGAGCAGTCAGATGGAATTAAAAAAACTAAAAATTGTTTGCCATCTTTGCTATTAACATACTGCATATACCTGCTATTGCAACTACTACTACTACTAATACTACTACTACTACTGCTACTACTACAATAATACATAATAGTACAATAATAATAATAATAATAAATCTTCATCTAAGGTATACTTGACTAAGTCATTATTTTTATTTTAACAGCTTGAAATAGCCACCTTGGACACTTCCATATACACTTCTTTCAGATAAACATTCATATATATTAGCTATTCAACATATTTAAAGGGAACCTGTCACCAAGACAATGCTATTTAATCTATCGACATAATGTTATAGAGCAAGAACTGAGTAGATTGATAAATATCTTTGTGGGAAAAAATTCTGTATAACTTGTAACATGTTGACTGGAATCCTTGATCATTCTGGGTTAAGGAGTCCAGTGGGCGGTGTCACTCAGTGGACTGGACTCTTTAGCATGGAAACATCAGAGATTTTAATCAATAAGTAAGTTATACTGAATCTTTTTCCATAAAGACATATATCAATTTGCTCAGTTCCTTCTGCTCTATAACATGATCTTAATAGCTTAGATAGCATTTTTATGGTTATCGGTTCCCTTTAAGCATACTCCCTTACCGGGGGGGTTTGCAATCTACAGTTTCCCCTACAGGTATTTAAATTAGTGTGCCCTTCCTTCATTACTTTCTATGGTCTCCATGCAATCTGAACAAAGTTTTTTTAACCTTACCAACTTCGGCAGCATCGGCCGACTACCTAAAGTATATAGCACACTCCTTTCTCTCCCCCGACAAATGATGAATTCTAGAACAGCTAAATCTTTCTCTCTTCATAGAGAACATATAAAGGTTTGGCCATGCGGAATGTTCATTTTAGTGAAATCAGGAGAAATAGTTGTGGGCTGCTGTTATTGAATTGTATGGCTACTTTGAACATATATTACAACTTTAGATAGAAGATAACATTGATTGTGACATTTTCACGCCTAGTCCTCAGCTCTCACTACTTATTACTTAGTATGAACAACTTGTCAAGTCTGTCTTACACCACAGCAGATATACAGGGCCCTTAGAGGGATGATCCCTGTCAATAGTAAGCACTAACCACCATACTCACTTGCCAGGACACACATATTGATTATCCAGATGGTTACGTCCATGACCACCCTTGCTGACTCAGCTTTAAATTTCTTATTTTTCCCTTCGAAAAAAAACAAATCAGGGTCCATCAAGATACACCCTTACCCAATTAAAATATCTGACAAAGCCATTTTGCTGGCATAGCTGTCATTATTCATCATACTGGTATGAATTGAACAATTTGTTCCCCTTAAAGAAAGAAAATTGCTTTGAAATATTACTGTTTTCCACTGGTAAATGTAAGTCTTTTTATACAGTATGCAGCTATTTTGGATTTTTTTTGTAGAATAAGAAAAAAATGCTACATCACATGCAAAAACCTCTCTATCAGGGGCATCGCTTGCTATAATGTCCGGGGCCTAAGCCCCAGAGGATTTATGACTAGCCCCAAAAGTTTTTGGCTCCCACTGGTGCCACAGTGCTATGGGGACTTGCACATAAGGGGGCCTGGTCTGTTAATGGACTGGACCCCCTAAGGCAGCAACACTGGCAGCACCTGGCGACTGACCAGGCTTCCTGTGTGCTGCAAATGTTCCTTTAAGTGCAGGCGCTCCTGATGAGTGCTTGCAGTTAAACACAGCACTGTAATTGCAGGGTGGGAACAACAGGTTTTTTTTACTTACAGAGAGGAGATTCATAAGAGTGGGGGCTAACTAAAGGTGGGACAAACAACCAAGGAGGATTACCTACATATACCATCTTTTGGGGGGATTTACTACAGGGGAATATATACTATGATGGAGACACTACCTATTGGGGGAGGGGGGCAAGCTCCCCCCCGGGGGGGTGTTACCTATAGGGGATGTCTACTGCATGGGAGATACTACCTGCTGTGGGGCTGTCAGGGGTATTAACTACACACAGATATTGACTACATTGAGAATACTACCTTTTGGGGAGACTATCTACTGGGGGCTAGAAGGGGTATTAACCTAAGTGAATATCAACTAAATGGCAGATAGAGGATGCCTATACTGTATGAACGATAAGACTAAAATGTTTGTCTGGCAGATTCAGCGAGAATGAGTTGTGGCTGGGAGAAGTCTATATGATAGACAGCCCAGATGGAGAAGTCACCTGTGAGTCACTGGATATAATCTACCTCTATATGGGTCAGTGCATGGGGGGCATACTGGTCTTTGGGCAGTTGATGTTAGTGATGTGTAATAATGGTATGATAGTATTAGTCAGTATGTGGTGGTAATGGTGGTGGTTAAGGTATGGTAATAACATATGTTTCTTATATAGTATGAATGGTCATTTGAGCTGGTAATAACTTTTTTTTAATTAACCCCTTGCCTCTTCAGCCTGTTTTGGCCTTAATGCCCAGGGCCTATTTTTAAAATCTGACCTGTCTCTCTTTATGTAGTGATAACTCTGCGGTGCTTTTAACTATCGTGGTTATTCTGAGATTTTTTTTTTCGTGACATATTCCTCTTTATGTTTGTGGTATACTTTATATATATATAAACTCAGTATATATATACTCAGTAGTTTTTTGTAAAAAACACAACTTTTGCGCAAAAATTAGAAAAATTTACATTTCTTTATATTCAAAACTCTTTTCTGAGAAAAATAGTTATAAACTAACTATTACTGCAACATCTACAATATGTCTGCTTTAAGGTGACGTCATTTGGTGAACGTCCTTTTACATGTTAGGAATGTAGAGGGCTTCGAAACTTTGCAGCGATTTTTCAAATTTTCCGGAAAATTTCAAATTCTGATTTTATTAGGGACCAGTTCCCAGAAGTGGATTTGTGGGGCCTGTATGTTAGTTACCCCCATACATTCCTCCACTGTAAAAACTGCACCCCTCAAAGTATACAAAGTAACATTTCATAAGTTCATTAACCCTTTAGGTGTTTCGCAGAAATTTAAGCAAGTTGGAGGGGAAATTAAAAATTTTCATTTTTTTTGGCAGATATTTAATTTTAATCCCTTTTTTTCTCTAACACAGCAAATACTAACAGAGAAATGTAACTCAATATTTATTCCCCTTATTTCAATGTTTCTAGAAATCCCCCATATGTGGCCGCATTGCGTCACCTGACTCAACCACAGGCCACAGACATGATAGAAGCCTTGTGTATTTTTCGGGTCTTTTCTTATTTCATGTTTTTTATAGCCATTATATCATGTCACAGAGGCCTTGCGGTGCCAAAATATTTGTATAAGACAAGTTGACGTTTCCATCGGTACCATTCTGAGGGACATGTGACACCCTGATCATTTTTTATTTAATTTTTTATGAGGTGGTAAGAATAAAAAACACAATTTAGCAGCTGTTTTTCATCATTTTTTTGTACGCCGTTTACTATACGTCACATATGACATGTTATCGTTATTCATCAGGTCGGTACGGTTACAGTGATGTCCATTTCATATAGCTTTTGTTATAGTTTATGGCATTTATACTATACATACCGTTTGTGTCTTGCATATTGTACTATTTAAATTTTTTCGCCAATGTAGTTATGTGAGGACTTTTTTTTTGTGGCATAAGCTGACGTTTTTAGTGGTTCACCTTTTGGGTACATACATCGTATTGATAGCTTTTTTCTATATGTTTTAGGGGGCGGGATTAACAAAAAAATTTCATTTTGGTTAGTTTTTTACTTATTTTTTTTATGGCATTAATCGGGCGGTATAATTAATGTAACAGGTTAATAGACGGGGTCATTACGGACGCGACGATACCAAATATGTGTACTTTATTTATAGGGGATCATTTATAAAGGGGATGGGGAATGTGTATATTTATTTATTTATTTATATTTATTTATTTAAATTAATTATTTATTTATTTTATTTGTTTTATTATTTATGTATTTATGTGTGTGTGTGTTTTGTGTTTTTTTACTTTACAGGTATATATGCAGTATAATGCATTACAGCACATGATGAGTGCTGTAATGCACTATACTATATACAGAATGAATGAGCAGTCAGTGTTACACACTGACTGCTCATTCAAACGATCAGACCCCAGCCTCAGTGCAGGGGCCTGATCGGTATATATCATAGTTGCTCGCGCGGCTCGGGGGGCGGCATCTGAGGAGCACGGGAGGGAGAGGAGCATAGGAGGGAGATCAGGGCAGGGGGGGAGAACGGCCCGGGAGGGTGAGCAGCACGGGGAGGGGAGCAGATCCGGGGGTGGGGGGAGAAGCACGGGGACAGAGCATGGGGGCGGGGGCGCACATGATGAGGCGGGAGATCAGGGTGAGGGGAGCAATCCGGGGAAGGGCAAACAGACGGGGGGAGAATTGGACAGTGGTCGCAGGAGGAGGCAACATGCTGCAGCTTCCTCCCTCCACCCGATCTCCCCATAAGCCAGAGATATTCCCATAGATGCTGCGGTCGCATTGACTGCGGCATTTATGGGGTTAACTGTCCGGTGGGGAAAGCGGCTCCCCTCCGGACAGTGGCAGCAGGAGGATGCTGTGTGACACAGCTTCCTCCTGATGCCCGATCGCATCTAGGGACAGAGGGGGGAGGCAGGGAAAGCATGACGTTTGGGAACCGTCATGTTGCATTAACTACCTGCTTTACATGATGTTTCCCAAACGTCATTTTGCGGCAAGGGGTTTATAAAAAAACTTTATTTAATTTTTTTAAACACTAATTAGAAGTCCACTGAGGGACTTCTATATACACAACACTGATCTCCCATAGATATCAATGCTGTGTATATAATACAGCACTGATCCATTAGATCAGTGCTATATTCTTCTGGTCTGTTGCAGACCAGATCTAATGATTACCAAGCCGGTATGAGCGTTATTCCAACATTGAGACCCGGCTGGGTTAGTTAAATGGATCGCCCCTCCTCGATCGTATGGCAGGGGTGGGGGGGTCTCGTCGATCCATCCACTGGACTACCACGGAGGGGAGAAATAGCCATTTAAATGCAGCTGTCAACTTTGACAGCTGCATCTAAATTGCTCATTAGCAGGGGCGGCGATAAGACAGCGCCTTCTAACTGCCGCGGTCCCAGGCTATTAATAGCAGCCGGGATCGTGGCAGTTCAGAGCAGGGTCTCCGTTTAGCCCTCCTCTGAACTCTCCTACCCGACCCAGGACGTACAGTTACATCTTGGGTCGTGAAGGGGTTAATGGTCTTCGTATACTGGATGTTATTTGGTTATGATATGTTGGTAATAGGGGCGGTGATAATATTTCTTTCTTATATACCAGTATTATTAGTCTTGGTATGGTGGATTTTAGTAACACTATGGTGTTATTAGTCTTTAAGTGGTGGTAATACACATAAATCACTAATATACATAGTGATTGATACAGGTGTTATTTTAAAGCCTGCCAGACTTCTAATATCCTGTATGTGGAATTACAATGTGTTATTTAGACATGCAGTTGTGTATCAAACCTCTTATTGAGCAAGATGCAATTTAGAGGGCATGTGGCCCAGATGTTTTAGGACCCTAGCAATGCCCCTACTTTTTGTGCCTATACAACTTATCACCTATTCTCTGACAGATCCTGAATATCACATAAGTTTGCATTGTTAATTAGCATTGCCCCTCCCTTCTTTTATTGCTCTGCCTGTGTGTTTTTATCTAACTCTTCTCTTTGTAACCTCAGGAGTCCAGTGGGTAGTCCTACTCAATCACCGACAGCTATGTCCCTGTACATATCCATACAGGCAGAGCTGTCAAGCATTAATTCAGACGACTAAACCCAAAATAACAAAGAATTGAATCAATATAAAGTTATAAACAACTTATAAATAATAATCTTTTTCCACAAAACTATCCATTTTCTCAGCCCATCCTGCTCTATAACTTTTCTTTTCTTTTTTTTTTGTAGAATAATGTAACATAGTCATAGCTTCTTAGTAAAGATAAAGCAAATGTCTACAGGTTTCTGTGATCTGCAGTCTAAGAAGTCTACAGAACTCTGCCTGTTGAGGTCTCTGTATAAAGCGCTATAGTCTTAAATCACTGTTTATTATGCTTCCAGTATATGCAACACTGCGAACAGTTCTGACAACATTGCTTTTACAATGCCCAGCTATCTCTTGTTTCATAAAATGATCTGATGCTGTGTTTCTGCTGTAACTTATCACGGAGAAAGGAAAGTGAATAAAAGTCATATAAAAGTAATTTGCTTAGTCTCTGAATTTTCCCCAGTACCATGGAAAAGGGGAATTGAGATATTTGCCTATTTGTATGTTTTTAGTGTAGAAGGAAACCAGAATACCTAGAGGAAAGCAAGGCAAATACAAGGAGAACTTACAAACTCCTTGCGGATGTTGTAATTGATAGGTTGTGAACCCAAGACCTATAAATTCTAAATTAAAACTTTTTTTAGTTTGGCGGAGGAAGCTAGAGTAGTTGGGCCCCTACGATCAGTTACTTATCAACTAACTTTTTTAACATTTTACCAGGTTCCCCCTGGGTGTCTGGTTCACCTGAAAATTCAAAAAGTTACAGTTTGGCCCCCAGGGGGTTAAGTGCATCCCCACTTAACTAACCTAGGGGCCAGAGTGTGCTCTGTTGCTGAGAGTGCAGGGGTGATGTGGTTTATACTTACCAACCTGGGCTCCTGGCAGCGTCTTCTATCTAGAGCTCCTTCATCTGCAATCAGCCAACGAACAGCTGAGGAGGGACACTGCTACAGATGCTGATTGGTTGAGCAGAGACTTAGGGGCCTATTCCATGGGAGCGATAATCGCTCGGTGGAATAGAGAAAATGATCAGCCGATGATCGTGTCATCGGCTGATCGTTTATTTAGGGTCAGCCTAAAATCATCGGTCCCCCAGCGCGCATCGCTACAGTGGAATAGTGGTGCGCAGTGGGCGACCAACGATTTAAGAAGCACCCAGACATTACCTGGCAGGATTTCTCCTCCACTCCGACATCCTCCCCGGGTCCCGCGGCACAGCGTCAGGAGCTCCAGAGCGGTCTGACTGAGCTGTCAGACCGCTCAACCAACCACAGGCCAGGACCGCCACGGCCAGTGATTGGCCGAGCGGTCTGACAGCTCAATGAGGCCGCACCAAAGTTGATGCTGTGCCGTGAGACCAGGGGAGGAAGACGGAGCGGAGGAGAAGTCTAGCAGATCGGCGTTCGTTTACATAGTTGATCGGGCCCGTGGAATAGGACCCTTAGTTTCTACTGAGCCAATCAGCATCTGCAGTGGTGTGTCAAACAACGGCCGATGTTCATGCCATGTGGGTGTGGTGTACCCATGGAGGTGTTATATCGGAGAGACGGACGGTCACTTGCTAGGTGTTGTAGGACTCCACTCCTGTGATGCCACTCCTGTGATACTCCAAGATACAGCCAGACCTTAATGGGTTGTCACGTGATGCCAGTGCCCGGTGGGCACACAGGTTTGATGGCATGCCTGCTTGTGCTGTGTAAGGCCGGTTGTACCCTTTTCCCTGTGGTCAGTGTCCTGCCGGGTTGCTACCGGGTCTCTTGGGATAGTGTGACAGATGATGTAGTCACAGGTAACCAGAGCGGTATAATGAACCTCCCGGATAGTAGGACCCGCCACCCACAGAAAGGGGAAGTGTCCCAAGGTTGCGGTGTATATGCTGTGCAGGTGGTGATGAATGACCACAGACTCTTGGAGTAACGTTGAGTTAGTTTACTACTTGTAAGTGTGCAACAGGTAATACAGACGGTCTCTGACATACACTTGACAAAGTTCCAATAAAGACTGATGACACCCACGCTACGAGACAGAGTTCATAGGCTACTGTAACTTTGCTCTGTCCGGATCAGCTCCTGGCTCTGTGGCTCTATAGTGGATACTGTCCTGCTCTGTGACTTCTCCTTGTCCATGGTGTGGGTTGAGGTTATCTTTTGGCTAGTCCTCTCCTAAGAGGTTTAACACTGCATAGTGCTTGGTGTAGGTACTTGTGAGAAGATTGGTAACAGTGTACTGTCCTGCGTCCTACCCATGCGGGGTACTGGCTAAGACTGACTACTCTCCCTGTCTCCTGTTAGACTCACTTCCTCTACAGCGTGTAGGGTGCATGTAGGGTGGATAAAAAGAGTGCTACAGAAGAACAGAGAGGAGAGGTGATAGGAAAGAAGAAAGCAGAAATCGTACTGGTCTACAGATTCTGGTAACACATGAACACAATAACCCTTTGCAATCCTTCAGTTGTGCAGCTTCCTTATATACATACATAATACAGCGACATCTAGTGGCCAACTCTTAATACTACTTTTTTATCATAATAAGACCACAAAAAGTACAGACTTTTGTAAAGGGTGTATGTAACAGTAACATCCCTAGTGGGACACCACATGTGCACATGACCTGATACTGTATGCCAAAAGTATGATAGGTATTTTATTTTGAAGTCTGCAGAGAGTAAAAAACCCAATGTCTCAGTTATTATGGAATTACACACATTACAGCACATATTACAGTCTTATTAAATAAGTCACATCTGCTCACTTAACCAATTATTCATTTTGGTTCCCATTGAAGAAGGGGGGTGGGGTGAACCCTATGCCTCACACTTCTTTAGTCCAGACATTACAGCTTGTCCCCGGAGGCTCAGTAAGCTGTAAAATCCTGACAGTGAATGAAATACGCTTCACATCAAAAGTTACAGCCCAAGTCCATTTGTTTGAGGAATCCTTTAGTAACAAACATTTGCTTTTAAAAATCCAATTTATTACATCAGCAGGGTGTTTCACATCAGAACATAGTCACCAATTCTGAGCTGTTTTCTTAATACAGAAAATTAATCAGACAATTCTCCTAAGACATGATACAGTTCTTAATGCATTCTGCTCCAGCTTCACTGTTCATCTCCTTTTGCGTGTATAATAGGGTTTTCCATGGGTGGGTTGTTCATATGATCAGTGATCTGCACTGGGCCAGGACACTTTATGGTCAGTGGATAGTCAGTGAAATAGCAATTTATTGTGTATGTGAATCCGACAGCACTGAATGTCAAATAATAAATCGATCTGCAAGATACCAGATTAATCTGATGGACGTTTTCTCTGTACAGAATTAGACTGCTTCTCTTTTGATGTGCACTAGTAGACATCACTGTCAAGCATGCAGCTAAACCCACAGGCAGACATTCACAAATGCTTCAGCCCTATATGGCAGAACAAATTATCATCATTAAAGAGTAATTCCCCCCAAAAAGCTCCCTATTTCCAATCTAGCCATACCTCGAGCTATAGGAGCATTACCACATTTTTTTCTATTTATCTGCGTTTCATCCTCTACTTTAAGCATGAGTCCTCTCAGTTTAGCCTTAGGGGTAGGAGCTATTTTCTTCAACTTCTTCTTCTAGCTTCATGTAGCTAAACACTTGCTAAGATGTAAATTGCACAAATGAAGACCTTTAAAGAGGTATGCCTGGTTGAATACTTCAAACTCAGGATACCCCTTGAAGCCCTGAGCTGCAAATGGCCCCACATTAACTGGTATCATCCCCAAATGGCCACCTCTGAGTTGGGTTTACATAAACCAGGACTCATGATGTGTTGACCTGTTGACAAGTACCTATAGAATACATAGTACTTATATGCGATAAATAATTTTTCTTGGTGAAATTTATTTTATTTTTTTTAACCCTAACAGGTTCATGACTTACCTTAATGGAGTAAGAGTCCTTTTTTTCTAATGATGAACTTCACATATGAACAGGTGTGAACAAAACTGCCATGGGTTTTCCACTCCTGTGCATTCGATCTAATACTGAAACAATATTAAATGACCCCATAAGTGTCCTTTAGAGTTGACTGTAGACCGCCTAAATTGTATCTCTATATATTTGCAGAAGATTTGGATCTCTACTTGGTTGTCAGGAGCCAGCCGTCACGCTTGGCCACGGCACTGCCAGAATGTACGGCCAGCCTCCTGTCAGTGCCCGGCAACTGGCCCGGCTGGTTGTGGGGAACGCACTGACGGTATCCCAGACGACTGGCCCAGCCCAGGTAAGGGCTCATCGGCATAGCATCTTTGTATGTTGCCACGGCCTGGGCTTCGCTTTCCTCGGCCAATCTGCCCAGGTGTTACTTTTTGTGTAATGCCGACTGGCAGTTGGCACCGCCAACCGGCGCTCTGATCCTCCAGGTTCCAGACAGGGAGAGAAAAACGTCAATCAAACAGACTTGCTCAGCTGTGGCAATCAAGGCTAGGAGAGTTCAGTGTATCTCTTTGCATTGCCGAAAGCTGAGAAGCAATCAGGTGTGTTACACAAAAGCAAGAACCAGGCCCAGTTCACACCAGGCTACTGCACATTCCTGACATTACTACTATGAGTATTGTATAGAAATTGTACTAATGCTGAAAGGCTGTTATGTGTATAAAATGTGGCTACCAGAATGTGGTATTCTGTGCATTACCTATTTGTTATACTAGTTATTACTCTGCAATAATGACTCATACTATATGTGATGAATCAGGTTATTACTATATATAATAACACAATGAGGTTAACATAAGTTGTTGTTTCTTGAACATGCAACAGCTGGAGGTCTCTATACTGGTGGCCAACCATAGCACCTCCACACATAGTTCCCCATCCTTCTTGTCTGTATTGCATTTACGTGTAATCTACTGTACATGTGTTTTACGTCTTTGTATTACTTACAGTGTATCTGTGCAGATTTCCTTTCCAAACGAAGCACGTTCCTTTGTATATGGTTGGTTTGACAACCCTTAGTGTTTTACTGAGGAAACCTGCTGTTATATTGTGACATCTTGATTCCATGTTGACCTGTTTCGCCCAGTACATAATTATCCGCCCCCATTTTTACAGCAATTCTGGAACTGTGGTAATCTGGACTGAATACATTAATTGAATGTTAAAGAGGCTTTTGTTTCATACACACTGGTAACTGGTGACTGAGCATGTTACAGGCCAGTATGCACAGAACAAGTGAGCAGAACATATTGTGTTAGAAATTGTATTCCCCTTGCCCTTGCCAAATGGGTATTCTATATACATAGATGCTAAGTGGCTAGACACATCTCAGGACAAATGACATCTTACAGCAATGAGTTATGTTCAGTTGATCCTGAGGAATTAATCAAAAATCTTTTCCCCCATTAGGTAAAAGGGGGTATTGTTTGGGGGGTTAGTTTTGCCTTGCTCTATGTCAGTGCTTCTCAAACTGTGAGACGGGCCTCACCAGTGAGGCGCACCCTAGCTGTTGGTGAGGCCCAGCTGGGGAGCCAGTTTTCACAAAAGTAACTATGATCTGCACTGTCCTTTTGCTGTTTGCAAAAATCTCCATTTTAGCAACATTATTAACTTATTTTGTACTTGCTTTATTAGCATAGAGAGCTTCAGAGATGAGTGAAAGGTAGCCCTAGCATTATTTCCAGCTTTTAAATGGACTTTCACCACAGTCAGTCTGATGAGGCGCAAGCATTGCCTTCGTCTGGTGGGTGAGGCTACAGTAGAAAAAGTTTGAGAAGCGCTGATATAAGTGGTGATATGTATGGTGATATATGTGGTAATACATGGTTATATATGTAGTGATATGTATGGCGATATATGTGATGTTATATAGTTATATGTATAGTGATATGTTTGGTGATATATGTGGTGATATTTGTGATAATATATGTGGTGATATGTATGGTGATATAAATGATAATATATATGGTGATATGTATGGTGATGTATGTGGTTATATGTATGGTGATATATGTGGTGATATGTGTGGTAATATAAGTGGTGATATATATGGTGATATATGTGGTTATATGTATGGTAATATATGTGGTGATATGTATGGTGATATATAAGGTGATATGTATTGTGATATATGTGGTGATATGTATAATGATATAAGTGGTGATATGTATGGTGATATAGCTGTATATATGTATGGTGATATATGTGGTGATATATGTGGTAATATAAGTGGTGATATATATGGTGATATATGTGGTTATATGTATGGTAATATATGTGTTGATATGTATGGTGATATATAAGGTGATATGTATTGTGATATATGTGGTGATATGTATAATGATATAAGTGGTGATATGTATGGTGATATAGCTGTATATATGTATGGTGATATATGTGTTTAGATGAATGGTGATATGTATTGTGATATATGTGGTTATATATATATATATATATATATATGGTAATATATGTGGTGATATGTATGCTTATATATGGGGTGATATATGTATTGATATGTATAGTGTACAGCGCTATTAGTGTTGATATGTACAGTGATATAAGTGGTAATATATATGGTGATATATGTGGTGATATATATGGTGATATGTTTGGTGATATATGTGTTTATATGTATGGTGATATATAAGGTATTATGCATGGTGATATATGTGGTTATATGTTTGGTGATATATGTAGTGATATGTATAGTGATACATGTGAAATGTGGTTATATATGTTGATATATATGGTGATATTTATGGTGATATGTATAGTAATATATAAGGTGATATATGTGGTGATATGTATACTGATGAATGTGGTGTTATGAATGGTGATATATGTGGTGATGTATAAGGTTATATGTATGGTGATATATGTGGTGATATGTATAGTGAGATATGTAGTTATATGCATGGTGAGATATGATGTGATATATCTGGTGATATATGATGTGATATATGTGGTGATATGTATGGTGATTTATGTGGTGTATGTGGCGATATTTATGATGATATATGTAGTGATATGTATGGTGATATGTAATGTGATCTGTGGTGATATATATGTTGATATATGTTGTGATATGGATGGTGATATATGTGGTGATATGGATGGTGAAATGTATGGTGATATATGTGGCGACATAACGGGTGATATGTATGGTGATATATATGGTGATGAATGTGGTGATATAAGTGGTGATATATATGTTGATATAAGTGGTGATATGTATGGTGATTTGTATGGGGATATATGTGTTGATATCTATGGTGATATATGCGGAGATATATGTGGTGATATGTATGATGATATATGTGGTGGTATATATATATGGTGATATAAGTGGTGATATGTATGTTTATATATGTTGGGATTGATGTGGACATATATGTGGTGGTATGTATGGTGATATATGTCATGATATATGTGGAGATATGTGGTTATATATGTGGTGATATGTGGTTATATATGTGGTGATATGTATGGTGATATATAGTGATATGTATGGTGACATGTGGTGATATGTATGGTCATATAAAAGGTGATATGTATTGTGATATATGTGGTGATATATGGAAATATATACGTGCTGATATGAACGGTGATATATGTGGTTATATATGTGGTGATATAAGTGGTGATATGTATGGTGATATATGTGGTGATACATGGTTATATATGTGGTGATATGTATGGCGATATATGTGGTGTTATATAGTTATACGTATGGTGATATGTTTGGTGAATTATGGTAATATTTGTGGTGATATGTATGGTGATATATGCGGTGATGTTTGGTGATATGTATGGTGATATATGTGATGATATGCATAGTGATATATGTGTTGATATATATGGTGATATGTATGGTGATATATGTTGTGATATGTTTGGGGATTTATATTGTGATATGTATAGTGGTATGTATGGTCATATATGTGGTGAAATTTATGGAGATATATGTGGTGATATCTATTATATATGTGGGGATATATGGGGAGATATATGTGGTAATATATGTGGTGGTATATATATGGTGATATATGTGGTGATGTATGTGGGGATATATGTGGAGATATATGTGGTGATATATGTGCTGATATATGTGGTGATATGTATGTGATATGTATGGCAATATATGTGGTGATATGTGGTTATATATGCGGTGATATGTATGGTGATATATAGTGATATGTATGGTGATATATGTGGTGATATGTAAGGTGATATATGTGGTGATATGTATGTGATATGTATGGTGATATATGTTGTGATATGTTGTTATATATGTGGTGATGTGTATGGTGATATATAGTGATATGTATGGTGATATATGTGGTGATATGTATGGTCATATATAAGGTGATATGTATGGAGATATCTGTGGTGATATATGGAAATATATACGTGGTGATATGAATGTTGATAAATGTGGTTATATATGTGGTGATAGTGGTGATATGTATGGTGATATTTGTGGTGATACATGGTTATATATGTGGTGATATGTATGGCAATATATTTGGTGTTATATGTATGTTAATATGTTTGATGATATATATGGTGATATTTGTGGTGATATGTATGGTGATATATGTGGTGGTATATATATGGTGATATCTATGGTGATATATGTGGGGATATATGTGGAGATATATATGGAGATATATGTGGAGATATGTATGGTGATATATGCGGTGATATTTGGTGATATGTATGGTGATATATGTGGTGATATGTATAGTGATATATGTAGTGATATATATGCTAATATATATGGTGATATGTATGGTGATATATGTGGTAATATGTATGGTGATATATGTTGTGATATGTATGGTGATTTATGTTGTGATATTTATAGTGATATATGTGGTGATATTTATAGTGATATATGTGGGGATATGTATGGTGATATATGTGGTGATATATGTGGGGATATATTGGGAGATATATATGGTGATATATGTGGTGGTATATATATGGTGATATCTATGGTGATATATGTGGGGATATATGTGGAGATATATGTGGAGATATATGTGGGGATATATGTGGAGATATATGTGGTGATATATGTGGTGATATGTACGGTGATATATGTGGTGATATTTGGTGATATGTATGGTGATATATGTGGTGATATGTATAGTGATATATGTAGTGATATATATGCTAATATATATGGGGATATGTATGGTGATATATGTGGTAATATGTATGGTGATATATGTTGTGATATGTATGGTGATTTATGTTGTGATATTTATGGTGATATATGTGGTGATATTTATGGTGATATATGTGGGGATATGTATGGTGATATATGTGGTGATATCTATGGTGATATATGTGGGGATATATTGGGAGATATATATGGTGATATATGTGGTGGTATATATATGGTGATATCTATGGTGATATATGTGGTGGTATTTATATATATATATATATATATATATGGTGATATATGTGGTGATGTGTGGTGATATATGTAGTGATATATGTGGTGATATCTATGTATGTGATAAGTATGGTGTTATATGTGGTGATATGTGGTTATATATGTGGGGATATGTATGGTGATATGTATGGTGATATATGTGGCGACATAACGGGTGATATGTATGGTGATATATATGGTGATGAATGTGGTGATATAAGTGGTGATATATATGGTGATATAAGTGGTGATATGTATGGTGATTTGTATGGGGATATATGTGTTGATATCTATGGTGATATATGCGGAGATATATGTGGTGATATGTATGATGATATATGTGGTGGTATATATATATGGTGATATAAGTGGTGATATGTATGTTTATATATATTGGGATTGATGTGGAGATATATGTGGTGGTATGTATGGTGATATATGTCATGATATATGTGGGGATATGTGGTTATATATGTGGTGATATGTGGTTATATATGTGGTGATATGTATGGTGATATATAGTGATATGTATGGTGACATGTGGTGATATGTATGGTCATATAAAAGGTGATATGTATTGTGATATATGTGGTGATATATGGAAATATATACGTGCTGATATGAATGGTGATATATGTGGTTATATATGTGGTGATATAAGTGGTGATATATGTCGTGATACATGGTTATATATGTGGTGATATGTATGGCGATATATGTGGTGTTATATAGTTATATGTATGGTGATATGTTTGGTGAATTATGGTAATATTTGTGGTGATATGTATGGTGATATATGCGGTGAGGTTTGTTGATATGTATGGTGATATATGTGATGATATGCATAGTGATATATGTTTTGATATATATGGTGATATGTATGGTGATATATGTTGTGATATGTTTGGGGATTTATATTGTGATATGTATAGTGGTATGTATGGTCATATATGTGGTGAAATTTATGGAGATATATGTGATATATGTGGTGATATCTATTATATATGTGGGGATATATGGGGAGATATATGTGGTAATATATGTGGTGGTGTGTATGTATGGTGATATATGTGGTGATGTATGTGGGGATATATGTGCTGATATATGTGGTGATATGTATGTGATATGTATGGCAATATATGTGGTGATATGTGGTTATATATGCGGTGATATGTATGGTGATATATAGTGATATGTATGGTGATATATGTGGTGATATGTAAGGTGATATATGTGGTGATATGTATGTGATATGTATGGTAATATATGTTGTGATATGTGGTTATATATGTGGTGATGTGTATGGTGATATATAGTGATATGTATGGTGATATATGTGGTGATATGTATGGTCATATATAAGGTGATATGTATGGAGATATCTGTGGTGATATATGGAAATATATACGTGGTGATATGAATGTTGATAAATGTGGTTATATATGTGGTGATAGTGGTGATATGTATGGTGATATTTGTGGTGATACATGGTTATATATGTGGTGATATGTATGGCAATATATTTGGTGTTATATGTATGTTAATATGTTTGATGATATATATGGTGATATTTGTGGTGATATGTATGGTGATATATGTGGTGGTATATATATGGTGATATCTATGGTGATATATGTGGGGATATATGTGGAGATATATATGGAGATATATGTGGAGATATATGTGGAGATATGTATGGTGATATATGCGGTGATATTTGGTGATATGTATGGTGATATATGTGGTGATATGTATAGTGATATATGTAGTGATATATATGCTAATATATATGGTGATATGTATGGTGATATATGTTGTGATATGTATGGTGATTTATGTTGTGATATTTATGGTGATATATGTGGTGATATTTATAGTGATATATGTGGGGATATGTATGGTGATATATGTGGTGATATATGTGGGGATATATTGGGAGATATATATGGTGATATATGTGGTGGTATATATATGGTGATATCTATGGTGATATATGTGGGGATATATGTGGAGATATATGTGGAGATATATGTGGGGATATATGTGGAGATATATGTGGTGATATATGTGGTGATATGTATGGTGATATATGTGGTGATATTTGGTGATATGTATGGTGATATATGTGGTGATATGTATAGTGATATATGTAGTGATATATATGCTAATATATATGGGGATATGTATGGTGATATATGTGGTAATATGTATGGTGATATATGTTGTGATATTTATGGTGATTTATGTTGTGATATTTATGGTGATATATGTGGTGATATTTATGGTGATATATGTGGGGATATGTATGGTGATATATGTGGTGATATCTATGGTGATATATGTGGGGATATATTGGGAGATATATATGGTGATATATGTGGTGGTATATATATGGTGATATCTATGGTGATATATGTGGGGATATATGTGGAGATATATGTGGAGATATATGTGGTGATATATGTGGTGGTATATATATATGTGATAAGTATGGTGTTATATGTGGTGATATGTGGTTATATATGTGGGGATATGTATGGTGATATAAAGTGATATGCATGGTGATATATGTGGTGATATGTATAGTGATATATGTGGTGATATACATGCTGATATAATGGTGATATATTTATGGTGATATGTATGGTGATTTATGTTGTGATATGTATGGTGATTTATGTTGTGATATGTATGGTGATATGTATGTTGATAAATGTGGTGATATTTATGGTAATATATGTGGGGATATATATGTTGATATATGGGGAGATATATATGGCGATATATGTGGTGGTAGATATATAGAGATATATGTAGAGATATATGTGGAGATATATGTGGTTATATGTATGGTGATATATGTGGTGGTATATGTGTGGTGATTTGTATAGGGATATATCTAGTGATATACTGTAAGTGGTGATATGTATGTGATATGTATGGTGATATGTATGGTGATAAATGTGGTGATATTTATGGTAATATATGTGGGGATATGTATGTTGCTATATGGGGAGATATATATGGCGATATTTGTGGTGGTAGATATATGGTGATATATGTGGAGATATATGTGGTTATATGTATGGTGATATATGTGGTGGTATATGTGTGGTGATTTGTATAGGGATATATCTAGTGATATATGTGGTGATATGTATGGTGATATATGTGGTGATATGTGGTTATATGTGGTGATATGTATGGTGATATATGTAGTGATATATGTGGTGAAATGTAAGGTGATATATGTGGTGATATGTATGTGATATGTACGGTGATATGAGTTGTTATATGTGGTCATATATGTGGTGATAAGTATGGTGATATATAGTGATATGTATGGTGATATATGTGGTGATATGTATGGACATATATAAGGTGGTATGTGTGGTGATATATGGAAATATATACGTGGTGATATGAATGGTGATATATGTTGTGATATGTATGGTGATATTTATGGTGATATATGTGGTGATATCTATGGTGATATATGTGGTGATATCTATGGTGATATATGTGGGGATATATGGGGAGATATATATGGAGATATATGTGGTGGTACATATATGGTGATATATGTGGAGATATATGTGGTTATATGTATTGTGATATAAGTGGTGGTATATGTGGTGGTATATGTGTGGTGATATGTATAGTAATATATGTAGTGATATGTAAGGTGATATATGTGGTGATATGTATGTGATATGTATGGTGATATATGTTGTGATATCTGGTTATATATGTGGTGATATGTATGGTGATATATAGTGATATGTATGGTGATATATGTGGTGATATGTATGGTCATATATAAGGTGATATGTATGGAGATATCTGTGGTGATATATGGAAATATATACGTGGTGATATGACTGTTGATAAATGTGGTTATATATGTGGTGATAGTGGTGATATGTATGGTGATATTTGTGGTGATACATGGTTATATATGTGGTGATATGTATGGCAATATATTTGGTGTTATATAGTTATATGTATGTTAATATGTTTGGTGATATATATGGTGATATTTGTGGTGATATGTATGGTGATATATGTGGTGGTATATATATGGTGATATCTATGGTGATATATGTGGGGATATATGTGGAGATATATGTGGAGATATATGTGGTGATATATGTGGTGATATGTATGGTGATATATGCGGTGATATTTGGTGATATGTATGGTGATATATGTGGTGATATGTATAGTGATATATGTAGTGATATATATATATATATGCTAATATATATGGTGATATGTATGGTGATATATGTTGTGATATGTATGGTGATTTATGTTGTTATATTTATGGTGATATATGTGGTGATATTTATAGTGATATATGTGGGGATATGTATGGTGATATATGTGGTGATATCTATGGTGATATATGTGGGGATATGTATGGACATATATAAGGTGGTATGTGTGGTGATATATGGAAATATATACGTGGTGATATGAATGGTGATATATGTTGTGATATGTATGGTGATATTTATGGTGATATATGTGGTGATATCTATGGTGATATATGTGGTGATATCTATGGTGATATATGTGGGGATATATGGGGAGATATATATGGAGATATATGTGGTGGTATATATATGGTGATATATGTGGAGATATATGTGGTTATATGTATGGTGATATATGTGGTGGTATATGTGGTGGTATATGTGTGGTGATATGTATAGTAATATATGTAGTGATATGTAAGGTGATATATGTGGTGATATGTATGTGATATGTATGGTGATATATGTTGTGATATCTGGTTATATATGTGGTGATATGTATGGTGATATATAGTGATATGTATGGTGATATATGTGGTGATATGTATGGTCATATATGTGGTGATATGTATGGAGATATCTGTGGTGATATATGGAAATATATACGTGGTGATATGACTGTTGATAAATGTGGTTATATATGTGGTGATAGTGGTGATATGTATGGTGATATTTGTGGTGATACATGGTTATATATGTGGTGATATGTATGGCAATATATTTGGTGTTATATAGTTATATGTATGTTAATATGTTTGGTGATATATATGGTGATATTTGTGGTGATATGTATGGTGATATATGTGGTGGTATATATATGGTGATATCTATGGTGATATATGTGGGGATATATGTGGAGATATATGTGGAGATATATGTGGTGATATATGTGGTGATATGTATGGTGATATATGCGGTGATATTTGGTGATATGTATGGTGATATATGTGGTGATATATATAGTGATATATGTAGTGATATATATATATGCTAATATATATGGTGATATGTATGGTGATTTATGTTGTGATATTTATGGTGATATATGTGGTGATATTTATAGTGATATATGTGGGGAAATGCATGGTGATATATGTGGTGATATCTATGGTGATATATGTGGGGATATATTGTGAGATATATATGGTGATATATGTGGTGGTATATATATGGTGATATCTATGGTGATATATGTGGGGATATATGTGGAGATATATGTGGAGATATATGTGGGGATATATGTGGAGATATATGTGGAGATATATGTGGTGATATATGTGGTGATATGTATGGTGATATATGCGGTGATATTTGGTGATATGTATGGTGATATATATGATGATATGTATAGTGATATATGTAGTGATATATATGCTAATATATATGGGGATATGTAAGCTGATATATGTGGTGATATGTATGGTGATATATGTTTTGATATGTATGGTGATTTATGTTGTGATATTTATGGTGATATATGTGGGGATATGTATGGTTATATATGTGGTGATATCTATGGTGATATGTATGGTGATATATGCGGTGATGTTTGGTGATATGTATGGTGATATATGTGATGATATGCATAGTGATATATGTGTTGATATATATGGTGATATTTATGGTGATATATGTTGTGATATGTTTGGGGATTTATATTGTGATATGTATAGTGGTATGTATGGTCATATATGTGGTGAAATTTATGGAGATATATGTGGTGATATCTATTATATATGTGGGGATATATGGGGAGATATATGTGGTAATATATGTGGTGGTATATATATGGTGATATATGTGGTGATGTATGTGGGGATATATGTGGAGATATATGTGGTGATATATGTGCTGATATATGTGGTGATATGTATGTGATATGTATGGCAATATATGTGGTGATATGTGGTTATATATGCGGTGATATGTATGGTGATATATAGTGATATGTATGGTGATATATGTGGTGATATGTAAGGTGATATATGTGGTGATATGTATGTGATATGTATGGTGATATATGTTGTGATATGTGGTTATATATGTGGTGATGTGTATGGTGATATATAGTGATATGTATGGTGATATATGTGGTGATATGTATGGTCATATATAAGGTGATATGTATGGAGATATCTGTGGTGATATATGGAAATTTATACGTGGTGATATGAATGTTGATAAATGTGGTTATATACGTGGTGATAGTGGTGATATGTATGGTGATATTTATGGTGATATATGTGGTGATATCTATGGTGATATATGTGGTGATATCTATGGTGATATATGTGGGGATATATGGGGAGATATATATGGAGATATATGTGGTGGTATATATATGGTGATATATGTGGAGATATATGTGGTTATATGTATGGTGATATATGTGGTGGTATATGTGGTGGTATATGTGTGGTGATATGTATAGTAATATATGTAGTGATATGTAAGGTGATATATGTGGTGATATGTATGTGATATGTATGGTGATATATGTTGTGATATCTGGTTATATATGTGGTGATATGTATGGTGATATATAGTGATATGTATGGTGATATATGTGGTGATATGTATGGTCATATATGTGGTGATATGTATGGAGATATCTGTGGTGATATATGGAAATATATACGTGGTGATATGACTGTTGATAAATGTGGTTATATATGTGGTGATAGTGGTGATATGTATGGTGATATTTGTGGTGATACATGGTTATATATGTGGTGATATGTATGGCAATATATTTGGTGTTATATAGTTATATGTATGTTAATATGTTTGGTGATATATATGGTGATATTTGTGGTGATATGTATGGTGATATATGTGGTGGTATATATATGGTGATATCTATGGTGATATATGTGGGGATATATGTGGAGATATATGTGGAGATATATGTGGTGATATATGTGGTGATATGTATGGTGATATATGCGGTGATATTTGGTGATATGTATGGTGATATATGTCGTGATATATATAGTGATATATGTAGTGATATATATATATATGCTAATATATATGGTGATATGTATGGTGATTTATGTTGTGATATTTATGGTGATATATGTGGTGATATTTATAGTGATATATGTGGGGAAATGCATGGTGATATATGTGGTGATATCTATGGTGATATATGTGGGGATATATTGTGAGATATATATGGTGATATATGTGGTGGTATATATATGGTGATATCTATGGTGATATATGTGGGGATATATGTGGAGATATATGTGGAGATATATGTGGGGATATATGTGGAAATATATGTGGAGATATATGTGGTGATATATGTGGTGATATGTATGGTGATATATGCGGTGATATTTGGTGATATGTATGGTGATATATATGATGATATGTATAGTGATATATGTAGTGATATATATGCTAATATATATGGGGATATGTAAGCTGATATATGTGGTGATATGTATGGTGATATATGTTTTGATATGTATGGTGATTTATGTTGTGATATTTATGGTGATATATGTGGGGATATGTATGGTGATATATGTGGTGATATCTATGGTGATATGTATGGTGATATATGCGGTGATGTTTGGTGATATGTATGGTGATATATGTGATGATATGCATAGTGATATATGTGTTGATATATATGGTGATATTTATGGTGATATATGTTGTGATATGTTTGGGGATTTATATTGTGATATGTATAGTGGTATGTATGGTCATATATGTGGTGAAATTTATGGAGATATATGTGGTGATATCTATTATATATGTGGGGATATATGGGGAGATATATGTGGTAATATATGTGGTGGTATATATATGGTGATATATGTGGTGATGTATGTGGGGATATATGTGGAGATATATGTGGTGATATATGTGCTGATATATGTGGTGATATGTATGTGATATGTATGGCAATATATGTGGTGATATGTGGTTATATATGCGGTGATATGTATGGTGATATATAGTGATATGTATGGTGATATATGTGGTGATATGTAAGGTGATATATGTGGTGATATGTATGTGATATGTATGGTGATATATGTTGTGATATGTGGTTATATATGTGGTGATGTGTATGGTGATATATAGTGATATGTATGGTGATATATGTGGTGATATGTATGGTCATATATAAGGTGATATGTATGGAGATATCTGTGGTGATATATGGAAATATATACGTGGTGATATGAATGTTGATAAATGTGGTTATATATGTGGTGATAGTGGTGATATGTATGGTGATATTTGTGGTGATACATGGTTATATATGTGGTGATATGTATGGCAATATATTTGGTGTTATATGTATGTTAATATGTTTGATGATATATATGGTGATATTTGTGGTGATATGTATGGTGATATATGTGGTGGTATATATATGGTGATATCTATGGTGATATGTGTGGGGATATATGTGGAGATATATATGGAGATATATGTGGAGATATGTAAGGTGATATATGCGGTGATATTTGGTGATATGTATGGTGATATATGTGGTGATATGTATAGTGATATATGTAGTGATATATATGCTAATATATAAAGTGATATGTATGGTGATATATGTTGTGATATGTATGGTGATTTATGTTGTGATATTTATGGTGATATATGTGGTGATATTTATAGTGATATATGTGGGGATATGTATGGTGATATATGTGGTGATATATGTGGGGATATATTGGGAGATATATATGGTGATATATGTGGTGGTATATATATGGTGATATCTATGGTGATATATGTGGGGATATATGTGGAGATATATGTGGAGATATATGTGGGGATATATGTGGAGATATATGTGGTGATATATGTGGTGATATGTATGGTGATATATGTGGTGATATTTGGTGATATGTATGGTGATATATGTGGTGATATGTATAGTGATATATGTAGTGATATATATGCTAATATATATGGGGATATGTATTGTGATATATGTGGTAATATGTATGGTGATATATGTTGTGATATGTATGGTGATTTATGTTGTGATATTTATGGTGATATATGCGGTGATATTTATGGTGATATATGTGGGGATATGTATGGTGATATATGTGGTGATATCTATGGTGATATATGTGGGGATATATTGGGAGATATATATGGTGATATATGTGGTGGTATATATATGGTGATATCTATGGTGATATATGTGGGGATATATGTGGAGATATATGTGGAGATATATGTGGTGATATATGTGGTGATATATGTGGTGGTATATATATGGTGATATATGTGGTGATGTGTGGTGATATATGTAGTGATATATGTGGTGATATCTATGTATGTGATAAGTATGGTGTTATATGTAGTGATATGTGGTTATATATGTGGGGATATGTATGGTGATATAAAGTGATATGCATGGTGATATATGTGGTGATATGCATGGTCATATATAAGGTGATATGTATGGTGATATATGTGGTGATATGTATAGTGATATATGTGGTGATATACATGCTGATATATTGGTGATATATTTATGGTGATATGTATGGTGATTTATGTTGTGATATGTATGGTGATAAATGTGGTGATATTTATGGTAATATATGTGGGGATATATATGTTGATATATGGGGAGATATATATGGCGATATATGTGGTGGTAGATATATGGAGATATATGTGGAGATATATGTGGTTATATGTATGGGGATATATGTGGTGGTATATGTGTGGTGATTTGTATAGGATATATCTAGTGATATACTGTATGTGGTGATATGTATGTGATATGTATGGTGATATGTATGGTGATAAATGTGGTGATATTTATGGTAATATATGTGGGGATATGTATGTTGCTTAATGGGGAGATATATATGGCGATATATGTGGTGGTAGATATATGGTGATATATGTGGAGATATAAGTGGTTATATGTATGGTGATATATGTGGTGGTATATGTGTGGTGATTTGTATAGGGATATATCTAGTGATATATGTGGTGATATGTATGGTGATATATGTGGTGATATGTGGTTATATATGTGGTGATATGTATGGTGATATATGTAGTGATATATGTGGCGATATGTATGTGATATGTATGGTGATATAAGTTGTTATATGTGGTCATATATGTGGTGATATGTATGGTGATATATAGTGATATGTATGGTGATATATGTGGTGATATGTATGGTCATATATAAGGTGGTATGTGTGGTGATATATGGAAATATATACATATATATGAATGGTGATATATGTGGTTATATATTTGGTGATAGTGGTGATATGTATGGTGATATATGTTGTGATATGTATGGTGATTTATGTTGTGATATGTATGGTGATATCTATGGTGATATATGTGGTGATATCTATGGTGATATATGTGTGGATATATGGGGAGATATATATGGAGATATATGTGGTGGTATATATATGGTGATATATGTGGGGATATATGTGGAGATATATGTGGTTATATGTATGGTGATATATGTGGTGGTATATGTGGTGGTATATGTGTGGTGATATGTATAGTAATATATGTAGTGATATATGTGCTGATATATGTGGTGATATGTATGTGATATGTATGGTGATATATGTGGTGATATGTAGTTATATATGCAGTGATATGTATGGTGATATATGTGTTGATATGTAAGGTGATATATGTGGTGATATGTATGTGATATATATGTGATAGCTATATATATGGTGAAATGTTTTGTGATATATATGGTGATATTTGTGGTGCTATGTATGGTGATATATGCGGTGATATTTGGTGATATGTATGGTGATATATGTAGTGATATATATGCTGATATGTGTTGATATATATGGTGATATGTATGGTGATATGAATGGCTATATGTATGTTAATATATGTGGTGATATGTATGGTGATATAAATGATAATATATATGGTGATATGTATGGTAATGTGTGTGGTTATATGTATGGTGATACATGTCGTGATATGTGTGGTAATATAAGTGGTGATATATATGGTGATATGTATGGTGATATGAATGATTATATATATATATATATATATATATATATATATATATATATATAAAAATATATATGGTGATATATGTGGTTATATGTATGGTAATATATGTGCTGATATGTATGGTGATATATAAGGTGATATGTATGGTGATATACACGTAGGTGGTGATATGTATAATGATATAAGTGGTGATATGAATGGTATTATAGGTGTATATATGTATGGTGATATATGTGTTTATATGTATGGTGATATGTACGGTGATATACAGTATGTGGTTTTATATATATATATATATATATATATAGTGATATGTATGGTAATATATGTGGTGATATGTATGCTTATATATTGGGTGATATATGTATTGATATGTATAGTGTACAGCGCTATAAGTGGTGATATGTATAGTGATATAAGTGGTGATATATATGGTGATATATATGGTGATATGTTTGGTGATATATGTGTTTATATGTATGGTGATATATAAGGTGATATGCATGGTAATATATGTGGTTATATTTTTGGTGATATATGTAGTGATATGTATAGTGATATATGTGGTGAAATGTGGTTATATATGGTGATATATATGGTGATATTTATGGTGATATGTATAGTGATATTTATGGTGATATATGTGGTGATATGTATACTGATACATGTGGTGTTATGAATGGTGATATATGTGGTGATGTATAAGGTGATATGTATGGTGATATATGTGGTGATATGTATGGTGAGATATGTTGTTATATGAATGGTGATATATGATGTGATATATGAGGTGATATATGATGTGATATATGTGGTGATATGTTTGGTGATTTATGTGGTGATATATGTGGTGATATTTATGATGAGATATGTAGTGATATGTAGGGTGATATATAATGTGATATGTGGTGATATATATGTTGATATATGTGGTGATATGGATGGTGATATATGTGGTGATATGGATGGTGAAATGTATGGTGATATATGTGGCGACATAAGGGGTTATATATATATGGTGATATATATGGTAATGTATGTGGTGATATCAGTGGTGATATATATGGTGATATAAGTGGTGATATTTATGGTGATATATGTGGTGATATGTATGGTGATTTGCATGGTGATAAATGTGTTGATATCTATGTTTATATATGCAGAGATATATGTGGTGATATGTATGATGATATATGTGGTGGTGTATATATGGTTATATATGTGGTGCTATGTATGTTGATATATGTGGGGATATATGTGGAGATATATGTGGTGGTATGTATGGTGATATATGTCGTGATATATGTGGCGATAAGTCAATAGTAGAAATGTTGAGGTCAGCACTACTCAACTTTAAATTAGCCACTTACTGTCCCCACATCTGTGCTCTTATTTCCAGCTTAACGTAGTGCAAAAAAAACCAGATAGAAGCATATAGTAGCTGAGCAATCAACGTCATAGAAGAAAAAGAGGAATCTGGATGCACTCACCGTTAGCAGAAAAAGTGTAGCTTTATTTTCCAACAGGTGTGCTTACAGCATAGTTCAAACAGGTGGAGGACGCCAGACACCCTCCACTGACAATTGTCAGTGGAGGGTGTCTGGCGTCCTCCACCTGTTTGAATTATGCTGTAAGCACACCTGTTGGAAAATAAAGCTACGATTTTTCTGCTAACGGTGAGTGCATCCAGATTCCTCTTTTTCTTCTATGACGTTGATATATGTGGTGATATGTAAGGTGATATATGTGGTGATATATGGTTTTATATGTGGTGATATATAGTGATATGTATGGTGATATATGTGGTGATATATAGTGATATGTATGGTGATATATGTGGTGATATGTATGGTCATATATAAGGTGATTTGTATGGTGATTTGTATGGTGATATATGGAAATTTATACATGGTGATATGAATGGTGATATATGTTGTTATTTATGTGGTGATATATGTGAGGATATGTATGGTGATTTATGTGGTGATATCTATGGTGATATATGTGGGGATATATGGGGAGATATATGTGGTGATATATGTGGTGGTATATATATGGTGATATATGTGGGGATATGTGTGGTGATATGTGTGGTGATATGTATGGCGATATATGTGGTGATATGTGGTTATATATGCGGTGATATGTATGGTGATATAGGTAGTGATATATGAGGTGATATGTAAGGTAATATATTTGGTGATAAGTATGTGATATGTATGGTGATATATGTTGTGATATGTGGTTATATATGTGGTCATATGTATGGTGATATATAGTGATATGTATGGTGACATATGTGGTGATATGTATGGTCATATACAAGGTGATATGTATGGAGATATATGTGGTGATATATGGAAATATATACGTGGTGATATGAATGGTGATATATGTGGTTATATATGTGGTGATAGTGGTGATATGTATGGTGATATATGTGGTGATACATGGTTATGTATGTGGTGATATGTATGGCAATATATGTGGTGTTATATAGTTATATGTATGGTAATATGTTTGGTTATATATATAGTGATATATGTAGTGATATATATATGCTGATATTTATGGTGATATATTTGGGGATATGTATGATGATATATGTGGTGATATCTATGGTGATATATGTGGGGATATTTGGGGAGATATATATGGTGATATAAGTGGTGATATGTATGGTGATATATGTGGTGATACATGGTTATATATGTGGTGCTATTTATGGCAATATATGTGGTGTTATAAAGTTATATGTATGGTGATATGTTTGGTGATATATATGGTGATATTTGGTTATATGTATGGTGATATATGTGGTGATATGTATAGTGATATATGTAGTGATATATATGCTGATTTATGTGGTGATATATATGGTGATATGTATGGTTATATGTGTTGTTATATGTATGGTGATTTATGTTGTGATATGTATGGTGATATATGTGGTGATATTTATGGTGATATATGTGGGGATATGTATGGTGATATATGTGGTGATATCTATGGATATATATGTGGGGATATATGGGGAGATATATATGGTGATATATTTGATGGTATATATATGGTGATATCTATGGTGATATATGTGGGAATATATGTGGAGATATATGTGGTGATATATGTGGTGATATATGTGGTGATATGTACGGTGATATATACGGTGATATATGTGAAGATATATGTGGTGATATGTATGGTGATATATGTGGTGGTATATATATATGGTAATATATGTGATGATGTGTGCTGATATATGTAGTGATATGTGGTGATATGTATGTGATAAGTATGGTGTTATATGTAATGATATGTGTTTATATATGTGGGGATATGTATGGTTATATAAAGTGATATGCATGGTGATATATGTGGTGATATGTATGGTCATATATAAGGTGATATGTATGGTAATAAAGTGGTGATATGTATAGTGATATATGTGGTGATATACATGCTGATACATGTGTCGATATATATGGTGGTATTTATGGTGATATATGTTGTGATATGTATGGTGATTTATGTTGTGACATGTATGGTGATATGTATGGTGAGATATGTGGTGATATATATGGTGATATATGTGGGGATATGTATGGTGATATATGAGGTGATATCTATGGGGATATATGTGGGGATATACGGGGAGATATATATGGCGATATATGTGATGGTATATATATGGTGATATATGTGGTGATATATGTGGGGATATATGTGGAGATATATGTGGTTATATGTATGGTGATATATGTGGTGGTATATATGCGGTGATACAAATAGTGATATATGTAGTGATATATGTGCTGATATATGTGGTGATACGTATGTGATATGTATGGTGATATATGTGGTGCTATGTTGTGATATGTATGGTGATATATGTAGTGATATGTGGTGATATGTATGGTAATATATGTGGTGATATGTATGTGATATGTATGGTGATATATGTTGTTACATGTGGTCATATATGTGGTGATATGTATGGTGATATATAGTGATATGTATGGTGGTATATGTGGTGATATGTATGGTCATATATAAGGTGATATGTATGGTGATATATGTGGTGATATATGGAAATATATACGTGGTGATATGAATGGTGATATATGTGGTTATATATGTAGTAATATAAGTCAGTGCTTCTCAAACTGTGAGACGGGCCTCACCAGTGAGGCGCCCCCTAGTTGTTGGTGAGGCCCAGCTGGGCAGCCAGTTTTCACAAAAGTGACTATGATCTGCACAGTCCTTTTGCTGTTTGCAAAAATCTCCATTTTAGAAACATTATTAACTTATTTTGTACTTGCTTTATTAGTATAGAGAGCTTGGGAGATGAGTGAAAGGTAGCCCTAGCATTATTTCCAGCTTTTAAATGGACTTTCACCACAGATAGTGAGGCCCAGTCATCCTCTTGGTCAGTCTGGTGAGGCGCAAGCATTGCCTTGGTCTGTTGGTTGAGGCTCCAGTAGAAAAAGTTTGAGAAGCGCTGGTGTACAGTATGGGTAAAGTTCAACTTTATCGAAGTATAATTTTTTAAGCTGTCTTAAGATATATTATTTAACTGCCTTTTTTTTTCTAGGCAAACTTAGGATTGCAGAAAAGTTTTTTATTCATGCTAGGGATGGTCCGAACCTGCCGAGGCAATGATCTCGGCAATGATTCCCGCTGTCTGCCCGCTCCGTGGAGAGGGTAGATACAGCGGGAGGAACGCCTGGAAAACTGGGATACAGCCATAGCCATAGGCTGTATCCCAGTTTTCCAGGCAGTCCTCCCGCTGTATCCACCCACTACACAGAGTGGCCAGACAGTGGGAAACTGATGCCGAGCGTTCGGGTTCACTGTTAGTGTATGTTTCCATGCGACAAAATCACGGGTATATTGTAAAGGAGGTGCATTACTTTTATCCATGTAGATGTTGTTGTTGCTGTTGTGATGGCTACTCTCATTTTAGAATGTATAATGTAAACATCTACGATATCTCCTAATGACACAAAGTACTAGCCTTTGAAGTGCCGCTATTTGCAACTTCAAGGTATACTGAAGTAGAAAAAAAGCAATTTATCATTCTTCGTAGATGGGGAAATGAAGAGCTGTAAACTAGCAAACTATCAGAGTTTTTCACAAAGAAAAAAACAAAACAAAAAAAAAACACAAAGTAATTGAACAAGTGAGTTTAAGTAAAACTTTAAACTCGGTACCACTCTGGGTGGCTTTCTTTCATCCGTTGTACCTGTGAAGTAAGGCTGATTACGGATAAATGCAGACCGGAAGATAAATGGAAGAAGGACATCAAACAAGCTACTGTATGTCCATACAGTGACAGAAGCAATCCATTTGAAGGGATTGTTAATTTCCCTAAGGCAGCCAACAATTCATTCCCCAGTAATTTATACTTAGAAACCAAAAATTGTAAATACATCTTCAATTTGTTCTGTTTTCTAAAAATAATTTTCCCCTTTTGTAAATGTCAAATGGAACTCTCATTTAAGCCGTTACCTTGAGTAAAATATCAATAGATGAGGATTTTAATTGATTTAATTCAACCGCAATCTATGTGAGCACAAAGGTTATAGACAGGGAGAAATGTTCTATTGTAATGATATAAAATGTGTAGTCAGGCAGTCAATGGAATAAAACGCACCAGTTGGAAGCATTACTGTGTGAAGAAGAAGAAGAAAAAAAAAACATATACTTTATAAGTGTATAGTACATAGCCCTCTTCTTCATTTAACTCGAAAAGAAGAAGAAGAAAAAAAAAACATGACAGGAACCACGCTGCTCTTAGTATTTATGAGAAAACGTTTCCTCATTGTAACAAATGAAATTCACAAATCTCCATTTTCGGCGTCTTATAAATTAAAGCTGCCTTTTTCTTTTGCTTTTAATTTCTTCATCTCACACAGGGGGCTAGCCTATTTCTCCAGTTCAGCGTGAAAGGTCTTAAACGGTAATGAAATGTGTTATTTTTGTCTGAAATGAGCCCGGATTAGAAAGAGTACAGTGTGTGAATTTACAAATTCTATAACCAATGTTGTAATCTTGTTTCCTAGCTAAAAGCTCTTGAATCATGTCCTATTTTTCTATTTTATTTATCAAAGGCAGGATCAGCCTTTTTCCCATCTTCCGAGGAGTTTGAAATATGATTTGTACCCGGAGAGCTTCTGACTTCACATTAGATGTGTTTTCATATTTTAATGCAAGGAAGAAAAAAAAAAAGTGGAATTTGTTATGTATTTATGAGCGGAGAACATTGTTAGGTGAGGGTTCAATGCTACCAGACCAAGCAAATGAGCTAGTTGAATCCTGACATAGATTTGCATATCCGTGTATCTATCCCATGAGTCCTTCAAAAGAGCAGTAAATCATAGTGACTGGCTCTGATTTTCCGAGACAGCACTGACAGCCATTGTCCCTGATGGGAGCATAAGGGTTCTTTGTAAACAGAAATAACAACAGTGTTTTATAGATGGTATCCTTAAAAGTGAACAGCCAAAAAAAAAAAAATCACTCTGAGATTCCAAGGCACTAAAACCATTTCATCTGGAACACTGGCCAAATTGCCTGAATATTGGCCCCTGTCTGGAGTAGTCAATAAAAAGATCCAACATGGTCCATCCATCATCTGCAGTCCACAGACACCTCCCATCTAATGGTCGGCTGGCCTCCTTCTAGGCAAGTCAACTTTGCAGTTGTGTAAATTCAAGATGACACTAACTCTATTGCACTTGCTTTCGTCTTTAGGAACAAAGGGTATTACTTCTTGCCTTGTGAGTGACTTTACTGTACTGTTGAAATTTAGCTGTTCATTTATTACCCAGTTTTACAAGCTTTACCATTGTATTAACATCATCTCTAATGGGCCCACATAGAATAATTAGTCCTTCAATTGTTTAAGAATACATAAATTTTGTTAGCCACTACTAGTATGCTAGTAATTTTTTTTACAGTCTATCCTTTTGATCTTCTGTAGCTAAACCTTTTGCACCAGTTATTGCCTTTCTCTATCTACCTTGTTTTGTTAGGCATTGATCCTGGCTCATCTGTGTTAGGCATTGATGCTGGCTCATGGTTGTCCTCCTTTGGAGACTCCTTTTGGTAGGTACTAAAAACTGCATATTGAGAAAAGACAGTAGTGAAAGCACTATGTGCAGACACTTCGAGTGTAAATAATGGACACACCAGGTCAAAATGTGCTCACCGAAACAAAGCATAAAGACCATATGGGAGCTGCTGCCATCAGTCAGGATCCGGTGTGGAAAACTCCTCCGGTAGCGATATGAAGATGAGAAAAATATGATAAAAAAAGAACTGCGTAAAGCGCTGCTTGGTGTTAAAAAAAACCATTATAGATTTATAAAAAAAAGCACAATACAACAAATAAAAAGAATGACTCCTTCTTCAGGTAGGTGCATATGATTGCACCTTGATATAGTGCATTTGATATGCACCTACCTAAAGAAGGAGTCATTTCAGCTCCAAAATAAATCTTTTTATTTGTTGTATTGTGCTTTTTAAATAAATCTATATTTCAGAGCTGAAACGACTCTTTCTTCAGGTAGATCCACATCAAATGCACTATATCAAGGTGCAATCATATGTACTTACCTGAAGAAGCAGTCGTTCCGGTTCAGGTTCCGAATAAATCTTTTTATTTGTTGTATTGTGCTTTTTAAATAAATCTATATATTTTTTTTAACATGGAGCAGCACCTTACAGGGTCCTTTTTTATCATTTTTTTCTCATCTTCAAAAACTGCATTTTTTATTTTTATATTTTACAGGGGTACAGGGGGGGCGACTACCAATAGGCTTCACCTGCTTTCAAGCTTGGCTTCACCTAGTGCCAGGTTTTGCCTACTCGTTATGTGAAAAAAAATGAAAATCTTTGTGCAATATAAGAATTTAAATTTCTTGGTGTTTTGGAGATGCACTTACCCAATCGTCTAGCCATCACAATTTAGTCTTTGTGATAGATGCTTCTATTCCTATGATTGTCCTTCTGCTTCAAACACATCAACTTCAAGAGCTGACTGTGTACTTACTGCAACAGTCATAAGACAAATAATGTCATTCCCTTAACTATCAATGGTTTTATTTTGTAGCTGATCAGTGTGTATAGAATTTATTTTTCTAGAGACTAGCTTTCTGTGATGATGTATACTTTTATTTTTAAATATAGTATTTTTGTAATATTGTGATTCATTTTAAATATTTATTGGTTTATTATTAAATGAAATAAAAATTGATCACATGCCAGCTTTCATTTTATCACACCTTGTTAAGATATAAAAGTTGAGCTTTGATTGATTAATATGGGCAACAAATACAGATTTACTGTTGGACAGTTTTTCATTATCTCCCCCAATATTTATTGAGAATAAATTAATTAAAAATGTAATTTTTCAGCGGAAATACCATTTAATGTTGTGTTTAGGTTTTTATTATGCTGCATGTTCTTCATAGGATATATAAATAGTAGCTATGCTCTGGCACCAGTTATGCTCCTGTCTTGTTGAGATTCAGTATCTACATAATAATTTAGCATAATGCATAAGCCTGTCAAGCAACCCTAAATTCTGCTAGAAGCAAAACTTGTACATTCTCCTACTGCTTAGAGGGACTCTCCTAAATTTACTTGCATGTAACATTTATTCTATAGTACACTACCAAAGAATGTCACAGAGCCAGGGCACAATTCAGTG
This sequence comes from Dendropsophus ebraccatus, assembly GCF_027789765.1. Classification (NCBI taxonomy): domain Eukaryota; kingdom Metazoa; phylum Chordata; class Amphibia; order Anura; family Hylidae; genus Dendropsophus; species Dendropsophus ebraccatus. The sequence goes on from NC_091460.1 coordinate 47,778,170, forward strand.
CTCTCAAATAAGCTAGTTTCTTTAATGCAATCTATCAATCAATCACTAAATTTATAATCCATATGTACAATGATGACTTAGTATGCCCCGCTTGCAGGAAAAATAGACTTGCAGAATCACCATTTGCAGAAAAGTAATACATACCAATAGTAACTAAAGATATCCGGATGTGGACACCTTGAATAATTCTCACAAGTATAACAAGTTCTAGAGCCTCTTTAAAGTCTGGCAAAATAAAAAAATTAATTGGCGGCAAGGAGTGGTGGAAACATAATCAAGAAAGTATACTTACCAGACCCCGAGCCCGTATAGCGCCACATGACCAGGCTCTTGGACCCCACCAGATGTCATTTTCTTACAGATTTCCCCTGCGGGAAAGGGTGGGATATAGCCCGTTTAACCAATCAGTGACTGCAGCGGTGTCCCACCCCAATCACATGACATTGAAGGAGTGGGAGATAGAGAATGACGGTGGGGGTCCAGGAGCAGACACAGTGCTGCATTGGCACAAGGAATGGTAAACATACTGCATGCTTTTTATTATATTCCACCGTCTTTTGGGATGGCCGTCATTTTGGTTCCAAATAACAGTTGTAATTTCAAAATGTCGCCCTTGATTGTACAAAAAATGTGGCTGCTATTTGGACTCAAAATGACAGCTGTCCTTAAAGACCACCATCAACTGGCCAAAAAAAGACGGTGTAAAGAGGGTAAAAAATTATTTTACCTAAAAATGAATACTTAAATTGTAAAATAGATTTTTTTTCAAAGCATCCACTTCAAATAGTAAAAAACATGACATACTATCAATAGAATTACATATGGAAATCAACTAAACACCATCCATACAGAGTGGTCTCATGATAAACTTTGGTAAACATCATCAAAAATATATTGTTTTAATAAGCTACATGTAGTTACTTACATTAAAGATATGTTCACACAACACCCCCCCCAAAAAAAAAAAAAAACTTCCATTGTTTTACATTGAAACAACGGCCATACTTTTCATACTGCAATGATGTGCATTGAAGTCAATGGAAAACAACTGCCGTTCTTTTTAAAAATAGGACATCATGTGAACATAGCCTTAGGTTAGGTTTACAAACTGTAATGACAACGGCCATTGTTTGACACAACCATTGTTAGCAGTGTCAAAAAGTGGAAGTTTTCTTGCATGGTCACCTTACCTGCTGATAGCTCCCTTTCGACAATGGGGTGAAGATAAGTATTTCTGTGCAGTTTTTAGTTTAATAACACATCTAGTAAGGCCAGTTACAGCACTGGGGGTTGGGCTACCACCCCCAGAGCACTGATCTGGTCTCTGACCAGCCCGCTCTACTAATAGCTATTAGAAGGGGTGGGCTGGCTTGAGGCCAATTGGTGCTCTAGAGGGGATAGCCTTGCCCCTAGTACTGTAAATGACCTTACTAGATGCAGTATTAAACTACAAACTGCATGAAAAGGGCTCTAAGGTAAGAGACATACCTTCATCCTCAGTGCCCCGTATGCAATAGGGAACAATCAGCAGCTTGGATTTGTCTAACCTGCTGTGCATTTAATCCCAGTATATCTACTATATACAATAAGCAGAAAAAACAGTCCTCATCCTCTATATACAGTCTAAGGCTGGGTTCACACTATGTATATTTGAGGCTGTATTTGTGAGGCTGTATAGCAACCAAAACCAGGAGTGGATTGAAAACACAGAAAGGCTCTGTTCACATAATGTTGTAATTGAGTGGATAGCCATCATTTAATGGCAAATATTTGCTGTTATTTTAAAACAACGGCTGTGGTATTGAAATAATGGCCGTTATTTACTGTTATATGGCGGCCATCCACTCAATTTCAACATTGTGTGAACAGATCCTTTCTGTGTTTTCAATCCACTCCTGGTTTTGGTTGCTATGAGGACCTGACATGAGGACCAAATACTGCCTGAAATATACATAGTGTGAACCCAGCCTAAAAAGCCAACTCTTTGTCAATGGGGTTTATAAGGAGAGTTAGGGTTTAATGTGTCTCATCATCAAATAGTAGACATGTTTCCATGCTTTGTTGAAGGACAAATTGGAAACTTGGGACATGTATACATATTTTGTTAATTTTATAGGAACTTTCCATACAATTAGGCTTAGTTATCAAACAATCAGTATTGCATGTCCTCAGTATCTAAAAATACTGTCCAATAGTACAATTGTCTTTATTGCCTATAGCAACCAATCAGAGCTGAGATTTCATTTTGAAGATATGAATGCTCTCCTCTGATTGGCTGCCAAGGGCAACAAAGCCAGTTTTACCATTAGACAGTTTGATTATCTCCCTCATGAAATGGAAAGCACTCAGAGGAAAACCATGAACCTTTTACAAATTTAGCAATTTCTTTAGCATGGACTTTTCTAAATAGTACTGTTGTCTGCAACTTGGAAAATAATTTAGCCTTACTAAGCAAGTGGTCAAAACAACGGAAACTGCAGTTCAATTTCTCCATATGTAAAAATATGCACTTCGGTGTGTGTGTGTGTGTGTGTGGGGGGGGGGGGGGTTGGAGAATCCCTATGAGTATCAGATGAGCAGTTCGGTGTTAGCAAAAGACTTCAGAAGAGAAGTATTTAGGGGTAGTGATTTCTCCCTAATTGATTATCTTATGTAATGTACTGATATTATTCAACAAAGAAAGCATTTGCAAAGAGTATTGTCTGGTCTGGAACTTTTTTATGAATTTATGTGGATTATACAGCCGGGAAGGGTGACGCAGCTTGTGCTAGACCTGCATCACACAGTGTGAATAGTGGCACAGATACAAGGACTGTTGATGTAGTGATTTCTGACAGCCTTAACCCTTTGAGGACCAGGCCCAAAATGACCCAGTGGACCGCGCAAATTTTGATCTTAGTGTTTCCGTTTTTCCCTCCTCCCCTTCTAAGAGCTCTAGCACTCTCAGTTTTCTATCTACAAGCCATGTAAAGGCTTATTTGTTACAGGAATAGTTGTACTGTGTAATGGCGTCATTCATTTTACCATAACATGTATGATGGAATTCCAAATATATTATTTATGAAGATATAAATTGGTGAAATCGCAAAAAAGAATGCAATATGGTAACGTTTGGGGGGTTCCTGTGTCTACGTAATGCACTATATGGTAACAGCGACATGATACCATTACTCTATAGGTCAGTACGAACACAACCATATGCAGGTTACACAGATTCTCTAATGTTATATATATTTTTTTAAATGAAATCCTTTTTTTTGGCAATTAATTATAAATAAAATGGGACTATTGTGACGCTTATAAAGGTTTTATTTTTTCACCTACGGGGCTGTATGGGGTGTCATTTTTTCCGCCATGATCTCTAGTTTTTATTAATACCATATTTGTGAAGATCGGACGTTTTGATCACTTTTTATTAATTTTTTTATATATATATTGTAACATAAAATCGGTAATCCGCGCACTTTTTTCCCTCTTTTCGTGTACGCCGTTTACCGTTCGCAATGACGCTTGTTATATTTTAATAGATCGGACAATTACGCACGCTACGGTATATTATATGTTTATCTATTTATTTATTTTTATATGTTTTATTTATATAATGGGAAAGGGGGGTGATTTAGACTTTTATTGGGGGAGGGGTTTTGGGGTAGTGTGTTAGTGTTTTTAACTTTTTTTTTTTTACACATTTGAAGTCCCTTTGGGGGACTTGTACATACAGTACTTGGATTTTTACACTGATGAATGCTATGCCATAGGCATAGCATTGATCAGTGTTATCGGCGCTCTGCTCATTGAGCCTGCCTGTGCAGGCTCAGTGACCAGAGCGCCGATCAGACCGCACGGAGGCAGGTGAGAGAGCTCCGGCGGCCCGTTTTACCGATCGGGACCCCTGCAGTCACACTGCGGGGGTCCCGATCGGTAAGTGACAGGGGACTCCCCCTGTCACTCACACTTAAACGCCGCGATCGCTGCAGCGTGTCATTACCGGTGAGGTCCCGGCTGCTGATTGCAGCCGGCCCCCACCTGCTATGAAGCGCGCTCCGCTCCGGAGCACGCTTCATAGCGTGAGAAACACCCAGGGCGTACAGTTACGCCCTAGGTCGTCTGGGGACAGACTTCCATGGCGTAACTATACGCCCTGGGTCGTCTAAGGGTTAAAAGTAGTCACCAGTGCAACCAGGCAGTGGTTAGATCTAATATTATAACTATAACTAGTGGTGTAACTAGTCGGAAGAGGGGGATTGTGATCCCGCTGTATAGAGCTCATGTGACACCACATCTGGAATACTGTGTCCAATTCTGGAGAACTCACCTACAAAAATATGTTAATAACATATAATGGGTCCAAAGATGGCTTTAATAAGAAACTGAACACAAGAATAAGGGAATATAATCTGAGGTTAGTTGGGGGAAAAATCAGAATCTACATGAAAAATTATTAGTTTACTAAAAAAGCGGTAGATGCTTGGAACAAGCCTCCAGCAGATGTGGTTGGTAAATCTACAATCACTGAATATAAACATGCCTGACATATATAATATAAGTGCAAACCAGATGTGCTGCCGACAATCTTTTATATTTCTCTGTTTTCTCTATGTGGTTACACGAGGTTCAGAGAATGCAGAAATGCTTAATATAATTCCCGTAAAAGTTTTTTTTTTTATGCTTTACTTGTTTCATCACTCTTTTATAAAAAAAAGAGATAGATAAGATAGATGATTGATAAATAGACCGAAAGATAGATAAATAGATAGACAAATATCACACATTTTATTTTTTATTTAGCCTTTCTTTTTGTATATTTAGTTTGATATAGCTGTGAGTTGCAAAGCCCCCAACCTGTAAATTCATGACAAGTACACCTTGTAGACAGAGATACAAAATAATACGACATTTCAGAAGTGCCAACTATGTGCTATAAGTCAACATTTTAGTCAAAAGGCAAATATTTGCCTTAGTAATTACAAGGCTTTGTCAGTAACAAGAATACAGATCTTTGACTTTTAAAAGTTCACAAAGAACTGTGAATATATATTAAGGCAACTCAGTTCTCTCAGAGCTACTGACATGCCAATAGGTCACAACAAAAATTTAAAGCCAAAAGTTAAGTTCCAATGAGGTTTGTATTTAAGTGGGAAGAATACAGAAAATACTATATTATATTTGAAAAATAAATTAATTATATTATTTCTCTGTTAAGCTATGTTTCCACAATGTCTTTTTAGGCAAAAAAATGGCCGTTATTTGATAATAAAGGCTGTTAGTATTGATTATTGGCCAATGACTATTATTTTACCAAAAAAAAAGGTGGGAGCATAGTCTTAAGTAGTAAAAAAGGAAATTGGTTGAAGGGAATATGACTAAAGGATCAAGCCATACAGAGTTTATTTGTAAAAAAATGCATGGATGTACAAAGTAGCTGTAGATACAGTATTGTAAGAGATGCGTCATTAAAACCATGTGCACATTATGAACAATTACAAAAAAGTTACAAAGATGAACATACTGTATATCCTCTATATAAAAAGCTGGTCAATATTTAATTTTGTATCACATGATCAAGCCCTCTACTGGGAGTATAAAAATGAATTCAGATACAGTGAAGGAAATAATTACAGTGGTACCTTGGTTCTTGAAATGCTCAGTTCTCAAACTGCTTGGAACTCAAATGTATTTTCAAGAAAAGTTTGCTTTGGTTCTCAAACTCTTGCTCGGTTCTTAAACACTTTTCGGGCACCCAGTCTTGAGGTACTCGGTATCTGAATGTTTTTGTGAGCGTGGATGGTGGGTTGTACCTGGTGAGTTTAGCACTGGTGAGGCTTCACATTCAGTACAGTACTATATAAGACTGCTGGAGTGCATATAAAGCATAGTAGTAGTACAGTCAGTGCACCACCATCCCCCATCCTGTACAGTGCTGGGATGGGGGGGACTCTATACAGTACAAGATGAGAGAAGAGTTAGTGACTACTTACTATAATTGCTGGTTTTGTTGAATGTATCCTGTGTATAATGTATTGTATAGTATATAGTGCTGTTCTGTCCTGTACTGTAGGGATTATCCCTACAGGGTAATTATTGGTGGGTGCTGGAACCAATTAAACCCATTTACATTATTTCCTCTGGGAAGACACTGCTTGGTTCTCAAACTGCTCGGTTCTCAAACTGCCTTCCGGAACCAATTAAGTTCGAGAACCGAGGTACAGTACCACTGTATTTGATCCCTTGCTGATTTTGCAAGTTTGCCCACTGACAGAAACATGAACAGTCTATAATTTTTAAGGGGAGCTTAATTATAACAGTGAGAGATAGAATATCCAAAATAAAGGATTTGCATTTTGCATAGAGAAATAAGTATTTGATCACCTACCAACTATTAAGAGTTTTGGCTTCTACAGACCAGTTAGACTTGTCAATTCTTTGAGTGGAGGGTGGTGGAGATCAGAGGCGCGCAAGGCATCGCATTGAAACATTGAGGCAGGTGGGATTCAAAGCAGAGTCCGTGGCTAGGGCTCCGCATGGAATTCGCCTGTTTTACTTAGTGTGAACAGACCCTTAGAGCTGATCTGCAAAGAGGAATGGACCAAAATTCCTCTTGATGTGTGCAGACCTCATCAACTACAAAAAAAAGTCTGACTGCTGCACTTGCCAAAAAGGGTTTTGCCACCAAGTATTGAGTCTTGTTTGCCAGAGGGATCAAAATCTTATTTCTCTGTGCAAAATGCAAATAAATTTATATAATTTATACATTGAGATTTTAATATCATATAATAATCCCCCCTGCACTGCACACCCATAGTAATTATCTCCCTGTGCTGTCCCCATAGTAATTATCCCCCTGTGCTGTCCCCTTAGTAATTATCCCCTAAAATGTGTCCCCATAGTTACAATCCCCCCTGTGCTGTCCCCATAGTAATAATCCCCCTGTGCTCTGTCCCAAAGTAATAATCCCCCCGTGCTGCACCCCCATATTAATAATCCCCCTGTGCTGTGCCGCATAGTAATAATCCCCCCTGTGCCAGTGGCGTAGCTACCATATAGGCAGGGCACGCAGCCGCGGGGGGGGGGGGGGGGGGGGCTGGTCGCAGTACATGATGGGAGTTATAGTTCTGCAACAGATTAGAGGATGACTCAGTATAGGGGGGGGGGAGAGCAATGGCACAGTAATATACAGGACTACATCTCCCAGCATGATGTGTGATAATATACAGGACTACATCTCCCAGCATGGTGTGTGGTAATATACAGAGACGGTGGCACAGTACACGAGGATGAGCCAGCACCACAGTGTTTCACAACTCTGCAGCGTGCTCTGTCCTCATGGCGGCTCACAACACGTTGCATAGCAGAGAGGGTTTCTTTTGTGGCCAGAGGCATGGGGCATGGGGCCCCATGAATCCTAGTTACGCCTCTGCCCTGTGCTGTCCCCATAGTAATAATCCCACCCTGTGCTCTGCTCCGCTCTGCATTGCCAAACACACATACACACAAAAAAACAAACATTATACTCACCTTATTCTGACATACAGCAGGTCCCTCTCTCCTGCAGCCTGCGAGGAGCAGGGCGCCGTCACCCCTGCACACATCTTTTCCCTCCAGTAGGTGTATTGATATGACGTCATTGCACCTTCTGTTGGCAGAAGATGTCTGCAGCGGCCTGCTAGGTGCAGAGTGCTTGGCTGGGTTGGCGCGGTCTGGGGGGTGCGGAGGTGTGGAGCAGCGGGTGGGCGGCACCACAGTAGTCTGGGCAGATGATGGGTTGGGCTGGCGGCTGGAGATCATGAAGACAGGGGGGAGAGCTTCAAACTGCTTTTTCATTATTAAAATGCATTTTACAGCTAATAAACCCAATCACAAAGTTTCCTAAAATCGCCTGTACTATTGATTTCTGAAAAAAAAAAAAAAAAATGTAAACGCCATTGTTTATAAAGTAATATTTTCTACTATAAAAACACACATCCATTAAAATAACTGAAGTTAAATCCAATATAGTCCACAGGTTTCTCCCTTCCCCCATAACTCCTATCTAAAATTGGATCCCAATCTGCCAAACTGTTTTCACTTTATTTGTGTTTTACTTATTTTTGTTTTTATTCATATATCTAATATTATTCTTGCAGGGGATTTGAGGCTCTGTATCAGCAAAATAATAATATGAAGATAAATTAGGAAATTAGTCAGAATGGGTGGAAATTTACTTTGAGGGATGCCCAAATATAAGCAGACTAAAGAAACTTTGTAGAATGCCACAACTTCCTAACTACAGCTTTGTTCTTGGATATTCCTCAGTTACTGAAAAATATTGCCTATTCTTAGAGAATGAGGCAATGCTGTATCAGCAGTGGTTGTGATAATAGCATTTCCCATCCCTTCCGTTTTTATAATCCATCTATCTGATATGTATGCATGCAGTGTATATAAGTGACAACATATTTCCTGAAACTATTATTACTGAACATGAAAAATAATAAGGATTTAGCTACAGAGGGAACAATAGACTTAATTGACGCAACAAAAACATTATAGTCAATTTATAAAATAGACAAAGACACACAGTTGGGAATTCACTATATTTACACGTGGGATTTACTGGAAACTGGAATTATTAGAGTTCATTTATTGTTAGAATATTGACATGAGGCATTTCTGTTTGTGTATAGATTGGATTTCTTCCAAACTAAAATAGTATAATGTTCTTTGCATGTGCTTAGAATTGCATTATACAGTGCATTAGACAAGAGCTTCCATCCACTAGGATCATGTTTGACAGAATGGACACAATGCTGATAAAGCAATCAAATGTTCCTGTTCCCTGCCGTCCAGGATGCTCAGTAACAGGAAAGGAAGATTTGAGATTAACAAAGAGGGTGATGACTTGTATTCTGTGCTCCAGTACTTCCTTATAGCCCATTCAGCAGAGACAGACGGGAGCATGTGTCTGCTATACTATAGGCAGGCTCCCCTGCTGCAGCTCTGCTCTACTATTATTGGAAAGTCTGTCTAGACTGTGCTGCATAGCTTACCTTACCATGAGATTGAAGCCATCGCTACAATGTTTCTACAAATGCATTATGTCAAATCACATTTGGCTGGGTTCACACTACGTATATTTCAGTCAGTATTGTGGTCCTCATATTGCAACCAAAACCAGGAGTGGATTAAAAACACAGAAAGGCTCTGTTCACACAATGTTGAAATTGAGTGGATGGTCGCTATATAACAGTAAATAACTGCCATTATTTCAATATAACAGCCGTTGTTTTAAAATAACAGCAAATATTTGCCATTAAATGGCGGCCATCCACTCAATTTGAACATTGTGTGAACAGATCCTTGCAATATAAGGACCACAATACTGACTGAAATATATGTAGTGTGAACCCAGCCCAAAGAGGTATTTCCTGGAAGCAATTTCATCCAAGCAGGTCCCAACAGTCAGAATTCACAGGTCATCTTTTCATCCCCCATACTGTGTGTAGGCAATAACTGCAAGATGGAAATGCCCTTTAAAGGGAACCTGTCACCCCCCGTTCCGGGGTGACAGGCTCCCGACCCCCCGTTAGAGCCCCCTATACTCACCTAATCCCGCCGGGTCCCGCTTCTGGATCCGGTCGGGTGACGGAGATCTCAGCCGCTGTAGCCCGGCACGCGCGCTGAGAGATGAGTCCATTATTATTATTATTATTATTATTATTATTATTATGAGTATTATTCCTTTTTTTAACCCCTTCAAGACCAAGCCTATTTGCACCTAAAAGACCAGGCTCATTTTTCAAAATCTGACCTGTCTCACTTTATGCTCTTATAGCTTAGTGATGCTTTATCGTATGCTAGCGATTCTGAGATTGTTTTTTCGTCACATATGGCACTTTATATTAGTGGCAAAATTTGGTCACTACTTTGTGTGTTTTTTTGAAAAACATCAAAATATCATGAAAAATTGAAAAAATTAGCATTTTATGAACTTTGAAATTCTCTGCTTCTAAAAAAAGAAAGTCGTATCACATAAATTAGTTACTAAGTCACATTACCGATATGTCCTCTTTATTCTGGCTTCATTTCATAAACATATTTTACTTTTTTAGGGTGTTACGGGGCTTAGAAATTTATCAGCAAATTACCACATTTTCGTGAAAGTTTCCAAAACTGATTTTTTTAGGGACCAGTTCTTTTTTTAAGTTGATTTAGGAGATTTGTATACTGGAAACCCCCATAAGTGACCCCATTTTGGAAACTAAACACCTTAAAGAATTAATCTAGGGGTATAATGAGCATTTTAACCCTACAGGGGCTGGAGGAAAGTATTCACCATTATGCCGTAAAAAAATGAAAAATTAAAATTTTCCAATAATATATACGTTTAGATTAAAGTTTCTCATTTTCAAAAGGAACTTGAGAGAAAATTTGTAACGCAGGGTCTCTTGAGTACTACGGTACCCCATATGTGGGCGTAAACCACTGTATGGGCAAACAGCGGGGCTCAGAAGGAAGGGAGCGCCAATTAGCTTTTCCATTGCAGATTTTGCTGAAGATGTTTCCGAGCGCCAGGTGCATTTGCAGAGCCCCTGTAGTGTCAGCAGAGAGAAAAAACCCTATAAGTCACCCCATTTTGGAAAGTACACCCCTCAAAGAATTCATCTTGGGGTAGGATGAGCATTTTGACCCCACAGGTGTTAGAGGAAAGTATTCAAAATTAGACAGTAAAAATGAAAAACTCGAATTTTCCAATAATATGTTTCTTTAGTTTGAAATTTCTCAATTTCACGAGGAACAAGAGAAAAAAAGTACCCCAAAATCTGTAACGCAGGTTCTCCTGAGTAAAAAGGTACCTCATATGTCGGTATAAACCACTGTATGGACACACAACTGGGCTCAGAAGGAAAGGAGTGTTAATGAGCTTTTTCAATGCAGATTTTGCTGAAGAAGTTTCTGAGCGTCATGTGCGTTTGCAGTGCCTCTGTAGTGCCAGCGGAGTAAAATCTCACCATAAGTCACCCATTTTGGAAAGTGCACCCCTCAAAGAATTCATCTTAGTGTGTGGTGAGCATTTTAACCCCACAGGTATTAGAGGAAAGTATTCAAAAGTAGACAGTAAAAATGAAAAACTCGAATTTTTCCAATAATATGTTCCTTTAGTTTGAAATTTCTCAATTTCACGAGGAACAAGAGAAAAAAAGTACCCCAAAATTGTAACGCAGGTTCTCTTGAGTAAAAACGTACCTCATATGTCGGTATAAACCACTGTACGGGCACACAGCCGGGCTCAGAAGGGAAGGAGCGCCAAATAGCTTTTTTAATGCAGATTTTGCTGAAGAAGTTTCTGAGCGCCAGGTGCGTTTGCAGTGCCCCTGTAGTGCCAGCGGAGTAAAATCTCGCCATAAGTCACCCCATTTTGGAAAGTGCACCCCTCAAAGAATTCATCTTGGTGTGTGGTGAGCATTTTGACTCCACAGGTATTAGAGGAAAGTATTCAAAAGTAGACAGTAAAAATGAAAAAACTCGAATTTTTCCAATAATATGTTCCTTTAGTTTTAAATTTCTCAATTTCACGAAGAACAGGAGAGAAAATTCACCCCAAAATCTGTAACGCAGGTTCTCCTTAGTAGAACAGTACCCCATATGTGGGCATAAACCACTGTATGGGCACACAGCCGGGCTCAGAAGGGAAGGAGCGCCAATTAGCATTTTCAGTGTAGATTTTTCTGAAGAAGTTTCTGAGCACCAGGTGCGTTTGCAGAGCCCCTGTAATGTCTACAGAATAGAATCCCCCCAAAGGTCACCCCATTTCGGAAAGTACACCACTCAAAGAATTCATCTTGGGGTAGGATGAGCCTTTTGGCCCCACAGGTATTAGAGGAAAGTATTCAAAATTAGACAGTAAAAATGAAAAACTTGAATTTTTCCAATAATATGCTGGTTTAGTTTGAAATTTCTAAATTTCACAAGGAACAGGAGAAAAAATGTACCCCAAAATCTGTAACGCAGGTTCTCCTGAGTACAACGGTACCCCATATGTGGGCATAAACCACTGTATGGGCACACGGCAGGGCTCAGAAGGGAAGGAGTGCCAATTTGCTGGAGCAAAACCGCAGCTAGTAATGGTTATTAGAATAGTGCAGTTACTAAAATAAAATAAAGAAATTAGATTACAGGTAATGTGGGGTGGTTACGGACAGTCTGGGGTGGTTACGGACAGTCTGGGGTGGTTACGGGTAATCTAGAGGTGGTTACGGGCAGTCTGAGGTGGTTACGGGTAATCTGGGGTGGTTACGGGCAACCTGCTGTGGTTACGGCAACCTGGGGTGGTTAAAGGGAACCTGGGGTGGTTAGAGGCAACCTGGGGTGGTTATGGGCAACGTGGGGTGGATACAGACAACCTGCTGTGGTTACAGACAATCTGGTGTGGTTACAGGCAACCTGCTGTGGTTAGAGGCAACGTGGGGTGGTTACGGACAACCTGGGGTGGTTACGGACAATCTAGGGTGGTTACCGGCAACCTGCTGTGGTTACGGACAATCTTTGGTGGTTACAGACAATCTGGGGTGGTTACGGACAATCTGGGGTGGTTACGGACAATCTGGGGTGGTTACAGGCAACCTGGGGTGGTTACGGACAATCTGCGGTGGTTACAGGCAACCTGGGGTGGTTACAGACAACCTGGGGTAGTTACAGGCAACCTGGGGTGGTTACAGGCAACGTGGGCTGAATACGGACAACCTGCTGTGGTTACAGACAATCTAGGGTGGTTACAGGCAACCCTCGGTGGTTACGGGCAACGTGGGGTGGTTATGGACAATCTGGGGTGGTTACGGACAATCTGGGGTGGTTACAGGCAACCTGGGGTGGTTACGGACAATCTGCAGTGGTTACAGGCAACCTGGGGTGGTTACAGACAACCTGGGGTGGTTACAGGCAACCTGGGGTGGTTACAGGCAACGTGGGCTGAATACGGACAACCTGCTGTGGTTAGACAATCTAGGGTGGTTACAGGCAACCCTCTGTGGTTACGGCAACGTGGGGTGGTTACGGACAATCTGGGGTGATTACGGACAATCTGGGGTGGTTACGGACAATCTGGGGTGGTTACAGACAATCTGGGGTGGTTACAGACAATCTGGGGTGGTTACAGGCAACCTGCTGTGGTTACGGATAAACTGAAGTGCTAATAGGTAATCTGAGGTGGGTACCTGTAATCTGGCGTGGTTACGGGCAATCTGGAGGGGGTGACTGGCAATTTGGGGTGGTTAGAGGCAAGGTGCAGTGGTCAGATGCAAGGTGCGGTGGTCAGTGGCAACGTGCATTGGTCAGAGGCAAGGTGCGGTGGTCAGAGGCGACGTGCGGTGGTCATAGGCGACGTTCGGTGGTCAGAGGCGACGTGCGGTGGTCAGAGGCAAGGTGCGGTGGTCATGGGCAAGGTGCGGTGGTCAGAGGTGACGTGCGGTGGTCATAGGTGACGTGTGGTGGTCAGAGGCGATGTGCGGTGGTTGCGTGCAATCTGGGGGGTTACATGTAATCTGGCATGATTACAGGCAACCTGGGGTGGTTATGTGCAACCTGCGGTGGTTACGGGCAACCTGGGGGGGGGGGGGGGGGTTAGGGGTAATTTGGGAGTAAACTGCAATTATTACTATAATAAAAAGTGTGTGTTTTATTTTTTTGTGTTTGTCACTTTTTGCACTTTATACATTCATTTTCACTGTATTACTATGATTACTGTGATATTTTCTATCACAGTAATCATAATTCAGTGACAGAGACCAAATTGGTCTCTGTCACTTAAAATTTTCAGAGCTGGCTGGTTGTGGAGCGCATGCGCACTTCATAACTAGCCAGGACGCCGAAGAGGAAGGAGCTCCAGGATCAGGTAACGTATAAGGGGTAGGGGGGGTGACTGGGGGACGGGGGTGACAGGGGGGGTGGGGGGCGACTTGGGGGGTGGGGGGACATCACTTTTTATCCCCTGTCACCAATCATTCATGGTGACAGGGGATAAAAAATGTCTGGAGCACATGGCACAAGCGATCAGCGGTATATAGTATATACCGCTGATCGCTTGTACCGGGACCCCACAGGGGGGGTCCCGATGACTGCCCCATGCTTGGGTGTTTCATTAATTTTTTACTTCTGATCACTGTGAACAGATATACTATGTTCACAGTGATGGCGGCGGCCATCTTGGATCCGATGGCCGCCGCGGGAGGGGGGGGGGGTTAGATACCGGGGCACTAGGGGGGCTGGTCTGGGGTCTGATTTTACTTATTTCATCTCCCCCCACCGTGGATTCACGGTGGGGGGAGATGAAATATAGCGGCGGCACCGGCCCATTAGTGACCGCCGTTTCACTAATGCGGAGGTGGGATGGGGGGCTGCTCGGGTGATCACTAGATCATCCAGCAAGCCCAGAGAAAAAAGCAGTGGTCTGCTGCTGCTCTTGTTCCGCAGAGCGACGGCAGCAGATTGATGCTATCCTAGTCGTTTGTTTTTTAACATGTTGAAAGACGACAACAGACAACGATCAGCTGTCATCGTTCATGTCAGCTGATCGTTGTCTTCTTTGACACCAGACTATACGGCCAACAATTGTTTCGTGTAATAGAACCTTTGGTCTGCGGTCAGAAGGGGACCAGGAGATACCGCAAGAGGACAGGGAGGAGCGTGGAGAGATAAGCATAGGGTGTTTGTTATGATTTATAGAAGGGCTACAACATATAGAAACTTTTATTGTGCTGGATAACCCCTTTAAGTAGTAAAAAAAAGTATACATTTATTTTATTAAAGTTATATTACAAAGTAATATGACTTTATTTAAGCAATGTATTTTAAAAAATCCTTTACTTTTAGGCTATGTTCACACACCGTTTTTTCCTCCGTCATTTCACTGTTTGGCCGCCATCAGTGCAATGATATCTGTTGATACATTATTATAGTTCAGGTGGACTGATTGCGCTTTGGGTGTGTCTATAATTAAAAAGTCCATTGAATTCAATAGTAAAAACGGTGAAAGGACGGTGAAAAAGGAGAAACTGTGTGTCATCAACTAAAAAATAACGTCCGCTGTTTGCAAAAGACGTCCAAAAATAATTGTCATGATCCTTATGTTGACGTCCATGCAGACAACGTTCGTCATTTTATACACTGTGTGCATTGGACGTCCGTCATCCCGTTGACTTCAATGCATTCCATTGAAGTCAATTACATAGCGGCAATAGTGAGCAGATGCTTTTGCTCTTTTTTTAGATTGTGTGAGCATAGCCTAGATTACAAGGAGAAAAAAAGTTGTAATAACCAACATTTTTACCAGAGCTATTGGGCATCCCGTTTGAATATTTATGGTACCTATGTTGAGAATGGGATCACCCTGGTTCAATTCGTACCAACTGTTGTGACTGTCTGCTAGCACATCCAGGTAGATAAGGAAGAGAGGTGACCATGTATTAGTATGATTCTACAATGGCTGTAATACTATACCTGGAAGAGACATGCATATCTATTATTTAAATATTTGATAAGAATTAGTATTAAGTAAGATATTAAGCAAGTAGGAAATGACTCACCTGGCACAGTTCTGTGTCTCCCAAAATAATGTGGTGTTTTGTGTCCTAAAAGCTATAATATGAAGCAATTGAAACAATGGATTGTTCAGTTTGGCTAAACCCTAGAGTTTATGTAAAGTTAAAAAAAAAAAAACTTAGGCACACACTGCAGGAAAAATTCACATCAAGTCCAAGTAAAAATGAATATGTAGTGCAGATTTCAAATGTCAGGGTATACTGCTAAGTATTGGAAGGCTTGAATTTTATTAAATAAATGTAATCTACAAATCTTTATAACATACTGGCACATGTTTTGTTTCTCCATACCCCTTCAGTAAATATAAAACAACACAACATAAATCTAAATATTTTTTTACCAGTTAGAATTTAATTAGTAAATAAAAAATCCATAGAATTCCTACACTGAAATCTATAGCTGCATGTAGCCGTAAATTGTGATTTTAAAAAAAGGTGTATTTCCAGCAGTGTGTGGGTGAGATTTTTTAAATTTCCACTCAGGTGTTATTGTAAAGACAGTGGATTTCCACTAGGAAATTCCAATGTGGAAAATAAGCAGCATTGCCACTATGTGTGACTCTACCCTAAGGGTATGTTCACACCAATGGCGGTCTTTGGCACCAAGCGATCGCTTGGGGCCCCCAACATCCAGGGGGGCCCCCACGCCCCGCTCTTGTGCTCAAGACCACTGGACAGGGCTGCTGCCATTTGAACTGTAACTATGAGCACTCGTAATGAGCGCTCATAGTTACATGCAGCAGCACTGACAGGGCAGGAGACATTGGCTCCCTTCCTGTCAGTCACTCTTGTGGCCGCAGGAAGGGTTTTCCCTGCGGTCACAAGTGGCAGCTTTGTCCTTGTGGTGCCGGCGCTCCAGTGACATCACTGGAGCATCGGCGCCAGCACAAGGGGAGTGCGGTCTCTTGTGATCACAGGGAAAACCCTTCCTGCGGCCACAAGAGTGAAGAGAAGAGGAGACGCCCGGACCCAGGTGAGTATAAGTGTTTGTTTTATTGTGTTATATACTGTATGGGAGGGGGAGCACACAGGGGTCTGTTTAACTGGGGGTCTATATAAATGGGGGAGCACACAGGGGGGCTATATAACAGGGGGAGCACACAGGGGGGCTATAGACTACTGGGGCTTCACAAAGGGGTCTACATACTATTGGGGGCAGCACACAGGGGGTCTATATACAACTTGGGACAGCAGAATGGGGTCTATATACAACTTGGAGAGCACACAGGGGTCTATATCCAAGTGGGGGAGCACACGGGGGCTATATACTACTGGTGGGGCACACAGGGGGTCTATATACTACTGGGGGAACATACAGGGGGTCTATATACTACTTGTGAGGCACACAGGTGGTCTATATATAACTGGGGGAGCACACAGGGGTCTGTATACTACTGGGGCAGCACACAAGGGGTCTATTTAATACTGGTGGGGCACACAGGGGGTCTATATACTACTGGGGGAACCACACAAGGGGTTTATATACTACTGGAGGAGCACACAGGGGTCTATATCCAAGTGGGGGAGCACACAGGAGATCTGTATCCAAGTGGGGGAGCACACAGTGGGGCTAAATACCCCTGAGGGAGCACACAGGGGGTCTATATACTAGTGGGGGAGCACACAGGGGGTCTATATACAACTGGGGCAGCACACAGGAGGTCTATATACTTCTGGGGGAGCACACGGGGGGGCTATATATAACTGGGGGAACACACAGGGGTCTATATACTACTGGGGGAAGCAAACAAGGGGTATATACTATTGGGGGAAGGACACAAGGGGTATATACTACTGGGGACAACACACAGCGGTCTATTGTTTTGGAACGCGTGTCGCGGGGGGGGCCCCAGACACAACTTCGCTTGGGGCCCCAGAAATGCCAAGACCGCCCCTGGTTCACACATAGTATTTTGGACAGTATTTCTATCAGTATTTACACTCATCAGGCGGTGCAGCAGCATTACCTTCCGGCGCAGAAGAAAAGAGCCGGAGAGAAACACATCTTTGAACGGATATCATTGTTTTTAATAGTATAGTTCAAAGCATGCGGCTGGGAAATAGTCCCATCGCCGGAAATAGTCCCATCTTATAGCGTCCTGATGCACCGCTGGGCAGGTGATGCCGCAGCCGCAACCATTGAAGTCTACGGAGCAACAGAGACCTTGCCCGTACCAACACATGCATACAGTATGGATTTTGCCTCTGGCACTCCAAAGAAAGGTTTACCCAGCCCCCCCCCCCATTAACCTGTGTGACCCCAGACCTGCAGGAGAGCAGCCCCTGGCAGAAGGGGCAGCACCCAATAGATTTACCCCTGACCTGCTGCCCACAGTAAAGGGGTTCCGATGTGAGTCCCCCAACATACTAGTTCACCTGCTCTGATGCTGCCTTTTATAGCAGCTTACCCTATAGTAGATGGCTCCCTGTGAGGTGTACCCCTAAAGTAGACCATCTACTACATTATGTCCGGCCATTTTGTGATTTTGGTCAGTATCTGTTGCCAAAATCAGAGGTAGAAACAACAGAGAAAAATTATAATGAAAAAGTGTGCACAATTTCTCTGTAACTTATGTTCCAAACTGCTGGCCCTGTTGGATAGATGTTAGAACAAGGGTATGTTTTATAACTTTATATATCTGTCCTTCTAAAATGTAAAAAAAAAAAAAATTCTTTTATTTCCTCACCTAAAGATTCTTTTCCAAGTTTATGATGTGTGCTTAGCTTAAAGCGGTTATCCAGTGCTACAAAAACATGGCCACTTTCTTCCAGAGATAGCACCTCTCTTGTCTCCAGCTTGGGCAGGGTTTTGCTGTTCAGTTCCATTGAAGTCAATGACGCTTAAATGCAAACTGCACCTGAACTGGAGACAAGAGTCGTGTTGTCTCTAAAAGAAAGTGGCCATGTTTTTGTAGCACTGGATAACCCTTTAAATGCCTCCTCGTCCCCTCCCCACAACTATTTTTCTTTGATTGACAGCTGTTAGGTTAGTCCTAAGCAGGTATAAGGATGGAAGAGAGAATGAGCATTTAAGAGACAGCAAGGGATTTAAGAGACAGCAAGCATTAGAAGATATCTGTGAGGGACAGTAAGCAGTGAACAACACAGATAGAACTCCAAAAACTGTAGATAGAAAAAATGAATCAACAGGTTACAACTAGAGATGAGCAGATTGTCAGACTTTTGGTCCGAAGGCATCGGCGATCTCTCATCATGCCTGTGACCCCGGTTGCATAGTTGCGATTCCATGAATATGCGGCCTGGATATTACAGGGATTTTAACATTTGATTCCTTGGAATATCCTGGCCGCATATTCCCGTGAGCGCTGGGATCACAGGCATGACAAGAGATGCTTTCAGACCAAAAGTCCGAACAGTTCGCTTATCTCTAGTTACGACCTCCTAACCTGCTGATAGATCCTTATTGGGGAAATTACATGGCACCTTTACAGCACTGTTTTTATGCAATGAATTATAATAATATACTAATTAGCCCATTTGGTGTACTGTATTGCCCTCACTGCAGAGCGGCATCTAAGTATTCATTATTTGGGGTTGCTAAAGGAGTAGGCGGGTGGCCATTTCAGTGCACTGAGGGGTAAAATACTGCCCCAGTGAATCAAATTGGCTGGTTAGCATATTAATAATTGGTGTGGAAAAATCAGGGCATGGAGGATTTTGTCTCACTTTTTTAGGATAACAGTCATGTTGCAATCCCAAAATGGGATATGTTTTTGACCATTTGGAAAAAGCCATCTTTTCTTTCAGTACCTTTGTGTGTAAACATGGCAGGCATCATTTGGGATTTTTTTTTTATGTTTTCCCATCTCTAGGTATAACCACTATAAAGATAGATTAGTATCTGGCCATTTACAAAAGAAAGTCACAGCTCACCCTCTTCCCCTCCTTGACCTCTGCATAGATTACAGAGCCTAAAAAATGTCCCCTAGATGTCAATAGGGTCTCCTTCAGTCGATTAGTTCCTATATCCAGACATTAAAAAAAACATGTTTCAGTATCTTGCTTTATCAGTTAAAAATAAATAAATAAATCTAGGAGACACATTCCCTATAAATATTGGAGTGTCCATTTAGCTAATTATTGTAGAGAGTTATAGGCAATAATGACTTAATTTGTATTGGCTCCATCTATGTGGACATATAAATATATTGTATACCGTAATTTATGTTCTAATTAATGACCCGATTTTTTTTAAAATTTGCATACATCTTAATCAAACCTGAACATCATGATTTATTTTAATCGATTTCACATCCTTACAACTTAACAAAATCTTTTTGTTTAAGGTTTTGGCTCACCAAAGCCAGACTAACTGCTTTATGAAAATGACTTCTCCATAAACTGGAATAATATGATATGAAATGTCAACTAATGTAGGAGTTAAATGGACGGAGAGAGTATGAAAATGACTGATGACTGATTAAAAAGAAAGTCAAAATGTCACCTATACCACTTATGCATTATTTATGTGCTGAAGAAAACAAAATGGTTAAAAAAAAATCTGCAGGTAATGTATTCAAAGTGCATTGTATACATTGATGTACGCTTTCATAGTCGGTATATTTTGTAATTTGCCAAGAGCAGTAAATATTTCATATTACAGAAAATTACCGGGCTGTATTTTTTCATTACTCGGAGAGCTACGGTTTATACATGTATGCCAGAGTCCTTAGTCTTTTCCTGTGATGACTGTCTGGATTATTTTCACAAGGAAACTACTGAAAATCAATGACTGCACTGTACAAATGTATATTTTAAACTATGAATACAAGATCTGTTAGGGTGCTGGGATCACATATTTCTCAAAATCGTATATGCCGTGAAGTTTTTAGATGTTGCTGTGAAAGTGAAAATGAAAAAGTCCTATGTGATAGCTTGATTTTTAATAGTTCAAAATAATAGTTTTAAAAACAACACATTAATCCGTTGAAGACTAGGCTAATTTTGGCCTTAAGGACCTTGAATTCTGAAACTATTTTTCGGGACGCTCTGTACAAGGTTGGTGGTAAATTTTGCCCGATATCCTTATGATTTTCTAGCTTTAAAATTCTCTGTGTTCATCATGTGGGTTAAATGATGTGATAATTTTATTACCAGTGTCATTATGGACAAGGCAATTTATTTTTAATTGATCAATTGCAATATGGGGAGATTGTGTGTTTTACCTTAATTTTTTTTTTAATTCTTTTTTATTTTTATTAATATTATTATTACAATCTTTTTTTACTGTCCCACCAGGGGACTTAAAGTGACTCTGAACCCACAATCTGACTCCCCCAAAACCACTTGTACCTTCGGATAGCTGCTTTTAATCCAAGGTCTGTACTGGAGTCTGTTCGGCATGTGATGCAGTTATTGTCCTAAAAAAAAACAACTTTTAAACTTGAAGCCCCGTGCCCAATGGCCGGGGCTTAAAGAATCTGTGCCCTAACTTTGCACCACCCCTCCGCCCCTCCTCCCCACCCTCTTCATCATTAGGAATGCCACTGGAACATTTTCTCCTGTCTGAACATTGCACAGGTGCCTTAACGATCCAGCCCATATTCAGTATTCACACAGCTGATAATTAGGAGACAATCTGCCTGGAACATTCCTAATGATGAGGAGGGCGGGGAGGAGGGACAGAGAGAGCGTGCCAGCCTAATGCATACACAATCTAAGCCCCAGCCGTTGGGCACGGGGCTGCTGGTTTAAAAGTTGCTTTTTAGGACAATAACTGCATCACCTGCCAAACGGACTCCAGGACAGAGTGGCTTTAACCGTGCCACACCAGGGGACTTAGCCATGCTCATCTGCTCTGCAGTATATTATGCTTTTTAGTGCTACACTGACAGACATTGCTGATGAGACTCTGCCTCAGTGCAGAGCCTTACCAGCCTCCATTGCCAGGGCATCACTAAGGCCTGCGTTTGCCATCACTAGTTGCAATCACTTCACAGAGCCCAAATGGTGTACAGAGGGAGATTTCTCCCTCTGCAGGGTTAACTGTAAAGATTGACAGCTTTTACTGACAGACAGGACCTGCCACTGATGGTATGGGTACTGCTTCTCCAATAAGGGCCAAATACTGACAAAAATATTATGTGTGAACCCATGATTAACAACCTTATAGACCCATTCTATACACTTTAAAACTATCACCATATTGTAAATCTGCTATGTACCACCTAAACTTATGTAGTAAGTATGTAAAATAGGTTCCATGAGGTAGGTCAACAAAAATATAATGTGCACCAATTAACTTAAAAAATTCAAAGTATCGGGGCGGTGATACTGTCCCCGGCAAACCCCCTCTCATAAGTATCAATGGAGGGGTGGGCCAGATCCGTGCTCAGGGTGGTAGTCCCGCCCCAAGTGCTCCTAATGGCTTACCAAAGAGAGGATTTCAGAATGAATAGCACTGGAATGGCGTTGAGAATGAAGGTAACAGACATACCTCCATCCTTAGTGCCCCATGTTCACTAAGGAGCTATCAGCAGGTTAGATTCGTCTAACCTACTTATAGTTCCCTTTTAATTGTAGAATATGTTAATTACTCCTTTATATTGGTGCTGAATAATGATAAGATTCAAAACATCAAGACATGATGTTTTATATTATTAATCATGTGACCCAAGGCAATGTGGAAAAAGTTTCAGTTCTTTCAGAAACAGTTATATGCAGATATTACTTGTTACCATTTCTAATCTTATATAAGGCACAATTAAATTTGTAAATAAAAGATAGGATATGATATGACAGATAAATATTTTCCTGAAAATGTAGAATATTTGTCATGAATAATTAACTAAACACAATACAATCAAGGTATAAATATGGTGAATTACATTAACACATAAATATTTAATAATAATACAAATCTAAAAGGAAATCCAAATTGAGGAAACTGGGGATTAACTTTAATCAAATTTAAAGGATCCTATACTAATTGCAACCAAAACTTTTAAAGTTACTTAATTATTATTTTTCCTAATATTGACCGGGGCACTATTTTTTTAGCAATATAATTATCAGTAAAATATTTTATGCGCATAAATCAATTAAATTGAACTTTTTTTCTGGCTAGCTGTACTTGTTCCCAAAGTTTAATGTACTAGACATCAGTCTGTTCTCTTCTAAGTTTTGGCTAAATTCTAAGCTAATCTTGACAATGGGGCAGTGCCATCATAAGTCATCATAGGAAGCTTTAGAAGTGTTCCCCACTGCTCTCTGTTCCAGAAAGAAGTCTTCTCTGGCAGTCAATGCGTTTCCGATGGCTCTGGGTTTTTTATGTAACTAATACCTAAAGATGTCAGACCCAGTTGGCCTTCTTTAAAGGAAACCATCATGCCTGACTGAATCTGAGAAATGGCATTGTTCTGGTGTCATTCTCTGGCCTGTACCATTTAGTTTGATCTCCTGACAATGATTCTCAGACTTTTTCCTGAGTAGAGATGAAGGAATTGATTCGGCACAAATTGATTTCAGATGGAATTTCACAAAAAAAATCATATTAGTTACAATAAGAGATAAGTTCAGTCCAGCAGGTTAGCCAAACTTTGAAGCAAAATCTGAGTTCGCATGAATTGAACCTTAAATGAACCACACTAATACAGCTAAACAATTACAGGCTTTCAGCTGTTTTAGTGTGATTAAAGCGACTTTGTACCCACAATCTGATCCCCCAAACCAATCGTACCTTCAGATAGCTGCTTTTAATCCAAGATCTGGGGTCAGTTCAGCAGGTGATGCAGTTATTGTCCTAAAAAACAAATTTTAAACTTGCAGCCCCGTGCCCAATGGCTGGGGCTTAAAGTATCTGTGCCCTAACTTTGTACCACCCCTCTTTTCCTCCACCCCACCCTCTTCATCATTAGGAATGCCAATGGAACATTTTCTTCTGTCTGAACATTGCACTGGTGCCTTAACGATCCAGCCCATATTCAGTATTCACACAGCTGATGAAAAGGAGACAATCTGCCTGAAGCATTCCTAATGATGAGATGATGAGGAGGGAGCGGGGAGGAGGGACACAGAGGTTGTGCCAGCCTAATGCATACACAATCTAAGCCCCGGCCATTAGGACAATAACTGCATCACCTGCTGAACGGACCCCAGGACAGATCTTAAATTAATAGCAGAAAGCGGATAGGTGAAAGCGGTTTGGGGGGGGGGAGTGGGGTCAGATTGAGGGTGCAGAGTTGCTTCAAGCAAGACTGGGCAAGATGAGTTTTGCTTTTGTTTTTAATGTCTATAAAAATGAGCAGCTGTCATTTTCATGAACTCATTGCAAACTTTAAAAAAAAAAAGTTTGTAATAAATCTAGGTTCGTGAAATTTGGTTTGCGTATCTCTAGTTACAATCCAAACTTTTTTGTCATTTGTTTTTGATCCCTGCTATTTAACCCCTTAGTGACCGCCACACGTATTTTAACGGCGGCCACTAATGGGCTTTATTGCGATGCGTACCCCTTTTAACGGCAGACGCATCGGAATAAATTACCCCCCGCGGCGGCAGCAGAGCGGGGGATCAGCGGTCAGTGTGACAGCTGACCCCCCCCCCCCCCCGAAACTGCCCGGAGCAGAGGATTCTCCGCTCCGAGCAGTTTAACCCGTTAAATGCCGCTGTCAAACCATGACAGCGGCATCTAACGGGTTCCGGTCGGCGCCGTGGGTCACTTACGCGATCGCGATGTCCCGCAGTGCCATCTGGTGTCCTGGTGGTCTCCATGGTGATCCGGGGTCCTAATGAAGGTCCCCGGGGTCACCATGGAGATGCCTCATGCTGACAGGGGTGGCCGTACATTAGGTACTGCAGTGTATTGTATCAGTGATCAAAGTATTTAACACTAGTGTAAAGTAATGTACACTAGTGTAAAAGTAAAAAAAAAGTAAAAAAAATGTGCACCAAATACAACACAGCCCCACCAGCCCCCCCAATAATAAAAATTCATTACATTCCCCATACACTATAAAACATTACATAAAAGTGATCAAAAACACAAATCCTATACATATTTGGTATCATTACGTCCTTAACGACCCAATCTATAAAATTGTATCAATAATTATACTGCACGACACACGCTGTAAAAAAAAAAAAGTACAAGAATAGCTGTATTTTATCAATTCACTTTAGAAAATACATCATAAAAGAGATCAAAAAGTCATATACATATAAAACTTGGTATCAATAGAAACTACAGATCTTCCCACAAAAAATAAGCCCAAAATCAGCTCTGTCGTGCAAAAAATAAGAACGTTATGGATCTTGCAATGTGGCGACAGTTTTTGTGGGTTTTTGCTTGGAACATAGTTTCTATTGCGCCAAAGCGGTAATAGTTAAAAAAACCTACACAAATGTGGTATCGCCGTAACCGTAGTGACCCAGGGAATACATGTATTATGTTATTAGTGACCGCCGATGCAGATTTTTACGGCGATCACTAATGGGCTCTATTCTGCGGCCATCAGCTCTTTATGGCGATGGCGCAGAATAGTGCATCGGCGCCGGTAATGCCCGCAGCCCCCTCCTCTCAGCTACCGGAGGTCGCTGAGGGGTTGGGGCAGAGTTTGGGCTCAGTCCCGGCCAGTCCCCTCACCGGCGATCGCCGTTATTACCAGTATAACGGCGGCCACCGGTAACAGACATTGCCAGCGCAGATGAACGCTGAGAGAAGATTAAAACATGTCCCCCCCCCCTCCCTAGAATTAACCCTAGTGACCTGGTCACTGACCCTCCCCTCCCTGGGCGGCCATCTGATCCAAGATGGCCACGCCAACACTGTGAACAGATTCTGTTCACAGTGATGGATTCCTAAAAATGATCAAAGCTCCATTCTCTCCACCACCAGTGGTGGCAGAGAGCATGGGGCAATGATCGGGGACCACCCAGTGTGGTCCCAGTACAAGCGATTAGCGGTATATACTATATATCACTGATCGCTTGTTCCAAATGGTGCCGGAACTTTTTTACCCCTGTCACCAAAGTCAAGTGCCCCAGATTACCAGTAACCACCCCAGATTACCTGTAACCACCCCAGATTGCTCATCACCTCCCGAGATTACCTGTAACCACCCCAGATTACCTGTAACCACCCCAGATAGCCCGTAACCATCCCAGACAGCCAGCAGCCATCCTAGACAGCCCGTAACCATCCCTGAAAGCCTGTAACCATTTTAGATTGCCCGTAACCATCCCAGACAGCTGTAACCCTCCCAGACAGCCTATAACCATCGCATAATGCCCGTAACCACCACAGATTGTCTGTATCCACCACAGATTGCCACAGACTGCCCGTAGCTACCCCAAATTGCCTGTAACCACCCCAGATTGCTCGCAACCTCCCCAGATTGCCCCTCATCTCCCCAGATTGCCTGTCCCCTTCCCAGATTGCCTGTCCCCTCCCCAGATTGCCTGTCCCCTCCCCAGATTGCCCTTTGCCTCCCCAGATTGCCCTTCGCCTCCCCAGTTTGCCCGTCGCCACCCCAGTTTGCCCGTCGCCACCCCATATAGCCAGTTAACACCACCAGATTGCCCGTCACCACCCCAGATAGCCAGTGAACACCCCCAGATAGCCAGTAAACACCCCCAGATTGCCCGTAACCACCCCATATAGCCAGTAAACACCCCCAGATTGCCCGTCACCACCCCAGATAGCCAGTGAACACCCCCAGATAGCCAGTAAACACCCCCAGATTGCCCGTAACCACCCCATATAGCCAGTAAACACCCCCAGATTGCCCGTAACCACTCCAGATTGCCCGTAACCAACCCAGATTGTCACAGACTGCTTGTAACCACCCCAGATTGCACATAACCACACCAGATTGCCTGTGGCAACCTCAGATAGCCAGTAAACACCCCGAGATTGTCCATTACCACCCCAGATAACCAGTAAACACCCACATATTGCCTGTAACTAAAATGACACTCCTTCTCCCCTGTTTCTAGTGAAATTGAAAAATTTGAAACTAAACAACATATTATTGGAAAAATTCTATTTTTTAATTTTTACTGTTTTCTTTTGAATACTTTCCTCTAATACCTGTGGGGTCAAGATGGTCACCACACCCCAAGATGTATTCTTTAAGGGGTGTACTTTCCAAAATAGGGTGACTTTTGGGGGGGTTCTATTCTGCTGACACTACAGGGGCACTACAAACGCACCTGGCGCTCAGAAACTTCTTCAGAAAAATTATGCACTGAAAATGCTAATTGGCACTCCCTTCCTTCTGAGGCCCGCTGTGTGCCCATACAGTGGTTTATGCCCACATATGGGGTACCGTTGTACTTAGGAGAACCTGCGTTACATATATTGGGGTGAGTTTTCTCCCCCTTTCCTCGTGAAATTGAGAAATTTCAAACTAAACAAACATATTATTGGAAAAATTCAATTTTTTCATTTTTACTGTCTTCTTTTGAATACTTTCCTCTAATATCTGTGAGGTCAAGATGGTCACCACACCCCAAGATGTATTTTTTGAGGGGTGTACTTTCCAAAATGGGGTGACCTTTGGGGGGGGGTTCTATTCTGCTGAGACTACAGGGGCACTACAAACGCACCTGGCGCTCAGAAACTTCTTCAGAAAAATCTGAACTGGAAATGCTAATTGGCGCTCCTTCCCTTCTGAGCCCTGCTGTGTGCCCATACAGTGGTTTACGCCTACATATGGGGTACCGTTGTACTCAGGAGAACCTGCGTTACATAACTTGCAGTGCATTTTCTCTCATGCTTATTATGAAAATGAGATACTTTAATCTTAACAAATATATTATTGGAAAATTTCTATTTTCCATTTTTTTTTGGCCTTATTGTGAATATTTTCCTCCAGCCCCTGTAGGGTGAAAATGCCTATTATACCCCTAGATTAATTCTTTAAGGTGTCAAGATTTCAAAATGGGGTCCCTTATGGGGGTGTCCAGTATACAAGCCTCCTAAATCAACTTAAAAAAGAACTGGTCCCTAAAAAAATCATGAAAATTCATGAAAATTTGATAATTTTCTGATACATTTCTAAGCCCCGTAACACCCTAAAAAAGTGAAATATGTTTACAAAATAAAGCCAGAATAAAGAGGACATATTGATGTGACTTAGGAACTAATTTTTGTCATGTGGCTTTCTTCTTTTAGAAGCAAAGAATTTCAAAGTTCATAAAGTGCAAATTTTTCAAACTTTTCATGATATTTTGATGTTTTTCACAAAAAACACACAAGACAGTGACCAAATTTTGCCACTAACATAAAGTACCATATGTTACAAAAAAACAATCTCAGAATCGCTAGCATATGTTAAAGCATCACTGAGCTATAAGCGCATAAAGTGAGACAGGTCAGATTTTGAAAAATGAGCCTGGTCATTAAGGTCCAAATAGGCTTGGTCCCTAAGGGGTTAAGGCTATGTTCACACTACAGAAGTTCTTAAGTAGTCACGGCCTTTGTAACCCTGTCAGTTCACACAATGAAGCGTGCGGCTCAAGCCGCATGCTCCATCTTGATTAATGCCTAATTTGTCAATGTGCACTCTGGACGAAGATTCTGAAATGCTCGTCGGGGTGGTGGCGTCCCTGAGGAGTGCGATTGTCACTGACTTATAGGTAATACTAGAAAATGTACCCGGCGCTGCCCGGGTATAAAGTGTCAGTGTGTATAGAGGGTCCTGTATACCTAGTATAGAGTTGGTGGAGGTGCTGTATACCTGTAGTATAGAGTTGGTGGAGGTCTTGTATACCTGGTATGGCGGTGTTATCCATTCACAGTATGGAGGTATTGGTCAGGTCTGCTATGGCGGTGTTATCCAGTCACAGTATGGCGGTATTGGTCAGGTCTGGTATGGCGGTGTTATACAGTCAAAGTATGGCGGTATTGGTCAGGTCCGGTGTGGCGGTGTTATCCAGTCACAGTATGGCGTGTTATCCAGTCACAGTAAGGAGGCATTGGTCAGGTCTGGTGTGGCGGTGTTATCCAGTCACAGTGTGTCGGTATTGGTCAGGTCTGGTGTGGCAGTGTTATCCAGTCACAGTATGGTGGTATTGGTCAGGTCTGGTATGGAGTTGTTATCCAGTCACAGTATGTTGGTATTGGTCAGGTCTGGTATGGCGGTGTTATCCAGTCACAGTATGGCGGTATTGGTCAGGTCTGGTTTGGCGGTGTTAAATATGACGTGTGGAGCTATTACCTACCAGTCCTGATGCTAATTGGTGAGTGAGGATGGGGCATCCTCAGGTTCAGTGCTTAGGGCAGCAGCAGCTAGTAATACGGCCCTGTATAACTGTATAGATGGAGTAGGGGGCCCTGTATACCTGTATAGATGGAGAAAGGAGCCCTTTATACCTGTATAGATGGAGTAGGGGGCCCTGTATACATGTACTGTTTAGATGAAGTAGGAGGTCCTGTATACATGTACTGTATAGATGGAGTAGGGGGCCCTGTATACATGTACTGTATAGATGGAGTAGAGGGTCCTGTATACATGTACTGTATAGATGGAGTAGGGGGTCCTGTATACATGTACTGTATAGATGGAGTAGGGGGCCCTGTATACATGTACTGTATAAATGGAGTAGGGGGTCCTGTATACATGTACTGTATAGATGGAGTAGGTGGTCCTGTATACATGTACTGTATAGATGGAGTAGGGGGTCCTGTATACATGTACTGTATAGTTGGAGTAGGGGGTCCTGTATACATGTACTGTATAGTTGGAGTAGGAGGTCCTGTATACATGTACTGTATAGATGGAGTAGGGGGCCCTGTATACATGTACTGTATAGATGGAGTAGGGGGTCCTGTATACATGTACTGTATAGAAGGAGTAGGGGGTTCTGTATACATGTACTTTATAGATGGAGTAGGGGGTCCTGTATATACATGTCCTGTATAGATGGAGTAGGAGGTTCTGTATATACATGTACTGTATAGATGGAGTAGGGGGTCTACCAGTTATTACTGTGGATGTTGTGAGGCAGCTTCCCTAGCAACCCCAACTCCCTGTGAAAATCATAGTAGTAATCCTATTGGTTGCTAAGGCTCCCAACTGCCGTCTCTGCTGCAGCTAATTATATCATCTTTGTTTGCAGTGTGGAGATTTTCCCATTCATCTCTATGGGGCGCCGCTCTTCCCCCTCCCCCTCCCCTCCTGTACATCTGGCGGGGACGGGACCTTCGCAATAACCTTCCCAGGTACCCAATGTATCTGTGGGCCAAATTTGGGGTCAAACGGTTCAGGCGTTTGGAAGTCTTTATGGGACAGACGGACAGACAGACAGACAGACTTTGATTTTTATGATAAAGATGTCTATCCTGTCCCAAACCTTTGTGGGGTAATAGAGATTGAAGGGCGAAATGTGCTCCAGCTATATCAGTGGGAAGTAATGTGAAGTATGTAATTATTTGCATATAGCACTTTATACATTGAGACTCCCAGGTAGCTTATATATTTTTTGCACTTGCACTTTATTCAATTTTGATATGGACCCTGTAATGATATGTGTGATATGATGCCCTAATTTATGCAGCTTCTGTGAGGTGGGCAGATAGCAATAATTTAGTATTTTGTATACCCTCTGGGATTGCCACTATAATTTTTAATGCATGGTT
This sequence comes from Dendropsophus ebraccatus, assembly GCF_027789765.1. NCBI lineage: Eukaryota > Metazoa > Chordata > Amphibia > Anura > Hylidae > Dendropsophus > Dendropsophus ebraccatus. The sequence continues at coordinate 47,808,341 of NC_091460.1, forward strand.
TTGCCTCTTTTTAATAAATTGTATTTTTAATGCTAGATAATAAAGATTTATTTGCTACTGAAACTCAGTATTGGGTGGTTGTATATGCTCCATTGTGAGCAGCGGGGAATCCGGATGCGGGCGCGCATGGATGCACCCACAACCGAATTTAGTGGCGCCAAAGATAATTTGCAGTACCGGCCATGATGATCTTTTCTGGCCCTGGCCAGGTCATGGAACGCCTAGTTTATACAAAGTGTGAACCTAGCCTTACACTGTATACATTGTAACTTCCATATCGTTCCATATCATACATTTACAGTCGGGCGCTCTGCACCAAGCCCAGCTGGTAAATGTTCTGTTCAGGAGCAGGGTCTGCCTTTGAAAGGAGTCCCTGCTCCTGCACATACTTTGCTTGGGCAGTCCCAGGACAATCAGGCCATGTATTCTAAATCTTATGCTGCTTATACTTCCTTATCTATTTATGTCTATAAACTGTCCAAGAAAGGTACCAAGAAAGGCACTTACCAGCAGGAGATCAAACAGGCTTACCAAGAAATCTCAAGTTCAATTGAATGTCTTGCAACTGGTTGTCTCTTTTCCATCTGGCTTTTCATCTACTGACTTCTTTTCATGACTGTCGCCTTGTTCTTGAGTTTGCACCTGTAATACTTATCTGATTTTTCCGCCTAGTAACCATTATTTTCACCCCTGGTTCTGACCCTTGGCTGTACATTAGTAGACCTTTATGGTCTACTCCATGGGTCTTCAAACTGCGGCCCTCCAGCTGTTGCAAAACCACAACTCCCATCATGCCTGGACAGCTAAAGCTTTGGATTTGGCTGTCCAGGCATGATGAGAATTGTAGTTTTGCAACAGCTGGAGGGCCGCAGTTTGGAGACCCATGGTTTCAAACTGCCTAAAAATTAAAGAATCTGCATATCCTATAAGAAGTTTGGCTACCATTACATTGAGTAATCGATAGCTGTAGAGAAGAATCCCGGGGGGGGGGGGGGGGGGGGGTATTTGGGGGCTAAATATAAAGTACTGTATTACTTTAAGATTACATTTTTTTTTTAGTTATTGGCATTAAGCTTTAAACTTAAAATCTATTTTTACATTGGTTTTCACACTAAACCAAACCGCTGTAGGGGTTAATATTAAAATAACTTGTATTTTCATCAAAAAAGAAATGAGAAAGTTAAATTATTCATATTCTTGTTTATTTCCAAGAGCCTATTGATGGTGTTTTATTGTTTATTGTTTTTAAAAAAACACAGCTAGGCCTTTTGCATTTGTATGTGAAAGTTTAAATGTTATTTTTAGGATCCAGAGCACAAGTTTTATGTAGAGATTTCAAGTGCTAGTCAGCAGCACCCTGCACTAAGCACCAATTGACCGCTCTGTGTTATTAATTTGCTTACTCCGGTGTTCCACAGACCACCTGTCTCAAAGTGCTGACTTGACGGTTTAGAAGAATTGCTTCATACAAAGATTGCAATTTCCATGTAATCAATTTAAAAAGAACGTTTAAAGTAAAAAGCTTTATAAGCATTATGATTTACTTAAAATAAAAAGTGTCCCCTCCAAGTATTTCTTAAATTATACCGCAGGCTTTTTTACAATAAGCAACCGAGACAACTTATAGTTAGATTCTCTTCCTTGTAGTATCACAACTATTCGGCCTTGTCACTTGCATATCTTATAACACACTAATAGAAATGTGTTTTTGTGTGAAATACAATTAAAAAATATTGCAGGTGTTTTAAGCTTTTATATAATATTCTACCAGACTACACAAAACAGCTAGTACCGGACCAGAGTACATCTGGTCCACCGGAAAGTCATCCCTCCATCTGTATAAAACATGTGCATGTCTGCAATAATTGCAATGTAACCTTGTTGTTATCATTGGGAATATCTTTAGTAAAATCTAATAGTTTATTTATGAATCAGCCCGTACAAGGTAAACTATAGTGGCAATTGAACTCCAAATTGAACATTCTTCTACTTTCCCTATAGGGGATCTTTATTGGATCAAAGTTTACAGTATCTGTAGCTAAGGGGCCAGTTGAAAAGTATAAACATAAAATTAATACAAGCACAAACAGTAAATATAATGAGCATTTCACGTAAGCAGAAACAAATCAGCTTTATACTAGATAAGGCTAGTTCAAATGGTGCAAAACAGCTGCATTTTTATATTCATATTATGGCCAGGGCTCTCTGATCACTGAAGCTGTCAGCTGTGAGCTCTGGTCATCAGACCAGTAGTCAGGTTGGGACCTGTAGCCATAATACAGATGCAAAAATGTAACTACTATTCCGAAGTGAAAACAGCTTAAAGAGTCACTGTCGTATTTTTTTTTTTTTTGCAGAAATCAATAGTCCAGGCGATTTTAAGAAACTTTGTAATTGGGTTTATTAGCCAAATCTGCCATTATCTGCATGTAAAAAGCCTTTTCCCAGGTCCCCCCTCCTTCCTCTTTTTCATCCACTCTGAAAAATCTGAAAATTGTGACTTGTTGCAGGAGACGTACCCTGTCTGCTCTAGGGAGAGGGGAGGGGGGAGGAGGAAGGAGGGAGTTAGCCGGCAGCAGAAAGCAGATAACAGAGGATTACAGGCACGGAGCTGGGTGACAGCTGTAATCTGAGCTCAGACAGGTCACTGGTGATGGTCAGAACAGATAAGGGGTGAGGGATTTGTAGATTAACTCTTTGTTGTCCTGTTTTGGTCTTTTCTTTAGCTCTCTCCATAGGAGAACAATGAAGACGGGGGGAGAGCTTCAAACTGCTTTTTCATGATAAAAAAGCATTTTTCGGATAATAAACCCAATTACAAAGTTTCTTAAAATCGCCTGGACTATTGATTTCTGCAAAAAAAAAAATTCACGACAGTGACACTTTAAGGCTATGTTCACATAGACTTTTCACAGGTTCAGGATGGAAACTTCTATAGCGGAGCAAGGAGTTGGAGGCAATGGTTTTTCAATACCCCTCAGTAACCTACCTCTCATCCTCCACTATGATTTTCACATCTGAAAGGTAGTAAAAAGGACCCGGCACTTACCAAGTAGTTCTGCTAATTTGTTATAGTGCAGTAGTTATCAGGTACAGTAAGGACACGTTTCGGCCAAGTATGGCCTTCATCAGCTTAGGTAGTACCTTAAAGCGTAACTGTCATTTTAGGGTAATTTTTCAGAAGACAATAAATATCAATAGTACAAGCGATTTTAAGAAACTCTGTAACAGATTTTATTTAGCAAAAGTGTTTCCTTCTGTACTCAAAAAATGTTTCTTTATCTCCCCCCTCAGTTCAGAAGAAGCAGGATTTCTGTGTCCATTATGCTCTTTGGAGAGGGGAGAGGCTGTGAGGAATGAGTAATCACGGAGGCAGCCCTGCACAGCACAACACCCTGCAATCTTCTCTCAGCAACTTCCTAGATAAGCACTGACCTTTCTGACCCCTGAATCCAGCGTTTTGGGTGCCCAGTCTACAAACAGCTGACCTTCATGTCTCCTCTTCCTGCTCACTCATCTCCCTCGGCCCCTCCCGTCTCCATAGGATATAATGGACACAGCAGAACCCGTCTTCACTGGCTTCTCTGTAATGAAGATGGAATTGCCTGATAATGAACAGATAAAAAGTGTGTGTGTTTGTGTGTGTGAGGGGGGAGGCTAGGAAACTGCTTCTTGAGTACAGAAAGAGGCTTTTTGCCTAATAAAACCTATTACAATGTTTATTAAAATCGGTTGTAGTATTGAATTGTGCAAAAAAAAAAAAAAAACATGACAGTGACACTTTCTGGTACTTCTTAAACTCAGGCACCAGCACTGACAGACGTGCCGTCCTCCCCACATCTCATCTGATCTGCCCACATTTAACTAATTGACAAACTCATGGAAAACACATCGTCGTCCAAGTCCATACAATGAAAACATCATCAAAATACCCATGATATGATTGGTTTATGCAATAAAGACCATGTTGCTATTTATAAAAGCGCATTTGATTATTTTGAATTTTAGTTGATGACAGGTGTTTATGGCTTCCTTTTTTCCAATACCAGACATCCCATTTAATGGTTAAAATATTTAATAAAACTAATTTCCCAAAAAATCTATATTTTTTACTTTATATTTCTTGTTTTAAATATTTCAAGTTGGTCACATTTCCCCTAAAAGTAATAATTATTTGCACTGTTGGCATCTATTTTGTTGTATTCAGATTTTTTTATGTATTGACAATCCATGGCCAAAAAACAAAAAAATTATTATCCATCATACAATTTCCATTAGTTGGATTCCATGACTTTTGTACCATGTTGCTAACATATGTCATTACAGATGCTCATTATTAGTGGTGTCATTTGAAAAATCATTACGTCTATGGCTCGCAATTTTGAAGGCGTTTTTTTGGATGCCATATAATGATTTAAAAAAAACTAAAACAAAAATGAACATAGCGACATAATGTTGTGTGACATTTGACTGATATATGATCAGCTTTAGCTCTTTGTTGGCAGAAAATGTGTATGCTCAATGGTGACTTGAAATTCAATTTCTATGAAGGCTAATCTGAAGGCTGATCCATGCATGAATGTATATTACACCTTGCGAGGACATTAATAATACTGACAGAAGTCCACATACAAGCGCCTGGGATGTAATTTAAACATGGTTTAGTTATGTGAGTTTGTTTGTTGTTATAGCAAGTAAATAGATCATCTCTTAAAAAAAAAAATGTGGGTCTAAATGCAAATCCACTTTAATGTTAATATCACATGCTATTTTCTTCAAGCCCAGTTGTTATAACTAGTAATTATAAAAATTGCTTGCCTTGGGCTTTTGGTTTAACCAATGACAAACTTATCCTGTTATTGGATCTGTCAGACTGAGTTAATTATCTTTATGATAATAGATGTGTCTTATCTCAAACAAAATAAATACCCTTGTAATTAGCTTTTTGGTTAGAATTTTAATTTAATTATAAATGGTCATCATTTTTTTTCTTCGCGTTTAGCAACAAAGTTAAAAATGTAACAATCATATTATTTGTGGGACTATTAACAAAAATTTAGTTGATAAACGTTTAAATGAAAATTCCACAGTAAAGTTGGAAGATTAAAGAAAACTTTTTTTTTTATTAAAGGATTTGTCCATCTTGTTAGATGGGTCCCCCCATGGTATATTTATGATAGTTGGTCTTGATGCTGGGACACCTAACAATTAACAAGTGTTTCTAACCACACCAGAGATGAATTTAAAGTTACACTACCACCCCCTTTCTGTATGAGGACTTCTCTATACAGCTGTAAAGCCTAAATTCTGCAGTTTTCATACCTTACTTTATAATAGATTTCTTTGTCTAGTGAAAAATACTTTTTATCGTTGGTGAATTGTGCCACCTGGGCAGGTCTTCACAGGCGAAGCTCTACTTAGCCACACCCACATTGGCTCCAATGGCGCGGAGGGGGTGGGGCCTAGACGGTGATGGCATCATAGAGGGAGGGGCCTTCTGAGCCAATGTGGGTGGGGCTAAGCAGGTTCACACTGCCTTTTTGCAGACCGTTTAACATATTTTTAAATAGTTACTTTTAACATACACAAAAACCTGGTGAACCACTTTTTGTGTACTCTAAAAAAGGGGAAACGCATTTGTTTTTTTGTTTTTTTTATAGTGGAAGCCAATGAAATAACGGATACAAATTTCACACAATTGCATGCGGTTTTTCATCCATCTTTCTTCAAAAATATATACGTTAAACAGACTGCAAAAATGCAGTGTAAACCCAGCCTCCTTAGTTTTGATTACTTTGTAGTGTGTGTTATATTTTTTATATTTTAGACCAGAAACCTCAGATTTATTATGTAAAAATGAATGTAATAATCTAAATGGAATTTCATGAAACATATAGCATCTCACTTGTATTCACTTATTTCCTTCCATTAGGATGGGACAGGTGTTTCTATAAAATTGCTAAAATAACTAGATTTTTATATGTTCTTGAGAAAATTTCAATCCCACATCTGCAATGTTCATCATAAACATATATTGCTGTGTCGGTAATATACTATACCTGCTGCTATAAACTGTTGACTTCTCTAGTCAGGAGGTACATTTACATAAATGCATCCAGAATAGCGAAGCTCATCTTTTTAGTGGTATCTTCCAGTTCTAGTATTACCATCATCCTTAAAGGGACAGGACTCAAAAAAGCCATTAGTACAAAAATCAGGTCCAACAGCAAAAATAACAAGAGTGAAAATACACAGTTCTTAGTCGGACAGTCGTTTTGTACGTTTTTCCTTGTGAATTTCTTTTCTATTATAAAATATAGACTAGAATACTTAGCAAGCACATATTGTGCTTTCTCCAGAATTTTACTTCTGCTGAAATAATACATCAAAGTCAATTACTTAGATATAACTTGCCAGTTTGATCTGGCAAGTGATATCTTGGTAATGATGTGTCGTTCACGCTGAGCCTTTACCACTCTTTTCCCGATACTATGACTGTGCTGAAGATCAGTTCAAGATTTGCAAATTCCTTTGACATATCTGTAAATTATTTCAAGATATGTTTTCTGATGTCACGTTACACACAAAAAAATACAGATATGGCCCCCCAAACCTACAGATGTGCAACATCACTATTGGTTATAGCCCCGACATCCCAAGTGACTGGATCATAATTGTCAGGAAGAGGTAATATAGCTTACTCAGATAGGAGATGAATAGCTGACTGTGCAGAGTTACTGTAATACATTGGTAAAAGTCTTACACATAGCTGTGGATAAGACATCATGGCACCATCTCGTCTAATGTTTAGACATTGTAAACTTAGAACAGTGAAGATGTGGTAAAGTGGTACTCCAAAGGATACAAAAAAGGTTTCAAATCAATTAGAGCCAGAAAGTTATACAGAAATGTAAATTACTTCTATTTAAAAAAAAAAATAATAATCTTTCAGTACTTATCAGCTGCTGTATGTCCTGTAGGAAGTGTTTAATTCCTTTTGAGTCTGACACAGTGTTCTCTGCTGCCACCTCTGTCCGTAACAGGAACTGTCCAATGCAGAAGACATTTCTATGTGGATTTGCTACAGCTCTGGACAGTTTCTGTCAAGGACAAAGGTGGCAGCAGAGAGCACTGTGTCTACAGCCCTGTACTCCGACCCAGAAAGTCTCCCTCACCTTCCAAATCATAGCAGATCCACTTCAGGCTGGTATTGCTTCAGGGGGCAGGACTGTGGAAGTAATCTTTTCATAGCTGTAACCCCTCTATGTGCCCACATCTGTCCTGCTCATTCCCTCATGCTCCCTGCAGTCTGTAAGCCCTTGTGTTTCCTATCCTCTCCATTCCTGCTATATTGTGCCTGCACTTACACTCAGCTATGCACACTGCAGCTATGATGTGCCTGCACTTACACTTAGCTATACACACTGCTGCTACAGTGTGCATGCACTTACACTCAGCCATTCACACTGCTGTATAGAGAAGTTTCGGTCATTGTCCTCCTGTACAGCTCTGTGATTCTCTCTTCCTGATTAGTCCATGCTGAAAACTTCCCCTTCCCCATTGCTGTCATGTGACCACACAGACCTCTGACAGCAGCCCTGCTTCTCTATTCTGTTATACTAGGCTACTGCATTATGGGGATCTGCAGTTCCATCCTGTTTATGCACTTACTATACATTATACTCCAAACGCTAATTGCTATACTGTACAGTAACTTATAATATCACATATTCAGCTGTTTCTCATTGTTTGTTTTTTTTGTCTTACAGTTATTCAGACTAAAAAAAATTATATTTGGGGTGGGGAACCTATTTTCTGCATATCAGTGATTTCTTATAGGAAAATTGGCTTTGGTATAAGAGTGGATTTGGATTACAAGCACGGTCCCAGAACGAATTATGCTCGTAATTAGGGATGAGCGGAACTTTCGGACTTTCGGTCCGAAAGCCGCTCACTCCAGTGCGATGCCTGCGATCCCTGGTGCATAGTTGCGCTCCTGGGAATCTGCGGCTGGGATCTTCCAGGGAATTCAAGATACATGTATCTTGAATTCCCTGGAAGATCCTGCCCACAGATTCCCGGGATCGCAACTATGCACCAGGGATCGCAGGCATAGTAATGGAGCGAAGATGCCGTCGGACCAAAAGTCCGACAGTTGGCTCATCCCTACTCGTAATCCAAGGCACCACTGTATTAATGTTTGCATTCAAAAAGCACTGTTATCGGCTGTGTCTGGTTCAGAGCACAGAAGCTTAGTGGGTAACGTTGAAAACAATTATAATTTTAATTTCTATAAGAGGGCATACTTACAACTCTAATTTCAGCAATTGGAGGGCTATTACAGAACTTACATGCCCCAGTCAGGGTTAGTAGCTGTTTAGTATTGCACTTGGTTAGGTATAACGCACCATGCTGTTTAACAGCTCATGGGTCAATCCCATACTACTGGATCAGGTTGGCAGATACACAGTATATGTGCTAAAAAAAACAACAACTCTTTTGCTGTATTTTCTATTTAATTTAATAATGTATAATAATTTAATAAGAATGCCCATAGCACAAGGAACAATGTGAGAATTTGTGAGGACCAATTGTAGATCTACATAGCGGAATGCTTGTGCACAGCAATGTTTCTGCAGCTCTTCTTTGGGAATGTAAGCCTCCAATTATGGATGGGATTTGATTTATGTGTGCATGGGGATGGCATTGATCTCGCTCCCAGTATCACACTGCTGGGGTATAGTTTATCAGCTCATCAGTAATGACATGTAGCTCTCTCCATCAAAACAATTATTTTTATGATCTCAACTCTACAGAATGCTGTTTTGTGACAATGGCATTAATGAATTCTGCTTTGTGCTGTGAAATATGGCAAAGAAATATACATTATGTGCAAATCTACTGCAAGGCCTTTTTTTTTTTTTTTTTTTTGAAAAAAAATATGTCAAACTATAGGGAAGATTTGTATCACCCTATTTAGAACAATGCTTGACAGCTTCAATGCTGCAAATATATTTAGGAATTACTATCTATTTATACCTATGAAGTAAGGGTTTCACTGTACTACCGTGTTTTCCTGAAAATAAGACAGTGCCTTATATTTTTTCGCCCCCAAAACAGGCCCTATGGGGGAGATTTATCAAACTGGTGTAAAGTACAATTGTCTTAGTTGCCCCTAGCAACCAATCAGATTCCACTTTTCATTCCTCACAAACTCTGTGGAAAATGGAAGGTGGAATCTGATTGGTTGCTAGGGGCAACTGAGCCAGTTTCATTTTACACCATGTTTGATAAATCTCCTTTATGTCTTATTTTCGGGGAATGTCTTATTTCTCTCCCCCTGGCCTTCGGGATACTCACCCCTGGACCAAGATTACATCAGCAACGTGAAGTTGTCAAGCATGTGGCGCAACGTGCATCAAGCAGGATGTGCGGAGGACATGGTGGCCATGCACCATGCTGCCTGCGGGCCGGCTTCGGAGGTCCATGAGGGGATTAAGTGAATCCTGGGTGGCGGCATCGATGGGTGGCAATGGGCAGCCTTACTATCTTGGGGCTCCCTCACTTTCATTCATCTATTTTATCAAAAAAAATCACAGGCTTAATGGCTATCATTATACTGGTGGTATGCATTTATACACGTGAAAATATTTTTCTTTCAAACCAATTGGTTTCAGAAAATTATATAGATTTGTATTTTACTTCTCAAGTCTTCCCATACTTATTAGCTGCTGTAGGACCTGCAGGAAATGTTGTTTTGATGTGATAAAAAAAATGGTCAATATACTGAACAAATCATAAACCATATTGTTTGTATCGATGGACTAAGCTGGTGTAGTAATATCAAACCTGGTGTCCCAGAATAATGGCCCCCACCTCACACGCCAAAGCCATTTCGCTCCTGCTTCATCATGATATTTTATGCACTTGCACTCAATGGCATGCATTTATGCTGTAGGAATGAATTTGTAAACCTGTAATGACAGCAGCCGTGATTATAGATAGAAAATAGAAAATTTATGTTTCAATGCAGTCAATGGAATCCCATAGTATACACTCCGGGCCAGGATCCCTAGTGGCCACATGAAAAACTGACATATTAGTTTTTTGTGGCCGCTATTCATTGAATAGCGGCTGCATAGAACTGACAGCTCCGGATGATGTGTGGCTCCAGATGCACTTTTCATTGTATGCTATGATGAATTGGGATGCGGGTGCCTGCATCCCAATTCAGCACAAAAGTTTGTCCGGCCGATACTGCAGTACCGGATGGGATGATCTTCACTGACACTGGCCAGGTCACAGAGCGCTGACATCCAGCCAGGATCTAGTCATTATGGGGGCTGTCCAGTACTATAGGGGGATTACATACAGGGGGCCAAGGCACTAGGAGGCCATCTACTATAGTGGGGTGCAAGGGGAGCCACCTTCTATATGGAGACTGCACAGAGCGGACCATTTACTATCTATGGGATGCATAGGAGGGTAATGTACTATATAGGGGATTTAAAGAGGGACCTCATACAATAGGGAAGCTGCACAAAGAGGCCAAATACTCTATGGGGCCTGCACAGAGAGGCCTGATATTATAGGCATAATACTATTTGAGAGCTTCATAGAGGGACCTAGTACTATATGGGGGCATAAAGAGGGCCTAATATGATATAGGGGCACAGAGTTGGGCCTATTCACTATATAAGGGTACAAAGGGACCAATACACCAGTCCAGGGTACATTTAATCCACCCCTCAAAGCAGGTGGGGATTAGCGCTGCATGTCGTTACCCCTAACCTGACATTATGGCTTTCTTTTTGCCTTCTATGGAATGTTGCATCCCCTTCCTCTCACCTAGTTAAATTCATGGTCTTTTTTATGCTATACTGTTTGTAATAACTTGCTATTTCTGAGGATTTTCTATTTAAGGGGGATTATGGAAAACTGCTCACATACTTAGCATAGCATAAAATGATAACAAGGCTTACATATAAGTATGTATAAGTTAGTATCTGTTTATGCAGGCTGTACTTTATTACGCTCTTTGAGTGATTTTGTTCAAAGCTAACAGATACTTTCCATACTGAGATCCTGCTACAGTATTCCAGAATTATTCCAGAGAAGCCACTTTACTCCACTTTAGATATGACAGAACTAAATTATCAATAATTAGCTTAACTTTTAATTGTGCGCAACGTTACTTCTTAGTTTTCCATTTAGAAAATGCCGTAAGCCAAAATGTAAATGTTTTGACTGTTATTATTCTATAATGAAGCTTCTATAAGAATTGCAGCAAAGCAAACACATAATTGGAGCAAAAATAAACAAATGGTAAAAAGAAATTAAGGATTGTGACTTATAGACAGATATGGAAAATGACTTTACAGGTAACTTTCTATTAAAGTGGTACAGTCATTTAAACAATCTCTTTATGTCAAAAGTTTAGATGGGTCTAGGTCTGTTTGTGTGACATGTGAAAACTTTATTTAGGTCAGCTTCACACAGGATAGATCGCAGCGGAGAGCACCATGTTAGACTGGAAAGAAACCTCAACTTCCTGCAAGGTATACAGCAGCTGATAAGTACTGGAAGAATTTTTTATTTTTTAAATAGAAGTAATTTACAAATCTGTATAGCCTTCTGCCACCAACTGATTTAAAAACATTTTTTTGCCCCTAGAGTGCCCCTTTAAAGATTTACAGATTTGTAAATTACTTCTTTAAAAAAAATAAAAAATTATTTCAGTTCTTATCAGTTTCTGTATGCCTTGCAGGAAGTGGAGTTTTCTTTCCAGTCTAACATGGTGCACTCTGCTGCCTCCTCTGTCCATGTCAGGAACTGTCCAAATATCTAATTAACATGGCAGACCCAAATACTTCATTTACTGGGCGTTCACACATCTCTAACAGCTCCAGACATCAGTATAGCAACTTTTCAGCAATAAATGACACATACAAACAACATAATTTTTCTTAATTTGTGCTTCCAAGTAGAACAAGTGATCTTTCAAGGACTACGCCCGCTTTGTCAATCCTAAGTGCAGCCTACCATCACTTATCAAGATCAAGGAGTCACGTCACATCTTATGAGATCACGACTGTGAAAATAGAACAAAGTAATAGGTATAACAAATACCACATCTGCAATACTACTACTACTACTACTACTACTACTACTACTACTACTACTACTACTACTACTACTATTACTACTACTACTACTACTACTACTATTTCTACTACTACTACTACTACTACTACTACTACTACTACTACTACTACTACTACTACTATTTCTACTACTACTACTACTACTACTATTTCTACTACTACTACTAATAATCATAATAATAATAATAATAATAATCATAATAATAAAGGAACTGTCCAGAGCAATACAAATCCGCCTGCTCTGGATGCTTCCAGTCATGGACAGAAGTGGCAGCAGAGAGCACCTCATTGTCTCTAATACACTGAGCGATAATCGTCTGAATCGGGCTGATTTGGCAGATTATCGCTCTGTGTAATAGGACTCTAACTCTTATTATTTTCCATTGTGTCCCGTGTACACTGGGAGCAGAAGAAACTATTCAACTAACTATCATTGCAATGAGAGATTTTTCATCTACCTCTTGAGGAAGATAACACAGGATCACACCGTTGTTGATAGATATCTGACATTACTATTGGGCATGGGCTCTATAGTGTCAGGATCTGAATATTTTTGATTCTGATATTGACTGTATCAATGGGGTGATACCATTCCCAATTTAATTTTTAAAGTATTTCCATCTCCAATAAACAACACAAGAGTGCTAAGAAATAATATTCCGGCATTGTTATAGACATTTCAAAAGAGACAACAGCACCTTTTTAATTGCTGAGAAAGCTGTCAGTCTCTGATTAGGACCGCCCACTGGACTCCTAATCCCAGAATGAATAGGGATTTACAGTAAATACATACAATAAAAGCAATGCAGAATTCTTTTCTACAAACTATATATTAATCAAATTGTCTCAGTTCAGCTCCTGCTTTCTAACATGATGCTGGCAGAACTGATGGGTAGTGATGAGCGAGTACTAAAATGCTTGGGTGCTCATTAATTGAGACGAATATCTCCCGATACTCGAGTGCTCGTTTCAAGTAATGAACCCCATTGAAGTCAATGGGAAACTTGAGCATTTTTGCAGGGGACCCAAGTTCGGTAGAGGGAAGGTCGTGTGAAAACCTGTCAACCTCAGAAAATGATGGAAACACCACGGAAATGGACAGGAAACAGCAGGGGCAGCATGTATGGATGCCTCTGAGGCTGCCTAATCGCACTATTACGCCAAATTCTGGGCAACAGCTGCGGGATACAATCTGTTGGTGGCTGCACCTATATACACTCTGTGACACCCCCTTTACACTGTGGAAGCAGTAGTGAACTTAGATATGTCTTGCCTAAGAAAGACAGAAATCAGAAAATATAGTAGAGGGCCCAATAAAATAGTACTGAGCACTTCTTAGGGGTCTGTATGCAACACCTAATGTTCCCTTTCTGCCAGCAGCCGATCACCACAGTGTGCTGCTGGAATCATGGAAGCTGCACTGCAAGTCCCAGCCAGCAGTCTGTAGTAATACAATTTAAAAACGATTTGAAGCCCTTACAAGGGCTATTTGGTTGTTTCACTAGTATTCCCTGCCTACTGGAACGCTAATTCCCTCCCTAACGCTCTCCCTGACAAGCAGCAGCTCTGTCCCTAATCTCTTCCAGTATGCATGTGATCGAGCTTTGGCGGCCAAGATTTTTATATGGCAGGGTCATCTGATTTGGCCAACCAATCGCTGCTATCGACATGTATGGGTCCCATGTGATCACAGGATGTACCAAAGAGTGTCCTGCATATTTATTGGCCGAGAAAAAGCGCCAAAACTTACAGGAAATGCATGATGAGACTTTCTCGAGTATCGCGAGATGCTCGTCCGAGTAACAAGTACCATTGAGTACCCTAATACTCGATCGAGTACCAAGCTCAGAAGAGCATGTTCGCTCATCACTTCTGACGGGATATTCAACATAACGGGTCCCCTTTAACATCAGCATTACCTAAAATACTGTAGGTTTCTCTTCCTATAATACTCTATTAACTTTAGAATTAATTGTTGTCTACAGTAAATATGACTTGAATGTATTTCTAGATTTACAGCTTTTTACAGCATCTGGATTATGATATGAAGTTCTACATTAGCATTTTTAATGGAGTTTGTTTCTCAGAGATCATTTTACAGCAGATGCAGAGAGAACATTGCTGAGGTTTTGGTATTATATGATGTCTGGATATCAATGGAATGCAACATTTTCTGCTTCTGTCTCATAACAAACATAAGCAATAACACCTTAACCTAGCAAATACAGAAGACGCAGAGCAAATGGAATTCTAAGTGCATTGTAACATTAATATGAGACCCCCTCATTTTTCATAACCTTCAATTTCTTATTATCTTACATATATGTTCCCTTTTTTGTTTTTCAATCATTTTCTTTAACCCCTTCAAGACAGAGCCCTTTAATGCACAAAAGTCCGGGTCAAATTAATGCAATGTTCCTTCCCGCCTTCTAAGAGCCATAGCGCTTTTATTTTTCCACTTACAGGGCTGATTGAGGTGTCATTTTTTTGCGGCATGATCTCTAGTTTTGATTAATATCATATTGGGGTAACAGAAAAAATTTGATTGCTCTTTATTCATTTTTTTGTGATGTATAATTTGATAAAATCAGCAATCCTGGAGCATTTTTCCCATTTACGCCATTCACCGTGCAGGAACAATAATGTTATATTTTAATAGATCGGACAATTCCACACACTACTATATGTAATATGTTTGTTTGTTTATTTATTTATTTATATTTTTATTTTTATAATGGGCAAGGGAGTCTTTTAAAGTTTTATTGGGGGGGGGGGGGGGTATAAGGTTTTTTTTTAATACTTTTCAAAACTTTTTTATTACATTTTTTAATTTTTTTTAACACTTTTATTAACTGTTAAATATGCAATCATTAGATTGCATATACTGGTTTATGCTATGCCATAGCATAGATCAGTGTTATCGGCGATCTAGGTATAGAGCCTGCCTGAGAGCAGACTCTACACATAAATCGACGAACCGACAAGATGGAGGTGAGGAGCTTACTCCCGCCTGTCAGCACATGCGATCGGGACCCCCAGATGCTTGATCTGTCACTAAGCACCTTAAAGGCCCGATCGCTGTAGATCGCGGCGTTTAAGGGGTTAATGAGAGTTGGCTGCGGGATCGCAGCTGACTCTCATTACCTGCAGCGCTGGTAACAGATGAGAGCGGGATCGCTATCTCTGCAGCGATCTCGCTTTCATCAGTAAGCCCCTGTCAGTGTGGGAACGTATATATACATTCCTATACATATACGGATTGCTGACTTGAAGGGGTTAATGTTTCTTTATGTTTTTCAATAATTATTGTTGTACTTCTTGTCCATCAAGCTAAAAGATCTGTAAATCAATCTGGTATCCTCTGTCCATTAAATCTTATTGCCTCCACGAGTCACTCATTTATTTATTTAACTAAAGACACATGAAATGTTTCCTTTAAATTTAAGAGGTACCCTAGGTTTTGCTAATATAGTAACTAGAAATGAGCCAACTTACCAAAAGTTCAGGTTTGCGTAACCTGAAAGAACGGCCTTAGAATCCCACTGCCTGGAGAAGGTAGATGCAGCCTGAGGACTACCTGGTAAGCATTGATACAGTTCGTGTGAACTGTTACTTTCTGCAAGTTTATTCATCTCTGATAGTATCCCAGATAAATGACTGGATGAATAACCTGTTATACCTCCTCACAGAATGTCTATTGCTCATGGACACACTTGCTCAGTAGCTAAGTACTATTACCAAGGTCCTTAAAAACAAAAGGGTAGTTATTCCTGCTAATGGTACTTCAGGCCAGCTGTATAATCTGTGTCTGGCCGGGGTGGAAATAGAAGACTCCGGTGACTTACCTCCACGGTTCCAACGCCGGCTCCCGGATCGCGCCGCCGACGTTACGTCTCAAGCCGCAGCTCAGTCCAGTAAGCGGCACGGGAGTACGGGGCGGCATGATCCAGAAGCCGGGGCTGGAACCGGGGAGGTAAGTCACTGGAGCCTTCTATTTCCACCCCTTCCATGGCCAGATAAGGATTATACAACTGGCCCTTTAACTGGACACACTAGGTAGGCATTGTAAGAGGAATCAAAATAACACCAAGTTGAACTATAAGCAGTTTGAAAAAGTATGTATACATGGAAAAATTTAAGTGGTTACCAGGAAATATATATATTTTTTTCAACATGGCTGGGGGGTGGTGTAAAAAATGCCCTTTAATGCCAATTAGTTGACCCACAGGAATTTCCCTGCTCAGCCGATCACTTGACACAGAGTTGAACAGGCCCCCAAGGGGTTAGATGACTTTTGTTTCTTTTTTATTTTTATACCATCCCCTGACATATTTAAAGTACTTATATTTTTTTTATCCCCAAACAACTTTTCTATTGCTATTGAAAAAGGTATTAGTCTTACCGGTAAGACTGTTTCTCCGAAATCTTCACGACGGCACCACAGGAGTTAACTCTACCCCCTAGGGACAGGAAAAAGCACAACACGAGAGGTTAAAAGCCCCTCCCCTTCCCACAATCACCAGTGTATTATAACAACCTTTGGCACCACGTGAGTACTATATATATATTTTTATACACAGTATAGGGTGGGGTGTTGGTGCCGTCGTGAAGATTTCGGAGAAACAGTCTTACCGGTAAGACTAATACCTTTTTCTCTCCTCATCTTCACGACGGCACCACAGGAGAATGCCAACCATTTACCTTAGGGTGGGACCACAGCCTGAAGAACCCCTCTCCCGAAGGTTAGGTCTTCATTTCTCTGAAGCTGCAGTCTATAATGCTTCGTGAAGGTGTGCGGAGAGGACCAAGTGGCTGCTCGGCAAATCTGGTCAATCGAAGCTGAAGCTCTCTCTGCCCAGGTAGTGGATATTGCCCTGGTGGAATGGGCTTTAATTCTCAGTGGAGAAGTGAGATTCTGAAGAATGTAGGATTGTTCTATAGCGTTCCTAATCCATCTTGCCAAAACGCTTTTTGAGACTTTTTTGCCCTTATTTTTCCCCTGAAATTGAATAAATAGGGATTGTTCTTTTCTCCAAGAGCTGCATGCATCTAGATATTGTAAGATTGCTCTCTTTACGTCTAACGTATGGAATTTCCTTTCCAAGTCGTTTTTAGGGGATGAGCAAAATGACGGAAGAATTATATCCTGAGACTGATGGAAGGATGAAACCACCTTTGGTAGGAAGTTTGGGTCGGTTTTTAATGTAATCCTATCGTCCTGTATCAGGAAATAGGGTTCTCGGATAGTAAGAGCCTGTAGTTCACTTACTCTTCTAGCAGACACTATTGCTACAAGAAATGCAGTTTTGTATGAGAGTAGCTTAATGTCGGCCTCTTCCAGAGGTTCAAAGGGTGCTCTGGTGAGACCTTCAAGCACTGAGTTGAGGTCCCAGGGTGGATGAAGATTCCTTACAGAAGGTGATTGCCTCTGAGCACTTCTAAGAAATTTCTTAACCCACCTATGTTCAGCAATGGGATAGTCGTAGATAGCTGATAGAGCCGCAACCTGGACTCTTAAAGTAGCTGGTTTTAGACCTTTAAGGAGACCTGCTTGGAGAAAGTCTAGAATTTGTGTAATGTTCGGGTCGGCTGGAAAGGATGGTTTAGTTGGGCACCAGGAACAATACACTTTCCATATCTTCGAGTATATTTTGTTTGTGACAGGTTTTCGACTTTTTTGAATAGTAGTTATCACGTCTTCCGAGAGACCTCTACTTCTCAGCATGCACCTCTCAGGATCCATGCTGATAGCTTCAGTGACCCCGGATCTGGATGGAGAAGAGGGCCCTGAAATAGAAGGTCCGGTTCCCGCGGTAATTGGATCGGTGGTTCTGTTGTGAGGTTTTGAAGTAGACCGAACCAAGATCTCCTCGGCCAGTAAGGTACAATCAAGATTACTGTTGCCTGATCCCTCAAGATCTTTTGTAGGACTCTGGGTATCAGAGGAATAGGAGGAAAGGCGTATGCCAGATTGTAGTTCCAGGGATGCGCTAATGCATCTGTTCCCAATGCCCCATCCCTGGGATCTAGAGAGAAGAAGTGTCGTGTCTTCTTGTTCTGAGATGTGGCAAAAAGATCTACCTGTGGTTGACCCCATCTGTTGGTCAGCTGTAGGAATGTCTTGTCGTTGAGGCACCATTCTCCTGGATGGACTGTGTGTCTGCTTAGGAAATCTGCATTGACGTTTTCCGAGCCTCGAAGATGAGTGGCACTGAGTGAAAGAATATTTCCCTCTGCCCATAGAAATATCTTGGCTGAGATGTTCTGTAGAGCATTCCTCTTCGCACTGCCCTGGTGACGAAGATGTGCGACTGTTGTTATATTGTCCGACAATATGTGTATATGACAATGTTTTAGATCTTCCTCTGCTTGTTTCAGGGACATCAAGACTGCTAACAATTCCCTGTAGTTTGATGACCGTTTCCTTTCTTCTGGGGACCATAGACCCTGAAGGAGACGTCCCTGTACTTGTGCTCCCCATCCCGTCAGACTTGCGTCCGTGGTCATCGTAATTTTGGGAGCTGGATTCCAGTGGACACCTTTTGAAAGATTTTCTGGGTGTTGCCACCAGTTGAGGGACCTGAGTACCTGTTGAGAAATAATCATTAGTTTATCCAGACCTGATTTATGATGATTCCAGGAGGATAAAATGTGATTTTGTAGGATCCTGGAATGTGCCTGGCACCAGGGCACCGCAGGGATGCAGGCTGTGAATGATCCCATCAGTGACATGGCCTCTCTAATTTTACAGGATCGTTTACGTCTGAAGCTCTTTACTTTGTCTATTAACGAAGACTTTTTATCTGTAGGGAGAAAAGACATTTGTCTGGAAGAATCCAAAAGGATCCCCAGAAATACCTTTTGTGTGCTTGGATTTAAGTCCGATTTTTGCTCGTTTAGAAGCCATCCTAGGTTTCTCAGAAGATCTGATGTCACCTCTAGGTTTTGTAGAAGCTTCCGAGGGGTATCTGCAATCAAAAGAAGGTCATCCAGATAACAGACAATACTTATACCTTTTAAGTGTAGGTAAGAGGCTACCTCCCCCATGACACTTGTAAAGATTCTGGGAGCAGAAGAGATCCCAAAGGGAAGGGCTTTGAACTGAAAATGTTGAACCCTACCGTCCATCCTCAGTGCAAATCTTAGGTAGCGTTAAGATGATGCGTGAATAGGAATGTGGTAGTACGCATCTGTAAGGTCTATCGAAGCCATCACTGCGTCTTTTGATATCAGAGGAGTGGTGGTCTTTATTGATTCCATCTTGAATCTTTTGTATGTCACTGCCTTGTTTAAAGGCTTCAAATTTATGATCAGTCTGTAAGACCCGTTTGGTTTCTTCACCAGAAACAGGTTGGAGTAGTGTCCTCTCCCAAGTTCCGTCACTGGGACTGGAGCTACTACCTCTGAAAGAATAAGTTTCTTTACACTGTCCAGTAATTCCCGCTGTAGATGAGGAGAGGATTGGCGGGATATTAGAAATCTTTTGGGAGGAGGCTGGGAGAATTCTATTTTGTAGCCCTGCTGAATAATGTCCAAAATCCAAGGATTTTGCGTTACCTGACTCCAGGTCTCCCCATACCTGGTCAGTGTCCCCTCAACTGGACCTTTGTCATTGTTTATCCTGAGAGGCCTTGGCGGGGTAAAAAATATTCTTGTTTTTTCCCCCTTTTTGATAGCTCCAACGGCCTCCCGCTTTCCCCTTATTTACCGTTTGATCCTGGTACCTAGGTCTCTTATAGGGTTCTTTCTTTCTTGGAGGCTTTACTTCTGGTAAGGCCTTCTTTTTGTCTGAAGTTTTCTCACAAACTTTATCCAGACCTGTTCCAAATACGTAATTACCCTCGAAAGGGATGCCACATAATTTGGCTTTGGATGTATTATCTCCAGACCAGTCCTTTAACCATAATGCACGACGTGCAGCGGTAGTAAGTGCCCCGTCTCTGGCTGCTGCTCTTACTGATTCGGCAGAAGAATCAGCTAAGAAGGCCGCCGCATCTTTTAGAAGTGTAATGGAATTTGATATATCTTCCTTATCACTTCTCTTTATATTGTCCTCCAGTTGTTCCAACCACACCTGCATAGCGCGGGCCACGCTTGTAGCTGCGATGTTGTTATTTATTGAGAAGGAACTTATATCCCATGATTTCTTCAGTAGACTCTCTGCTTTGCGATCCATGGGATCTTTTAGTTGTGAAGAGTCCTCAAAGGAGAGCACCATCTTTTTAGACACTTTGGCTAACTGTGCATCACTTTTTGGTGCTTCATCCCATTTTACAATGTCCTCTTCCTTAAAGGGAAGTCTCCTTTTGATTTCCCCTGGAATCATAAATCTTTTTTCTGGTTCCTTCCATTCATCCAACACCAGAGATTGAAGGGTCTCATGAATGGGGAACACAGTCTTATCCCTTGCTCTAAGTCCCGCAAACAATTTGTCTTTGGGATTTATGTCCTCCTGTATTACTTCCATACCAAGGGCCTGTCTTACCGCATCAATAAAGGGTCCTGTGCGCTCGGTGGGAAATAAATATCTTTTAGGACGCTGTTCTGTGATAACCTCTTCTTCACAGATAATTACAGAGTCTGATAAATGATCGGATTCATGTTCAGATTCTGAGGACGAAGATCTTCGTCTTTTAGATCGAGAAGATTCTCCTGATACACTACCCGCCGCTGGATCTGGCGGGGCTATGTTAAGGGGAGTGGGCACTGAAGCTGGTAATACTGGAGATATAAACGGAATCACAGGAGGAGAAGGAGTTACTACTGTCGGGGCAGTAGTCTGCATAGATGTTTTTATCTCATCCTTCATCATCTTCCTAATTTCATCAAGAAATGAAGATCTGTCCTCTTTAACAATGTCCGCAATGCATGTGGCACAAATGTTTTTCTTATAGGATGATGATAGGCGATTATTACAAGTAATACATCTCCTTGTAGGGATCGTCTTAGATTTCTCCTTTGATTCCTTATCCTTATCCTTATCTTTATCCTTATCCTAAAAGAACAAGGATATTAATACACTAAGGGTAACACCCAGTGCAAAAATATAAGGAGTAGGAGAGGGTGTGCTACAATAGTACAGAACCCCAACCCACAGAGTAGTCATAGATACCCACACACATATATGAGCACTCACCACCTGGGACACCTTGGGAGACTTATCAGGCGCAGCAGCGGCTGCCGAAGAGGAAGAGGACTCCATCCCGACTGATCAGACCTCATCAGATCGGACGACCCGCTCCTCTTATGTACCTTGTCCCAGCGGTTTGAATTTCGCGCTTCCGGAGTGCTACTTCCGGGTGTGACGTCAGTACGTCCCCACGTAACGTGAGGACGTCACTGTGACCCGCCGCCTCACTTCCGGTAAAACCCGCGCGACCGGAAGTACGTCAGGACGCCAGGCCGCACCGGTGAAGACCCCGCACTCGCCTGGCCGCAAGTCCGCTGCTACTTACCCGGCGGCGGGTCCATACTGAGTCTGCCTGCGCTCTGGAAAGCCGACCCGGAGGGCGGGATTCCGGCAGACTCCGCACACCAGGATGGCCAGAAACCTGGACCATCCTGCTACCCCGGACCCGAAGATCCACAGCTGCTCCCGGGAGGAAGGAGGGCGTACCTCGATCGACCCAGCTGAGGGGTAATGCTTGTCTTTTATCTTCATGGGGTTCTCATCTTCCCGACGGATCCCCACCTCTCGTGCCTGCCCTGTTAGGGACAGGAAAAAGCACTGGTGATTGTGGGAAGGGGAGGGGCTTTTAACCTCTCGTGTTGTGCTTTTTCCTGTCCCTAGGGGGTAGAGTTAACTCCTGTGGTGCCGTCGTGAAGATGAGGAGAGAAAAGTTGTTATATTTTGTATTATCTAATATTCATTGTGCGATTGCCACCCCCTACTTTACATATATTACAGAATTTAGTTAAAGTAATAATTTATTTTTTTATTTGCCGCATGGCATAAGCCAAGTTTCATTTTCCTATGACTTTCCCTCGACTTGATTTTATGAAGGGCAATAGTTATGTATGTTCTGTGTGTCTGTATTTACATGAATGAATGCGTCAATGGGGTTTACCTACAGGATTATTAAACATAAACGTCTAATGTTTACTAAGACAAATATTTTTGGCAACCACAAGGCAGTTTAGGACTTTGCATAATAAGAACATGTTGGTATGGTTAAATAGATAAAGCCACCAACTGCAATCGTAAGCTTCCAGTTTTGTTGTGAATACAGACTGTGCGGAATCTTGGCACAAAACAAGAGGAATGGAAATTCTATGATAAGACAGAAGGATTTTAGATTAAAGTAGTCAAGGGACAGATGTGATGAAAAGAAGATATTTGTGAGAAGAGCCGAGTTAGAGTACGAGTACTTCGAGAGTAATAACAAGCCGCACATATGTACAACTCAAATACATATAGTTCATTACCAAAGCTATTAGGACCGGAAGCTGCTCAAGCTGCAGTGAGTGGAAAGCGAAGATAATGAAGAGTAAAATATCTGCACCTCTCTACAACGTTTACTGATAGCTTGGAGCTCAAGATAAAAAAAAAAATATCCAGTAATTCTTCATGAAGAAAATTGGATTACAGAGCTCAAGTACTTTAATTATAAAAAAAAAAAAAAACATAGTATGCATCAAGAAAAAAAAACTACTGATAATCAATGGTGCTATATGAGAATTGGTCACATGGAAAAAATTAGTCCCTAGAACCATACACTGGGTAGCATCTGTTACTTTCTCAGATGAGGTTATCATTTATTTAATGATAACTATTTAACAATTAACTATTGGACCAAAAGGGCTCTAAACAAAGTCCATCTAAATCCTAACCCTAAATCTGGTTTCCTTACAACTGCAATGGTACTAAAGGGGTACTGTAGTGATTGTTAGATTGCCTTTTATAAAATATAAAAAATATCTTATTCTTATCTTTACACACTTCTCTGTGTCCCCCGGATTCCCGTTGACCAAAGCCATCGCCACCTTCACAGACGAACATGTCTCGGCAGTGACAGCCCAATCAGCCAATCACTGAATGAGAAGGGACAGCACCGCAGCCAGTTATTGGCTGATGGAGCTTTCGCTGCCATTGTTGTCACTGTGACGGAAGAATAGGATGTGTATTATGTTTTATATAAGAAAAGCACAATATCAAATGCTTTCAAGTGCCAGAATACTCCGAGGCCAAATTCACACAGTGTATTTTTCATTAAATAACAGCAGTTTGCAATAACAACCATTGTTTAATGACAGTAGCGGATTACATTACAGCTTATAGAACCATGGTGGTAGTGTATACACACTGTATACACTACAGCCAGGATTCCATACGGCCATACAGAAAACTGCCATGTCTATTTTGTGTGGCCACCATTCAGACCCAAAAAATATCACAATATCACAAACCAAACCATATAGGAACCCATTTTTATGCTTGACAATGCGGATGAATAAGGCAATCAACCTTTAAGACTTCATCCAATGACCTTTAGGCTATCTTCCCACAACGTCTTTTTAGGTGAAATAACAGCCATCATTTTTAAAACTCCAGAAGTTATTTTATAATGACGAAAGCATCATCATAATGATGAAATCATTAATCATTATTGATGGCCATCATTAACCCCTTTACGTCAGTAATATGTATATATGTGTTCCTACTGCACATACCCCGTGCAGTAGGAACATATAAATACGTTCCTGCACTGATGGGTCTTTAAATGTGTGTGATGCCACTCCAATGCAAACGATCCCACACACACATCAGTGTAGCTGGGGCTGGAGATAAAAAAAAAAGGCAGCCGCGGACCTGCATAATGATAGTGGCTTTTAAGGAAGTCAGTGACAGGTGAAGCACCTGTCACTAACTGATTGGATCCCAATCACTTGTGCTGACAGGCAGGGGTAAGCCACTTAACTCTGTCCTGTCGGATTGGCGATCTGTGCATAGAGTCTGCTCTCAGGCAGACTCTATGTACAGATTGCCCATAGTACTGATCTGATCTATGCTATGCTATGGCAGAGCATAGATCAGTAGATGTATTCTAATGATTGCATGGTTAACTGTAAAGGAAAAGTGTAGAAAAAGTATAAAAAATAAAAACATATATATATTTTTTAAACCCTGTATATAAAAACCCTTTACATAATAAACCCCGATAGAAGTTTAAATTATCCCCCCCAAAAATAAACATATTATATATCGTAGCCTGCAAAATTGTCCGATCTGTTAAAATATTTTTCCCGTAAGGTGAGCGGCGTAAACGAAAAGAGGAAAAAATGCCAGAATTGCTGATTTAAAAAAATCAGCAATTCTGGCATTTTTTCCTTTTATTAGGATAAAAATTAATAAAAAGCAATACATTTTTTTCCTTATATATCAGAAAAAAAATTACAAAACGCAATACAAATTTTCTTTTACACTGATATGATAACAATAAAAACTAAAGATTTAGGCACAAAAAATAAAAGCGTTAGGGCTCTTAGAAGGCGGGAAGGCAACGCTGCTTCATTGTGATCTGGACATACGTGCATTTAAAATGACCTCCGCCATGAAGAGTTTAATCAAAAAACGGCCATTGTTTTGCCTTAAAAGACATTGGGTGATCATAACTTTAGACATATACAAGACTTTATTTTGTCTAAACCTTATACTTCTACCATATTGTATAAAGTGATACACAGGATCAATGTCCTTACAGGCAGATTGGGCTGCTTTTTTTTTTTTAAGCTTACTTTGAAGTAAGATGTAATAGTAAAATAGAGAACATGATAGACATGAAATCATATTGGTCACAATGCACATATCGTCATTTTATGCTCAATTTGGACAGACATTAACATTTTTAAAGATTTATGTTAAAATGGATTTACAGCTAACCTAAAACAAACAAGTCACTGCATAAAGAATCCATTACCTGCATTCACAAATATGTGTGTTAAAGTTACCATGCAGAACCTGAGATATTCTGAACCGCAATAACATTTGGTATGTAGCTCAGGGCAAACTATTTTTCCACATGATCAGTCATTTAAAGGCTGGCAAGAAGTTCACTGCAATATCTTCAGTGGTGTTACTGAGGCCGAGTGCTGTGTATGGGAAAATGGCTAAACCGTACAAGATGTTTCTTATAGTTATCAAGAGTCAAATGTAAAGGTACAGACTTTAAGGGGTTAAGCTTAACTACCAATCTGAATGTGTCACTTATTTTGTGGGGAAACAAATTAGGTCCAAAAGAATAGTGCATCTAAGTTATGCACTTGTTGATTTTGCTATTTAATGTTTGATGAAGAAAAACAAACAAAAAAACTAGCTAAGTAGCATGTTTGCTTCTTTTATAACCCACATTAAAGGGTTATCCTGTGAAAATCTTTTTATTTTTATTTAACTGGTTTCAGAAAGTTCTATAGATCTGTAATTTACTTCTATTTAAAAATCTCAAGTCTTCCAGTACTTATCAGCTGCTGTATGTCCTGCAGGAAGTGGTGTATTCTTTTCAGTCTGACACAGTGCTCTCTGCTACCATCTCTGTCCGGGACAAGAACTGACCAGAGCTGTAGAAAATCCCCATAGAAAACCTCTCCTGCTTTGCACAGTTCCTGACATGAACAAGGGTGGTAGCAGAGAGCACTGTGTCGAACTGGAAAGAATACACCACTTCCTGCAGGACTTACATCAGCTGATTAGTATGGGAAGACTGGAGATTTTTAAATAGATGTAAATTACATATCTCTATAACTTTGTGACACCAGTGGATTTGAAAGAAAATGATTTTTTTTCCGGAGTACCCCTTTAATTATGTCCATATGCTTTGTGTGGGACTAAACTGCAATGTCACATACAGCCTACGGCCAAGAGTGATGCTGCTTATGAAACTAAACAACTTATCAAAGGGTGTTAAATATAGACTGGTATAAACTGCCCACAGCAACCAATCACAGCTCAGCTTTCAGCTCTGGTAAAATGAAAGCTGACCTGTGATTGGTTGCTGTGGGCAATTTACACCAGTGTATATTTTACACCCTTTGATAAATTCAGGCCTATAAGTTGGGTTGAAATCTTTACATTTAGCAATGCATAAAATAAGGAGAGGGTAACTACACAAATATTTTTAGGCACTACCTGACCATCATGTTTTTAAATATGACATAACAAAGGGACAACATCTCCAGTGTTCCAATTACTAAATAGGGGTTAAAGATGAAGTAGGTCTGATTTGTGTTTTTTTTTTTTATAGAAACAGCTCCACTTTCGGCCATAGTTTAAGTATGGTATTGCAGCTAAGACCTTTACAGTTGAGCAAAACTTAAAATGTAACCCCTATAGAACCCTTTCTTTGTGTGAATTAGAACGGGAACTGCACATTCCACTCTTAGAGTGACTTCAGGTAAAAAGTCAGGACTTGTGTAATTGCAAAGTTTGTTGGGTCATTAGAAAAGTCAGAATAACTCCACTGGCCAGATCAGGAAAAGTAACTTCAATTTGAGGTAGGTCAAAGTCAACACCAGAGGGAATGAGGATCAAGCTGAATACATAATACCAAGAGGGGAGTGTTGAACTCAGAAAGGCCATGATGAAAGAACAAAACCTGTGGAAGACATTGCTGCCTGATAGACCAACATGATGCATTTGATGAAAAAAAAAAAAAGAGGACTTCACAAATTTAATAATGGAGTACATATCTAGCATTGAGCTGGCCAGATACAGACAGGAATCAGATACAATGTAGCAGCTACAAATTGCTTCTGACAAATCACTTTTAACTTCTATACAAATGCATCTGCTGCTAAACTGAATTATTTCTGACTTTATTTATACAAGCTATTGATACCATCTGTAATAAAGATGGACAAGCTGTGTCATTGTACACTGCTCTCTGATGACTCCCAACCTTCACAATGACTCTGGAAGAATGCATGGAGCCATGTGCAGAGCCGGTCCTATCTCCAGCTTCTCTCACCCACCAGGCGACCAGCTGTTTTTGCAGTAAATAGCATTGTCTCGGCATAAATTTCCCCTGCAGTGTCTGTGTAACACATGGAATAGCCAGGACTGCACATACAGAGTTTTTCTCCATGGGGCAGTTGTTGTTGTCCTGAGATAACAACTTTAAAGCATATGTACCACTTGGTACATGGCTTTGTGTACTCTTACCTTAACAGATCGGCGCCGGCGTGGGGATGCTGGTGGCGCAGTCCTTTTTTTTGAACCACTAACCAGTTCCCGAGACCAGTTATGTGTGTGGTAATCAGGCGGCTATTCAAAAAAATGACTGTGCCACCAGCATCCCCACACCGACGACAGTCTGTTAATGTAAAAGACACAAAGCGATGTACCTAGTGATGTATTCACTTTAAGGACCCTATAAACTAAAGTGGTTAAATGAGGTTCAGAATAGGAATGGTGGATAATGCATTGTTAAACCATGTGATTCATATATTAGCTTACTTATAGACATATAGTATTGTACAACCAAAAGGAGGGGGGAAATCCAAGGGATACATAGCTACTGCTGTCACCAAAAACTTCTATAGACAGGCGAAAAGCATTTTATGGTGACAGCAGTACCAATGGCTTGTTTTGGTTGATCTCCCTGAGGTCAACCAGCGTCCTTTTGCATGCACTTACTAGGCATTGCTCCCACTAGCCAGAATCCTACTCCACACTGATGAGGGGCAAATACTCAGAAACAGCTGTCTGTGGATGGATACCTTGCTTGGGTGGTTTCCTTGACTGGAGACATTCCTTGGCTTGGTTGTTCCTTCCCGGAGGAAGGTCTGGCTAGTTCACTAACGTTGAGACACGTGATGGTGTCTCTGCAGTGTTTTTGCATGCCTGTCACTTCAGAGACGGGTGTGGAAACTTCAGCGGTGGCTCTTTAAGCTGAGAAGAGGCAAGAGGACAATGGGGAGCATGGAAATGTAAGTATGTATGTTTATTATTCACTATATAAGGCAAGGGCTGCACAGACATTGTTAAAAAAAATGTTCATGTAGCCCTTGCTGCACAATAGTTGAGCTGTGTACTAGCTAACAGATCAGCACTTTCCTATTTGGCCATGTAATTTGACTTTTACAGAGCAGAAATCTATTAAAAACCGCCAGATATAGTGCTACTCCTCATGTACACACCCAGGACAGCTTATCCTGAAGAGGGACCTGAAATGACATGTGTTTCGAGACTCTCCCACTTTACTTAATATCCCTATTTCTGTATCTGCGTTTAATAGTCAATGTTCCATAGTTTTTCTGACACAGCTGATTGTCATTTTAAAGTATGGCACTTCCAGGAAACTAGAAGAATATAAAGAGCAGAATTTAAGCCATGTCAGTATGAGTTAGAGTGACTTTCCCGAATGCCTCCTTTACATTGCATTGGTTCTAACGTAACAGTTAGTATTTCATGGGAACTTCTCACTGATGCATTTTTCACACTGATCCATGTCAAAATCTAAATGAATAATGTGATTTTTATGTGAACAAATAGCACCGCTTGGCAGGAATATAGCCAGGGATATAACATTGGTGTCTGCGAGGCTTCAGAAGATGCCTCCTCCCTTGGTCATTGCTGTTCAGCAGAATAATAGATGTTGGATGGCCAATTGCTTAATTGTTTAATTGTCCCCAATTGCTTTTTTCCCAATCATTCTATAATATTTTTATTTATTTATGGAAGGCAGACACACTTACCGGTGACTGAATATTATTGAGAGAGAAGAGGTTTGCTGAGTCAACTAAGGATCCCTGTGAAATTACATTGTGGAGAGGAGCGACCGCCATGCTTGGTACAGAACTTTGACAAGAGGGGGCCCCCTCATTCAGTAACCAGGAGATCCAGACTAGTAAGCGTGCACAACAAACTTTCTAGGACTAATACCGGGCCTGTAGTTAGTATAGTTCAGGCTATTATGAGTGACAGGCCGCAATATATTGTGTAAGAAACATCACAGTTGTGGGACATTGAAACAAATCCTTGGCCTTTGATGCCAGCTTACAGCATACTTGGCTATTTCTCTTTTTTATACTGTTATTTGTGATTTGGGAATAGTGTAGATAGTTTATAAGATTGTAAGCTGCTCTGCTATAACGCAAGTGCCCATGAGACATACTCCCACATAATTGTTTCTGTTTATTCAAGGGATTAATAGGTATATGGTGGCTGGCCTATCTGAGCTCACTAGTAGTTAAAATTATTGCGTGTGTATTCATACAACATATATCTGGGCGACAGGCTGTGTAGCACAGGGGTTATTTAAATTGTTATCACCTTTTGGTATGCACAATTGCGTTTTTTCAGTAAAGTGTAGTTCAAGTTAAACTAATGTTGCTTTCCTCGTTCGTGACTTTGCTGTATCTAGGGGAGCCTACGGTGGTACACGGCTTACACCTATGTGACGTCATCATTGTCTAGGCCCTGCCCCTCCATAGCCATTGGAATGGGCCAACCTAGAGGCCTAGTCCCCGCCCCCCCTGACCCGGCTATGCCTCTAGGTCAGCCCATTCTGGGTACACTGCAGAGGGGGCGGAGCCTTGGTGACAATAAGCTTATGGAGGCAACGGGACATGCGGTGCAGATGTGGGCACAGATATGGGGCACCACAACCATTAGGCCCCGCCTGTATGGCAATGATTACCAATAACATGTATTTTTGAGGGCACAGACCACAAAGAAATCAGGTAAAATATGAAATTTCCAGAATATAAGCTTAAGAATGGGGCCGAGAACTCCTTATATGGAAAGGGGGTGGCAACATCACTTTAAGTGACTGCCTACTCTGTCTAGCTATAGTAGGTGCAGAGTTGGCCATTACACCTAAGTGCTTGTTACTAGAACCCAAAAGTTACACTATTAATATATGTAGCACATGGCAGGCACAGATTGGTTCTCCACCAACAGATTTGGTTTTAAGACTCAGGGTCTTCAAATCACACCACTGGTGTTCCGATGAAAAGTGCAATGCATAATCCTAATGTTTTCCAGAAGGTAGCATGTGCCAGTACAGTAGCGCAAATATTTCAGAATACTAATACAAATTTTAGTATATTACATTTATACATCCCTTCAAGGCAAGAAATATATGGAAATTTTAGTGCTTGTTCCATTACTTGATGGTTGTGACCAACTTTCCTCCTAGGCTCGGTTCACACCAGCATTATTTTTAGAGTGAATAAAATGATGCCGGTAATTGCTTTGTTGTCAATTTTTTTAAAAAAATTATTACGACAATTTAAAATAATAATAATTCAATGTGTGATACCTTTTGTGATCAAATTTCAATGTTATCGTTATTAATTATTTGTTCACACACGGTTATAGAAACATAGAAAATTGTCGGCAGAAAAAGACCATCTAGTCTGCTCTGGGGGTTTACCTGATCCATCTAGTTTGCCCTTTAAGTATTTATAGTGGATGTGGGGGGAATTCCAAGCCTTCTTATCTTCATTTTTTCCAGATATAATATTGCTGGTGATGAATGTATCTTTACTCATCACCAAGATTAAAACTACAATATGAAAAAGTTCTTCAGCACTATCTGCCATCAGAGATTTGAATCTCCAGATTAGATTCAGCATGGGAATCTAGACTGTTAGCACAATCCTGCCAGGTCTCTTGAGTACTATAACCTCAGGCATTCCTTAGGCCACAGTGTTTAATGGGTCCAATTATTTTCAATAGCAGAGCAGCACTTAAAGCAACCGCCCAAAATAGTCAGTCACGTGCATGGTTATTATGATAATACCGTACTTATAAAACCGGAGTTTGTTCTAAGTACTTAGAAAGGAGTTCGAAGAGCATGCGATGAGACATGAAAATCAGGCAAAGTTTACAAAAGGATAGTTTTTACGGTAAACTTTTTTCCCCCCTTCATACTGAGTGACTGCATAAATCATAATATATCACTTGGCAGTGAACTAAACAGGGTCAGTAGAACAGGAGCACTTGCAAACTTTTCGTATCCAAATATGATTAATGTGGACTCCTCTCATTGCTGCACATCCATACGCTGTGCCGACAAGGTATAAACAAGAAAGCAGCACAGTTCTGCATTGTACTAAATACGAGACTAGCAGTGAGATCCATCATATTGTGATCTTATGTGTCTCACAAGTAAACTTTACAAGTTCCGTACAATGCATCAAGATGTTTTTGTCTTGTTCGGTTGGTTTAACAAAAGGAACATTTACTCAGCTTTGAGTTCTGTAAATAAAAATAAAAATTGGCGTAAAAAAAGCTATTTCAACACCTTTAGTTTTTCTACTTTTAAAGGGGTTTTTCCAACCTCTTTGACAAAATTATCCAGGGACAGGCAAGGACAGGGGGGAGGGTTAAGGCCTCATGTCTTCTACTGGCACCCTCAACCACTCAGCACTACCTTATGGAGATGCCCCGATGACATCCCAGCACACTCAGCCTGAGATGCTAAAGCCATCCACTGTTTTAAGGGAATTTTGTGTATATGTTGCGGTAACTACCATACATAAGTGCCTCTTTTTAATGAAACTTTTGAGAACTTGAGTACTGTAAGGAAATTGTGTATGTAATTCTCATTGTGCCATCTCCTCCAGAAATGTGATCACCTCCAGGCCCCTTACTTTACCGTCATAAGCCAGCAGAGGATAGCCCCACACAACTCTTCCCACTCCCTCTGTCAATCTATCTCGGTATAAAAAGGATAGTTCGCCCCCCAAAAAATTCTTTTAAATCAACTGATGGCAGAAAGTGGCAGAAATTTTTAATTTACTTATATTGAAAAAAAATCTGAAGTCTTCCAGTACCTATCAGCTGCTGTGTGTCGTGCAGGAAGTAGTGTATTCTTTCCAGTCTGGCACAGTGTCCTCTGCTGCCACCTCTGTCCATGTCAGGAACTGTCCAGAACAGCAGCAAATACCATAGAAAACCTCACCTGCTTTTCAGACTTGAAGAATACAACTTCCTGCAGGACATATAGCAGCTGATAAATATGAGAAGACTTTTAATAGATTTTTTAATAGAAGTAAAGTTGATTTGAAAGACTTTTTTTTGTAAACTACCCCTTTAATTTGTTACTCAGGTATATGTGGATTTTTTTTTTTTTTTTTTGAAGAAGCAACCAGGTTTGTACAAATTAAAATGTCATCCCATTAGGAGTTGCTAAAGCTTGATAAAAGCCACTCAGCATTTTTTTTTTTTTTTTGTAGAGATCAACTACATACAGTAAGAAACTCTTTTAGTATACTTACCTAAGGGTAGGTTCACACTAACTACCAAGTAAAGTTTGTGGTATACATGGGCAACCTGGGATGGCAACATTTATGACAGACTATGCTAAGGGATTTATTCAATTGAATATGACAAGCATGGACCAAAAAGTGATTAAACTCAGTCACTGTTTGCTGTGGGACCCTGTTAAGAGATCTGCACAAAAACAGTCCACAGAACCAAGCCACAAATACTTGGCTGATAGATGTCTTCAGATACCTGTTCAAGTCATCTGTATGGGGCAAAAAAGCAATGAACATGGAAAATGGAGTGCCAAAATTTAGTACTATTTGTTATGAACAGTAGAATAATTATCTTGTCTACCACAAATTACATCTTTTTAGACTGATCGATACACCTAACTTTGACTGACATATTTTCTAACACTTATCTAACACTTGAACACTTATCCCTTTTGTCTCCTTCCAATCAACCAACAACTTGTTATTCCCTATAAAGACCTGCAATGTTCTTGCATCTGAGTGGGCCCAGTCAACATCTTGACCCACAACAGCTGTCATGGCTTTGGCTATTACTATAATCTCAACTAGATTAGTGTTCAGATAAATAAAGTCCATATTATAGTTGGAGTCTCAAGACAAGGAGATGCTAAGCATGATTAACTACTGGGCCTAGTGATGGGAGCATTTCTTATAACATTCAATGACTCACTAGTTGCACATCACACAAAGCAATTATGGATTTTAATCCTATGAATATACAGTAAAATTATTGGAATCAGTCATAATTTGGGCAATGACCCATGGTTGATTGAAAATATGTATGACATGCTGGCACATTGACTAATTGAAAGTTATAGCGCTGGTATGTTGATGACTTTTTTTTTTTTGACAGTTTAATGTTTCAGTCTTTACATTTAATCTTAGGCTATGTTCTTATTTAAAAATGACCATAATTTATGGTGCACGTTAACACTTTGAAGTCAGGTAAAATAAGAGTAAATGCTTGTAGTCACCAGTAGAATACGTGGACCTTAATAGACATTGTTATATAAATCATCAATATAATATTGTCATGAATGTTATATCATAAATGTAAGGTCAATTTGGACATGAACATAGTCTTAATTAATCTCAGTCTTTTCACTATGCCAAGAAAATAATTTAATGGAATTTTTACAGCTACGAGAGGTAAACTCCATCCTGGGTTCTAAACTAGATCACATCATTGCTGTGGCTTAGGGGAAAGTAAGGAGGCCTTCAAACATTTGATAGAAGATTGGTGGGGAATGTAGAAGGTACATGACTACTCTGTTTCTTTAAAAATAGGCCCTACCCTACCTTGGCTTTGCAAGGTTTTTGAAGTAGGCTTGAAATATAAGCCCTATTCCAAAACTAAGCCCTAGTTACAGTCAGTGCCTCCAGCGCTAGGTTATGTCTAGAGATGAGCGGAACTTTCGGACTTTCGGTCCGAAAGCCGCTCACTCCAGTGCGATACCTGCGATCCCAGGTGCATAGTTGCGCTCCCGGGAATCTGCGGAAATGTATCGCTCCCGAAAATCCAGGGAATGTATCTTGAATTCCCTGGATGATCCTGCCCACAGATTCCCAGGAGCGCAACTATGCACCCGAGATTGCAGGCATCGCAGGCATAGTAATTGAGCGAAGATGCCGTCGGACCAAAAGTCCGATGGTTCGCTCATCCCTAGTTATGTCACATAACATCTTGGAGACAGAGAATAGGCATACCGTAGATCACAACCACCGTGGACTAATGTCACACTAACTCCCACCACCAACCCAATTCCAAATCTAGTTCCAGAGCCCCGCCTTCAACTTCCCAAGTCCCAGATGGAGGCTGAATCGCTGAATCGCTTCTGGTATGCTGTATAGGTAAATGTATATTTTTACTCCCAGACAATATGAAAAAGCTACTCCATGGCGTACAGGAAAGGAATCAAGCATAATATGTGACTTCTTGTTTATGGAAAAAATTAGATCGACCCTGAAAATAAGCCCTAGCCCTATTAGAAATAATATAAGACCCTGTCAAGGTATTTATCGTTTTTAGTGATATGTAACTTATGTACTGGCTTAGCAGTACACTAACATAGGTACCAGTGTAAATAGTCCCAATAGACCTTCTGTCTCTACATAGTCTATATTTATCCATGGATAACCCCAGCCCTGTGGACAGTAGTTCTTCCTATAATGGCTGGCATTGGCTTGTTGTAACTTTTTACAAATGATTGAATCACGAAGCTCCAGAGCACAGAGTATGAGCAGAAAATGATAACATATATAAGATATTTCAAGTGTATGTAGGTTGATGTCATTTATTACTATTAAAATTCATGTATCCTCTCATGTTGGTGAGATCCTTGTGCTGCACAAACTCACCTACAACTATTCATTTGCACTAAAATTGGTAAAGGCAAATATGTTCTGCTCTTCTTTACTATGGAGGGAATGGGATTTAAACAGTAAGTTTAGATTCTATAGAATGTCCTCATTGTCATTCCTTTAAATATGCCTTGTTTCATGCTCCCAGAATTCCAATATGATCTTCTGGCCTTATCAATACCTGATAGTGAAGCTGATACATGTTAAGCAAAATGCCAGCTCATGAATCTTTCATCTTGTTATATAACCAGCCGAGTGTAACTTCATTTTTTTCTTATATTATATCCAAATGTCATTGAGGGGGGTTAATGTCATCAGATTCAATGGGAAATGCAAACACTAAAGTTCACAGGTACGCTGCTATGATACAATACGTGTCTGACACTTCATGAGACTTCATCAGAGTTTATTTTCTGACTTAGTTCTTCTTATATTGAACTATGAAATATCACAAGGTGAACCTCAGAATGTAGGGAGAGCTCTATAGACTGATATAATAGCTTTGTATGTATATTGGTAAGAGATGCTATGAATGTATATGCTGAAACCTATGCGCATCAGACATTTAGCAGAAAAGTTTTAATAATAATCACAGCAATATTAAAAGTAGTGAAAATAAAATTATTTTAGCATCTCTGTCCCATTGACTTAGTTCACGTACAGGAGTTTATCACTATTATCAGGTAAATATAGAGAGAGAAAAACTGAAAGATATATGGAGTATGGAGGTAATATTTATGCATAGCAGAGTGGTGTTCTTGGACTCAATATGGCGGTATTATTTATGAATACCATAGTGGTGTTCTTAGACTCTGTATGATGTTATTATTTATTTATAGCATAGTGGTACTCTTAGACCCTATATGGCGGTATTATTTATGCATAGCATAGTGTTCTTGGACTCTATATGGTGGTATTATTTATGCATAGCATAGTGGTGTTCTTAGATCCTATATGGCGGTATTATTTATGCATAGCATAGTGTTCTTGGACTCTATATGGTGGTATTATTTATGCATAGCATAGTGGTTCTCTTGGAGTCTATATGGCGGTATTATTTATGCATAGCATAGTGGTTCTCTTGGAGTCTATATGGCGGTATTATTTATGCATAGCATAGTGGTGTTCTTGGACTCTATATGGTGGTATTATTTATGCATAGCATAGTGGTTCTCTTGGACTCTTTATGGTGGTATTATTTATGCATAGCATAGTGGTGTTCTTGGACTCTTTATGGTGGTATTATTTATGCATAGCATAGTGGTTCTTTTGGACCCTATATGGCGGTATTATTTATGCATAGTATAGTGGTTCTCTTCGATTCTGTATGGTGATATTACTTATGCATAGCATAGTGGTTTTCTTATGACAGTATTATTTATTCATTTCTATTTTGTTTCACACTGTATATTCCATTTGAAAAAAGATTGCAATAGTTCTGCACGGAATGAATATATTTTTGGACACTATATGGCAATATTGTTTAGGCATAGCAGAGTGTATACTGTCTGATTTCTTCATCTCTTATGCAATTTGACAAGTCCCTTAAATCTGACTGTGGACAAGACTTTAGTATGATAGAATGAGATCAAGGCAGGACTTATTTATGATTCAAAGAAAAGGATCTGTGCACCACCATATGATGTTTATGCGATTACCCCAATAAAATGGTAGGGCCTATTTATTTTTATTTAGGACACCTGGAGACTTTTTGTAATGTTATTATAGTGAGAGCTGCAATCAACTCAATGTATTCATCTGAATTACAGCTGGTGCTTGTTAATTCTGATCTGTACAATAATAGAATGTCCACAGGATTTGCCATAATGTCCAATTAACGTAGGACCAGCATCTGTCATGAGATGTAGGGCTCTCTGTACTGCTTGGTTCTCAGCTTCCTTGAAAGGGACTGGGCACTCTTCATGTCAAGATAGGTGTGGGTCCCAAAAGTAGGACTTGCACCTATCAGACATTTATAGCATATCCTGTGAATAATCCATACGTGATGGGAATACCCTTTAATATTATCAATCAACACAAATACATGAAGAATATGTTTTTGGCTTCCAGGAGGGGCCAAAGAACCCTTGGTCTCAACATACAGGGCCAGATTAAGGTTGGTGGAGGCCCTGGGCAACAATTTTGTTGGGCCCCCCCCCCCCCCCCATTTTCTTCCCCCACAAATAAACCATACAGTAATCTATACAGGTGGCTGATTACTGTACCTACCCCTCCTCACTCCTGTCTGTATGGCTCAGCATCCTCCTCTGTTCTGCATCTGATGGTCCCTAGAGGCTGCAGTCCAGAGGAAGATGTCAGGCCCTAGAGACAGAATGGGAGAGGGGTGAGCATCGCGGTGTGTTCCCACTTTATTCAATGCGAGAACACAGCACTATCGCACTTTCTGTGCTCTCCTCCCCACTGTGTTAGCCACCACAGCTAGCATATGCACTTGTGAATCGCAGGCAGAACCTGGACTTGCAAGTCTAGGTCTTATCTTCAGTTCCCAACCATATAAACTACCTGAAGAATTAAAGAGCACCCAGAAAGTACTTAAAGGCTGTGTATAATCTATAGCGGATATGGTACATGTGAATATACCCTAAGCATCATGGCATATATAGCTGCACAAAGGCTACATGTCATATGCTGCACACAGGCTATATACTGTATACACCATACACTGTACACAGGCTACATGTCATATGCTGCACACAGGCTATATACTGTATACACCATACACTGTACACAGGCTATATGTCATATACTGCACACAGGCTATATATCATACACTGCACACAGGCTACATGTTATATGCTGCACACAGGCTATATATCATACACTGCACAAAGGCTATATGTCATATGCCGCACACAGGCTATATATCATAAGCTGCACACAGGCTATATACCATACACTGCACACAGGCTGTATATCATATATAGGTCCCTGCTCTGATATATGCCCCTATAGTATATACCCCCTGCTCTGATATATGCCCCTATAGTAAAAACCCCTGCTCTGATATATGCCCCTATAATATATACCCCTGCTCTGATATATGCCCCTATAGTAAAAACCCCTGCTCTGATATATGCCCCTATAGTATATACCCCTGCTCTGATATATGCCCCCCTAGTATATACCCCTGCTCTGATATATGCCCCTATAGTATATACCCCCTGCTCTGATATATGCCCCAGTAGTATATACCCCTGCTCTGATATATGCCCCGATAGTATATACCCCTGCTCTGATGTGCCAATACAAAACAAAACCTCATACTCACCTGATCTGGGTGGATGACAGGTCTTCTCTCTTCTGGCTCTTCTCTCTTCCTTCGGCCTGTCAGCCGCTTTGACAGATCCTCCAGCAGGCTCCATGATGTCACATCCCTACTGGAGAGATCAGGTTTCCTTGCTGAGGTCCCAGCACCCGGAAGCTTGTCAGGAAGAATCCATTCAAAGGAGATGCTTACACAGGATTAATCCTACACCTCCCTCCCTCCCTGGACAGCATGCAGTGTGGCCAGTGCTGTGTCTAGGTCGGGTTTCCACATGCTTTTTGCGCGTGGGACTGGCTTCCAGACACCACACTTCCGGGTTGAGGCTGGTGGAGGCCCCCTAGTGGTGGAGGCCCCTTGGTACGTGCCCCGGGTGCCCTCCCTTTAATCCGGCCCTGTCAACATATATTCAAGACCTAGAAGTAGGGTCCATATCTATTGGACCTTAATGGCATCCTGTGGATATGCCATAAGTGATAGGAATGCCCCTTAAAATTTATAGGCTGTAGTGTGTAGTAAAAATCTACTTAAAGGGGTTATCCAGCGAACATCTTTTTCTTTCAAATCAACCGGTTTCAGAAAGATTTGTAATTTACTTCTATTTAGAAATATCAAATCTTCCCATACTTATCAGCTGCTGTAAGTCTCAAACAGTGCTCTCTGCTGCCACCTCTGTCCGAGACAGGAACTGTCCAGAGCAGTAGCAAATCTTAATAGAAAACCTCTCCTGCTCTGGACAGTTTCTGCCTCAGACAGAGGTGACAGCAGAGAACACTATGTGAGCCTGGAAAGAAAACACCATTTCCTGCAGTACATACAGCAGCTGATATGTATGGGAAGAATTAAAATTTTATAAATAGAAGTACATTATAAATCTATATAACTTTCTAAAACAAGTTGATTAGAAAGAAAAAGATTTTCACTGGATAACCTCTTTAAGCTTGGATGTGATGTAAATTTCTGAAACTGCTACATGGGCCTCAAAGGCCCTAAATATATTGATAAATCTCCCCTAAGAGCAGTATGTTATAAATACATACCACATCATAACCTATTATACTTGTGTGTGTGACCTTAGTTTATATACAGTAGCTGCTTACATTATCCTGTACTTGTCACTTTACAGGTGACACATGATACATTTGACACATTCATTTACATTATTAGCAATTTTCTCATCTGTCGTCGTTTGTGTTTTCCCTATGCACATAATGGCGCTATGGCCTTTTATACTATTCTGTTTTCCTATTTATCCACAGGTGAAATCTCACTGTGTGGGCAGAAACAGGGAAATGAATTATGCTTGAAGAAAGTGTGGAATATTATAACGTCTGACACAGAGAATGTGAGAGAACTCCATTCTGAATATGTCTTCTTGGAACAAATTAAATCTATATTATCCCGCCTGCCAATTTCAGACACAAGAATACATTTACATTAACCTTGCTGCCAATTTAGGATGTTGCACAAAATTCTGGTGGCGGAATTGTTTCTGGAGAGGTGTGTAGTTGTCAAAGACAATTAGATTTTTAATAGGTCAGCAAGCAAGAGTTTCGGGTAAACATGTTGTACGCAGGCTTTTTTTTTTTTTTTTGGTATTTGGTCTGATCTGCAATCTGGTGAGATGTAATCGGTACATTATATGGCCTCAATTACATAGGCTTTACCCTGCTTCACTGGCCGCACAGAGCTGGGCGCTTTTAATTGTTTTCTTTCCTTTTTACCTAGTGAAATAACGCAGGTTACTGTGAACTCCAGCAAATCGGTAAAGAACTTTAACGTGATGTGATCCACATTAACCCTTTAAGGCAGTGGTCTTTTTAAAAAAAATATATATATATATCTTGTCGGCACAGAGTGTTATGCCCAATGATGTGTTTATGATCCTTAAAAATTGTGTACTTGTTAAAACTTATAATTGTAAATTGTAAATTACATATACTACTTCTATGAGGAACATGGTGGTACATGAAGTGACTACAGGTACATATCATTGACTATACATCATCATAGGAGTCTATGCACAATTATAGGAGTCTTCATACCATCACAGGAGTCTATGCACCATTATTGGAGTCTACATACCATCATAGGAGTCTTTACACCATCATAGGAGTCTATGCACCATCATATGAGTCTATGCATTATTATAGGAGTCTACATACCATCATAGGATTCTTTGCACCATTATAGGAGTCTTTACACCATCATAGGAGTCTATGCACCATCATAGGAGTCTATGCATTAATATAGGAGTCTACATACCATCATAGGAGTCTCTGCACCATTAAAAGAGTCTATGCACCATTATAGGAGTCTTTACACCATCATAGGAGTCTATGCACCATCATAGGAGTCTATGCATTATTATAGGAGTCTACATACCATCATAGGAGTCTATGCACTATTATAGGAGTCTATGCATCATTTTAAGAGTCTATGCACCATTATAGGAGTCTATACACCATCAAAAAGTTGTGTGCATGTAAATAAAA
Source organism: Dendropsophus ebraccatus (assembly GCF_027789765.1). Classification (NCBI taxonomy): domain Eukaryota; kingdom Metazoa; phylum Chordata; class Amphibia; order Anura; family Hylidae; genus Dendropsophus; species Dendropsophus ebraccatus. Next base: position 47,848,885 of record NC_091460.1, read on the forward strand.
AAAAAAGAATTAAATAATAAGCCCACAATTTATTCATGTGTTTCTATAAATACCAACCCCATACAGTATTCCTAAAGAGGGAATCTACCTTTAACAATTCCTATTTGTTAGAAGGGTCCTTCTCCTTGGACCTTCAGCGATTGGCTGTAATATGCAGAGAATCTTGGCAGTAAAGTGTTGGATTTCTCTGCAGCACAACACCATAGGATATATTAAAGCATTACACAGTGTCAAAGCTTTTTAAAGAAAATCTGTTGCCAACCCCTCAACAATTAGATGTTACTATCTTGAAGTAGCTTTGGATGCCCTGATTTTAAGCCATTTAGCAGTTTCCTAATAGACGCTTCCATTCTCGAGAAATGAGGGTTTGTAGTTTGCCTGACTATTCAAATAATAGTCAAATGTAATGTAAATGTAGGCGTGAATAAAATAATAATGTGAGATAACAGGTGATAAGTGGGATTATACATTCAAGGAGCGTTAATATTTTATAATAATGGGGGTATATGCCTAAAAGACACCCCTGACTGTATAACCAGACACATCCCCTCCAATTATTAAATAAAGTTTATGCTCATCTGAGTATTAATTGAATATAATATAATAATTGAAGTAAAAACATATGGGACTGTAGGTGAAAAAGGTGGTATGAAAAAAAGTGGTGAAAATAAAATAAGTTAGGTCCTTAAGGATGCGTTCACACGTACAGGATCCGCAGCAGATCTGCAGGAGATTTGATGGAGCAGATTTGAAGTTGCAAATTCAAAGCAAATCAAATCTGAGCCATCAAATCTGCTGCGGATCTGCTGCATATCTGCTGCGGATCCTGTACGTGTGAACGCACCCTAAAGGAAATGTATCACTTTTGCTAATCACCTGGTCAGCACTGGCGCGGAAATAGCTGGAGATGGGCCCATCACCCCTATTGTACCGATATCCCTTCCCCTTGCTGGGGTGCCTCCTTCAGAATCAGGTCTGGCCGCATCACCAAGAGGTGGGCATATCGGTACACGGGGGGCACCGGGCCTGCCTCCAGTGCATACTGTAAAGCTGCCAGATTTGCATAGGAAGAAACTGGTGCAGATGGTAGGAACTGGGTAGAGATTGAAATATGGACCACACCACTAGGATCTTCGCGCCTGTGCAGACCAGGTGGTACATTTACTTTAAGGGGTTAAGGTATGTGAAAATACTGGGCAACTCTTTTAAAGCCCTGACACCGACAAGTGTTCTTTCCCATTTATTCTGTTTATTGATGTTTTTTTTCTTAATAATTTATTTATTTATTTTTATATTTTTGACAGAATATAATCTAGAAGACAAAGAACACATTTGGATTATGTTGCACATTTATCATTGTTTATTATTTTTAAATTGAATTCTTTCTACGTGTGATTCCGGTATGAGTTATAGTCTGTTCTAGGCTTCCAGGATAGATTTTTAACATATCCTTGACAACAGATAATTGTTCACTATCTCTAAGCCTTGTGGTCTCTACAGATTCTTACTATGGAGCCACAGGCAGCTATATGGTACCTATGTATGGAGCTGGGTTATAAAGATATATATGACAGTGGAATACCATATGTGTGGAGTCTCAGTGATAAAGCATGCCACATAAGAGGCTAACATAAAAAGAAAACGTTTCCTCATAAAAAATTATTTCAATACAGAGGTAGGCTATTTGCCGGCATACCCGACAGTGCACCTAAGTCAATTGTGAAAAAAGAAGGTTCCTGCAGCTGATAGAGAGGAATCTGCTGCAAGAAAAGTCTGAATGCAGCCCAGCGGCCAGCAGTTGTACAGCGTCCGTTGCTTTGCAATGGACGCTGTTGAACGTAGTGTGAACATAGCCGTACAGTGTATACTAAAAGCCTTAAGGTACTTCTCAGGTGTTCCATTATGGATCTGTACAAAATAGTATAGTCATAGGGGGAGATTTATCAAACATGGTGTAAAGTGGAACTGGCTCAGTTGCCCCTAGCGACCAATCAGAGTTCACCTTTCAGATTTCACCATTCTTTACAGACTCTTTAGAAAATGAAAGGTGGGATCTGATTGGTTGCTAGGGGGAACTGAGTCAGTTTCACTTTACATGTTTGATAAATCTCCCCAATAGTATGTATAGGTCTGTTCGGCTGCGAGTATGTAAAGCCCCTTCCCACTTAACCCAGCTCTGCCTGGCTAATATCATACCTGCCTGTTCTCCTGCTTGCTTCTCAGGCTCCAGACTCCCTGGTGTCCCACTCAGCCAATGAGTGCACTGCCCCATCGCAACCACTGATTGGCTGAGCGGAAGGTCAGGGAGACGGGAGCTTGAGAAGCAAGCAGGAGAACGGGCAGGTATGATATTAGCCAGGCAGAGCTGGGTTAAGTAGGAAGGGGCTTTACATACTTGCAACAGAATGAAAAATCCACTGTATGTAATGCCATAGAAAATGACAGTACCGGCAATCACAGCCGATTTCGATACGAAACTCACCGCGTGAAATCCTCTGTGACTATTAGTGCATATGTTTAATGCTATCATTTATTCTTTACATTTAAGAAATAATATATATATATATTTATACATACATACAAATACAGTATATATATATATAAATATATATATATATATATATATATATATATATATATATATATCTCCACACACATGTATATTTATGTAAAACGAAAAATGTTTATGAGCAGAGTCTGTGAGATTACATAAGGTTCAAACCTAAACCTGTAGGGTATTTGAAAGTTCAATCTAAATTATCTTTGTGTCTTTTGAAAAGTCTGAGCCTTGGGCTCTCATTATATATCAGAATATTCACATCTGTGGAGTGTGGTTAAAAAAGCAGCTTGTCCCATAATGGTAGAATACTGTGTTTTTAGTATTTTCTTTGCATTCTTTAACATTTATTCTATATTTTTCTCTGCTTACCACAATTCCAGACCAATATTTGTAGGATATTTATGTCAGGTGTCACTTAAATCTTAATAATAATAATAATAATAATAATAATAATAATAAATAATCTTTATCATCATCATAATTTCATACTTTATTTTGCTAGATTTTAGGGTTCTTTGTTATGTAAGAACCTTGGTCTGAATAGTTCTCTAACTAAAGGGGTTATCCAGGACTGGAAAAACACAGCCACTTTTTTTTTTTTAAATAAAAACACCACCCCTGACCCCGGTTGTGTGCGGTGTTCTGGTTCAGCCTTATTGACTTCAATGAAACTAAGCTGCAAAATAACATTTACCTAAGGACAAGAGTGGTGCTGTTTCTGAAGGAAAGTGGCCATGTTTTTCTAAGCCTAGATATACCCTTTAAAAGGAACTAATCAGCCCAATCGGGCTGATATGGTTCCCAGAACTGCTGTATACAGCTCCTGCCGTGGCTGCTGCAGGAGCTGTATACCCGGAAAAAAGGACTTTATTTCCCTGGGCGGGTGAAAGGCAGCGGCGGGGAAGTAGTCATCTGTGTGGCTCCCCGCCCATATCTAGTCACCACACTCTGCCTGTCAGCTCGCTCGGAGGGATGATTGACAGGCAGAGAGGCCAGTAAAGGACCTATCTGCCTGACATTCATCTTCTCTGAGTGCGTTGACAGGCAGAGCGTGGTGACTAGATACAGGCGGGGAGCCGCCCAGATGACTACTTCCCCACTGCTGCTTGTCATACACCCGGGGGGATTAAAGTCCTTTTTTCGGGTATACAGCTCCTGCAGCAGCTGCGTGCCGTGGCTGCTGCAGGAGCTGTATACAGCAGTTCTGAAAAACCATATCAGCCCGATTAATTGGGGTTGATTGGTTCCCTTTAATATTTTCTCATATATGATTTGTTTGATCATTTATGTTTTGTTTATTATTTTATTATATTATTATTCTATTCCTTTTTTATTTTGTTATTTTTATTATTCAATTGCAAGAATACGTCTATCTACGCGTTACATTTGCCCTCAAGTCTACTATGCCTAAATTAAATTACAGATATCTTGACACTCCTAATAGATTTTAGAAGGCAATGGGCAAAGGGCCTGCATTCTTTATTTATGGACATACCAAAAGAGATAATATAATGTCTAACATGATCACAAAGGGATGTACATGTAAGCTTGTAGGATTTTACATGATCCTTTGATTAAGCATGTAAGAGTGAAACATTTCATGGTCACGTGGGTATTCCTGTAGAGACTCTGGCAGCTGAGCAGAGGCCACAAATGCACCAGAGCTGATGTAATTGTGGATTATCTTGCTTAATTAAGCCTGGAGCTCTTTCTGTTTTGGCAGCGGAGATGTTCTGAATCTGGGAGGGAGATATAAGATATTCTGAGTGTCTTGGCATACTAAGAAGTGTGTAGAGATTCCGAGCTGTGGATAGAATGTAACATGAAAGCAAATACGATTGTTTTGTCAATTCTTCTAAGTAAACCATAAACAGTGCTCAAACAGTAGTGTATGCTTGACACGAGAAATAATTGAACATAGTCCTGAGATGCCAGCAGCAACTGAATCATTTCTCTGAATAATTAACTCTTCATACAAAAAAAAGAGGAAACAGCAAACATCAAGATTGGCAACATTGTAACAATTTCAAGCCTCATAAATAACATTGGAGTTTTTCTAAATTAATACAGTATGCAGATTAAATTTACTAAAGTGCACAAGCTCAACAGGTTTGATGGTTAAGTGGTTTACTATGAGTTTTAGAACATGTTGTACTGGCAAAAAGGAAAAAAAAATCCTTTAATCCACCATTGCTCCAGTGTCTCCTAACAGGTCTGGTTAGTATAAAGCAGCTGGAATTTTTGGCTTTACATGAAGCTGTTCCTAATGGCATATTTAGGATATAGGGAGTGAATTTTTTATGTCTATTTTATGCCAGTTCTATATGCCTAAAAATTCATCAAAACCTCTTTAAAGGAAAACTAACAACAGATAAAAAGACTCTCAAATGGCCAGGGAAAATGAGAAAAAGGCGTTTTTTTTTTGCGGGGGGGGGGGGGGGGTTGGGGGGGTTGGACTACCACCCTGAGTGCACTGATTCACCCTGCCGACCCACCCTTCTCATCTGACGCCAGAATGCTAGAGTGACATCACTAAAGAGCATTGCCCTAAATATTCATGGAAAGGATAGTCCCGCCCCCAGTACACCAAAACTCATCTTTGGCGTGTTAAAAAAATCAAGACCAAAAATGCTGCTGAGAATGAAGGTAAAAAATTACCATCATCCTTAGTTTTTTCGGTCCTATGGGAACATAACATCAGGTTACAGTCGTTTAATCTGCTGTTAGTTTCCCTTTAACCCCTTAACGACATCGGGCGTAAACTTACGCCCTCGCGCCCTGGTACTTGGCGCATCAGGGCGTATAAATCATAGCAGGCCATCTTAGCTTCACGGCACGGGGGGTGGTTAACACCCCCCGTGCTTACGATTGCCGCTATAGGCTGATCAATTCAGATCAGCCAATAGCGGCGATCGGAACCTTTCCGGGTCATCGGCGACCCGATGACCCGGAAAAACTGTAAAAAGTAATGGTGATCGCCGTGCCACCGGCCCGATCGCCGTGAACGGCCGGCCGGTACCGGCCGGCCATTCACGGCGATCGGGCCGGTGGCACGGCGATCAGAGTCCCACAATATAGTAAATACCTGCCCTGGACCCCTCAGCAAGGTAGCCGAGGGGTCCAGAGCAGGTATTTGTACATTACTCACCTGTCCCGGGCTCCTGATCGGCGTCTTCCGGGTTCGCGGCATCCTCGTCTTCGTTCGGGTCTTCGGCTTCTTCCGTGACGTCACGTTCGGCTTCTCTCGGCTATTTTCGGCTCCAGCGTCGGCTCTTTCCGTATTTTGCGCTCTGCTGCCCTCTAGCGGCTGATATGTGTAATACACTTATCAGCAGCTACAGGGATGTTCAGAATGTAGATTTTTTTTTTTTTTTTTCAAATTTTTTTTTTTCTATTTTCCGCACCCTATCGCCGCTGAGTGTTGATCAGCATCGCACGAAAGTGCGCTGCTAATCAGCAACTCCTCCTTTTTGGCGTAGGGTGTTTTTTTTCTATATTCTACTGCCACAGTCTGCTAATAAGTGCCGCACATAAGTGCGGCATTTATCAGCAACTCCTTTGTTGACGTAGGTTTTTTTTTTATACTTACTGTAAAAAAACACGTAAAAAACACTACATTACACCACACTACATTGAATAAAGTTTGACACTACACCACTACATACCCCATATACCAATCCCCGTATACAATTTGCCCCCAGGGTGTTTTCGGCGTCAGAGGGATACGTTATTATTGCCTCCGACACCGAAACAGCCAGTGAGGATGAATGGGGGGATCCTTCTTTCCTCCATTCATCCTCATCATCCTCATCATCCAGTGACGTGTCTGGGGGTAGCGTAGCGTACGCTGCCCCCCAGACACGTCTTTTCCGCCAGTACCGTCCCAATAAGAGATGACGGTATGGTGTGAAATTCTACACACTCTGTGAGAGTACCTCAGGGTACACTTACAGATTTAGGGTACGTACACACTGCGGAATGGTGCAGGATAACCCTTCGTGCATTCCGCAGCTGGCACCCACCGGCGGACTGATGGAGGCGCGCGTCTCCACCCGTGTCATAGACTCCATTATATGCACGGGCGGATTCCGTCGTCCATCCAAAGAATGAATACGTTGGACGGAGAGCGGAATCCGCCCGTGCATAGAATGGAGTCTATGACACGGGTGGAGACGTGCGCCTGCATCAGTCCGCCGGTGGGTGCCAGCTGTGGAATGCACGAAGGGTTATCTGTCGCGATTCCGCAGTGTGCATGTACCCTTAGAGTGTATGTAGGAAGGGACACCCGAATCCAGCCCCAGATGCCCCCAGATGCCCCCTCCACCCCCCATCCTCTGAGTTAGTGGGGAGATCGTTTGGGAACTGATCTTCCCACTGCTGGATAAAGGTCACCACCTGTACGGGGATAACTTTTATACCAGCACCCCCTCTTCCGGTCCCTCGCTGCCCTGTAGCTTGCGGCACGATCCGAAATATCAGAAGCAGTAATAGAGCCCTAATATTTAGCAGCCATGGAGCGGACCCAGCGCTTCTGGATATGAGGGACCCCGTATCGCACCAGGGCAACATTTTCCAGGTGACGTCCCCCACACTGGAAAACAGGAGACCCCAGAAGAAGTGCAGGGTGTGGCGTAACAGGGGGATCAGGAAGGACGCCATTTACCAGTGTGCCACCTGTCCTGATCCCCCCGGCCTCTGCATACAGGATCGCTCCAAGGCGTACCACACGTCATTGGGGTTCTACATTTTCTAAATTCTGTCCCTTATTCCTATTTTAGGGGTCACGTTGATCCGGGGATTATTCTGATCGCCATTATGGAGTCGGGAAGGAATTTTTCCCCTGTGATGAGGCTACTGTCGTCTGCCTCACGAGGGTTTTTTGCCTTCCTCTGGATCAACACAGGTTGAATTTGATGGACACCTGTCATTTCCAACCTTATAAACTAATAATTGGCCTAATACCCCCAAATAAATTAGAATTGTCCCTTTTCCCCAGCTAAGTAGGTATGGCCGCCATTCCCATTAGAGGATGCCATGATGCAATTACAAAGCCTCTGTGCGGCCAGGACAGTAGAAACCCCCCAAAAGTGACCCCATTCTGGAAACTACACCCCATAAGGAATCTAAGAAGGGGGGCAGCGGGGATATGGCCCCCTGGTGACGGCCACATTTGGGACGTGAAAATGAAAAAAATTGTATTTTTTATTTTCTCGGCACATGTTCTACGTAAGTGCCCGTCACCAGTGGGGTCCATATGCTCACTGTACCCCTTGTTAGATTCCTTATGGGGTGTAGTTTCCAGAATGGGGTCACTTGTCGGGGGTTTCTACTGTCCTGGCAGCACAGGAGCTTTGTAATTGCGACATGGCCTCCATCCTCCATTCCAGCCTCTAAATGGCGCTCTGTCCCTTTGGTGACTTGCCCTGTGCCCATATGGCACATTATGCCCACATGTGGGGTATTTTCGTACTCAGGGGACACTACCCTACACGTTTTGTGTTCATTTTCTTTTTTAACCCCTTGTGGAAATGGAAAAAAATCAAGGCTAGACCAACATTTAGTGTAATTTTTGTAAAATTTTTACTCTAAATCATTAATCTTGTCATGTTTTTTCATTTTCACAAGGGGTTAAAAGATAAAAAAAACATTTAATGTGTAGAGCAATTTCCCCTGAGTACGGAAATACCCCACATGTGGACATAAAGCGCCATGCGGGTGCAGGGAAAGCCTCCGAAGGGAAGAAGCGCCATTTGGTTTTTGAAGGCTGGATTTGGATGGAATGGATTTCGAGGGGCCATGTTGCATTCAAAAGGCCCCTGTGTTGCCAAGTTGAAACCCCCCACAAGTGATCCCATTATGGAAACTGCACCCCTCAAGGAATGTAACAAGGGGTGTAGTGAGCATATGGACCCCACTGGTGACGGACACAAATGTGGAACAATGTGGCGTGAAAATGAAATATTACATTTTTTACACTATAATGTTGGTTTAGCCTTGAATATATCATTTTCACAAGGGGTTAAAAGAGGAGAAAAAAAAAGAAAATGTGTAGCGCAATTTCCCCCGAGTCCGTAAATACCCCACATGTGGACATAAAGCACCATGCGGGTGCAGGGTAAGCCTCCGAAGGGAAGGAGCACCATTTCGTTTTTGAAGGCTGGATTTGGATGGAATGGATTTTGAGGGGCCATGTTGCATTCAAAAGGCCTCTGTGTTGCCAAGACAGTTGAAACCCCCCACAAGTGACCCCATTATGGAAACTACACCCCTCAGGGAATGTAACAAGGGGTGTAGTGAACATATGGACCCCACTGGTGACGGGCACAAATGTGGAACAATGTGGCGTGAAAATGAAATATTACATTTTTTACACTATAATGTTGGTTTAGCCTTGAATTTATCATTTTCACAAGGGGTTAAAAGAGAAAAAAACACACAATATGTGTAGAGCAATTTCCCTCGAGTCCGTAAATACCCCACATGTGGACATAAAGCGCCATGTGGGCGCAGGGCAAGCCTCCGAAGGGAAGGAGCGCCATTTGGATTTTGGAGGTTGGATTTGGCTAGAATGGATGATGAACGCCATGTCGCATTTACAGAGCCCTCGTGCTGCCAAAACACTGGAAACCCCCCACAAGTGACCCCATTCTGGAAACTGCACCCCTCAAGGAATCTAACAAGGGGTGCAGTGAGGATATGGACCCCTTGATGACGGGCACATTTGTGCCATGAAAGTGAAAAAATGAAATTTTTCCCTTTCACGTCACATTGTTCCACATTTGTGCCCGTCACCAGTGGGGTCCATATCCTCACTGCACCCCTTGTTAGATTCCTTGAGGGGTGTAGTTTCCAGAATGGAATCACTTGTGGGGGGTTTCCAGTGTCTTGGCAGCACGAGGGCTCTGTAAATGCGACATGGCCCTTGAAATCCTTTTCAGTGAAATTCAGCTTCCAAAAGCCAATTGGCGCTCCTTCCCTTTGGAGGCTCGTCCTGCGCCCCCTTGGCACTCTATCGCCACATGTGGGGTATTTCTGTACTCGGGAGAAACTGCGCTACACATTTTTTGTCTTTTTTTGCCTCTTATCCCTTTAAGAAAATGAAAAATTGAAGGCTAGAACGTTTTAGTGTAAAAAATAAATTTTTCTTTTTTCACGCCATATTGTTCGGAAAATCTGTGAAACACCTGTGGGGTCCAGATGCTCACTGCACCCCTTGTTACATTCCTTGAGGGGTGTAGTTTTCTAAATGGTGTCCCTTTAGGGGTGTTTTTTAGGTTTTGACACCCCAGAGCCTCTGCCAACCTGAAGTGGTACAGTCAAAAATGACCAAATATAACGAAGGCGTTGAAATTCACTAGGCGCTCCCTTATATCTGAGGCTTGTGGTTGCTTCAAATAGCGCAATAGGGCCACATATAGGATATTTCTATAAACTGCAGAAACGGGGCAATAATTATTGGGGTGCATTTCTCTGGTAATAGGTTTATAATTATGAAAAATATTGGATTACAATAAAATCTCTGCACAGAAAATTAAAATTTTCAAATTCCTTACACACTTAGCTTTTATTTCTGTGACTCCCCTAAAGGGTTAAAACACTTTCTGGATGTGCTTTTGCAGAGTTTGGGGGGTGCAGTTTCTGAAATGGGGTGCTTTGTGGGGCTTTCTAACATACAGGCCCCTCCCTCAAATACACTTTAAATCTGAACAGGTCCCTAAAAATATCTGATTTTGAAATTTTACTGAAAATTTGGAAATTTGCTGCTAATGTTTTAAGCTTCCTATCGTCTAAAAAAAATGAAAGATAGTTTAATAAATGCCGCCAACATAAAGTAGACATGTTGCTAATGCTATTTAATATATAATTTATGTGGTATAACCACTTTCTGTATACGCAAAGAAGTTTCAAAGTTGGAAAAATGCATTTTTTCACATTTTTTCACATTATTTGGGTTTTTTTCATAAAGATTTGTTATGAGTATCGACTCCAATTTACCAGAAATGTAAAGTACAATATGTCACGAGAAAACAATCTCAGAATCAGCCGGATAGGTAAAAGCATCCCGAAGTTATTAATGACTAAAGTGACACTGGTCATATTCATAAAATTTGTCTCTGTCATTAAGGCCATTTCAGGCTCTGTCCTTAAGGGGTTAAACAATGCCGCCAATAAACAAAACGTTTTGATATTTTGTTTAAAAAAATTATTTTATTTTACATTTTTGTTTCATTTGCCCCTCCAGCTTTATACCTTCACACTGTATGGTAACAATTTTGTGTCTGTTGGCTTCAGTTTTCTCATTAAACAGTCCCTGAACCAGATGGGGAAATGTTACATACATTTTTCTCTGTAGAACAATGGACGTCAAACTGCACAACTTTGCAGCCATTTATAACTAGCTCAGGCCAAAAAAAAAAAGGGGGGGGGGGACCTCACTAGATATAACTGTTATGTACTGTATATCAGCACTAAAGGGGTCTTCAGTTTTTGTTAAATCAAAAACCTGCATCTGTCCAAACCTGAGCAGGCTGCATTTGATTACCGGTGGCTGCAGAAGTTGGAGGCAGCCCTAAAGGCTGTATTAAATGGCCTGATCACTAATGTACACGAGCGCTGATCTGCCAGATGGGGGCACGCTTGCTCAGCTGAGGGCTGTCTACAGTATCTATCTATCTATCTATCTACAAAGCAAAATTCTGCAGCACACCAGTTAAGGTGAAAAAAGTGGTGTTTATTGCATGTAGCAAAAAATAACAGGGGTGATGCAACGTTTCTGTCTTCTCACAAGACCGTTATCAAGCATAGTGAGGAGGTGCTCATGACATCCTTAAGTATCAGTATCAGTTAATGACATCATCAATTCATTAGAATATGTAAATTACTGTTTGCCTTGAATCAGCTTTTAATGAGAATGTCATAGATCTAGATTTGAAATCTTTCCTGACAGTGATCTTTCCCGTGACACCTTTACTTTATCTTTTACCTAAAATCCATAAGTGGATCACAAACCCACCAGGCCGGCCAATTGTATCGGGCCGGGGATCAATCACGAGCCAGATCTCTATCTTTTTAGACCAAATCCTGCGACACTACGCAACAGGTGCCAAATCATACATTCGAGACACTAGCGACTTTCTTCTCAAGATACAAGATCTACACATTCCACCAGACTGCTTAATTGCATCATTCGACATTTGCAGTCTCTACACCTCCATCTCACATGCTAAGGGGATGGCAGCGGTAGAGAAAGCACTTCAGAAATCCACATTCTCTCTAGAGAAGATCTCTTTTCTTCTAGCTCTGCTACAGATAGTTTTGACTTGTAATTACTTTGCGTTTAATGGTACTTACTACATCCAACTGAAAGCTACCGCTATGGGTACCAATGTGGCACCTACATATGCCAACATTTTTGTTGCAGATCTGGAGGAGACGTCGGTCCATGTGTCCCACCACTTCAGCCATGTGCTGGGGTGGTGAAGATACATCGACGACGTGTTCCTGATATGGCAGGGTACACAACAAGGCCTAACCGACTTTCATGCACATTTGAACTCCATTGATTCAGACATTCAATTCACTATTACATTTTCAGACAAATCAGTACAATTTCTGGACACACTTGTGACAATAGAAGACGGTAGACTGACAAGTGATGTATACACGAAAACAACGGACTGCAACACACTACTGCACTATAGGAGCAGCCACCCCAGACCTATGGTTAAATATCTTCCATATAGTCAGATGCTCAGGGCCCGGAAGATAGTCAGTGAACCCACACATGTCACACCAGCTCTTGAGACGATTGCAAAAAAATTCATTGACAGGGGTTATCCCACTAGTCTGGTAGAAAAACACAAGGACACGGTATTCAATCTAAATAGACAACATCTGTTACATTCATCACAATATCGACATTCCATGGAACGTGTTCCATTTTTAACCACTTACCATCATGTTGCAGGTCATGTCTCCCAGATCTTGAAGAGACATTGGAACATTATTCGTGATAGCTACCCAAACATCCCCGAACTGACCAATCCTCCATAGATGAGTTATAAAAGAGACAGAATCATCAAAGACAGACTGGTTAAAAACGATATCTCTACCAAAACTTTATTGGAACAGACCTTTCTGAAACCACAAAGGAAAGGTTCATTCCCTTGTTGCACTTGCATCAATTGCCCTCTTATGAGTAAAGGCTCTACCTTCACACATCCAAATATGCAGCAAACATACACATTGAAACATTATACAACATGCAACTCCGAATACGTAATCTACGTTCTATGGTGCCCATGCCTTCTGCTTTATGTGGGAGAAACAAAGTGCGACTTTAAGACACGCATAACACATCACCGTTACACCATACGTAAAGAAAGACAAGATCTTCCTGTTTCTAACCACTTCTTTGAGAAGGGACACTCAGAGCGTGACCTAAAATTTATGCTCATCGATCACGTTCCACCTCTTAAAAGAGGAGGTGATCGTTTGAGCATCCTCATGAAAAACGAGCTATTTTGGATTCACGAACTCCAGACTCTGAAACCAAGAGGGTTGAATGTAGAATTTAAGGTAAATCCAAAGATGTGCAAATAATGGGTTTTGCATTCTCCTCCTAACGCCTGATCTTTGTAAATATGTATATATGTAAATAATAATTTCTGTATGTCTCCATTTGTTTATTAGATTCAGAGGCTGCCGGAACACTCACCCGTCATATGCAACACCATACAGCACTTTTCTATGGAGGTTCTTTTCCATCATGGTGGATTAACCCCACGCCTGCCACTTTTAATATGGTGGATTAACCCTTATTGCCTATTCCAATATGGATGATTAACCCTTAGTTCACCGGGACCTACACAAAAACAGCCGAGCCAGGATGTTCGCATTGGGTAAGCTCCTGCCATCTGCAGTCCTGTAAATGACGGAGCAGCGGTGTGAACTGCAGCCGGGTCGTCTAGATCTGACTTGCGGCTCTGATCCGCACACCACCGCGGGACCCGTGTCTGCCGGCAGTTCTTAGGATCCCATTCATTCATTGCTCACTACGTCAGCTGGTTGCCTGGGAATGGTAAACAATGCTGCATCCAGGAAGGGACGAGTTCCCTGCACATGCGCTGTCAGCTTCACTCCACGCCGCCCGGCACCATTACTCTTCACCAGATCATCTTACAGTTGTGCGCTTAGTACCTCCTCCATGTGCATTTCCTTTTTACTTATCGACGATTGTGGTGAGTGCATCCCGCGACCTCAACCCCACATGTATGAACTTTGAGAGTCTTAACATTATTAAGCATCGGCACAGCACGTATTTGTCACTGTATATGGATCACAATATATCACTATACTCTCCAACACTTGGAGATTTTTGTATTTATTATTGATTGTTATGATTATGCATTTTAAACTTATTTTATGTCTTAATCACTTGTTTACATATTCTAATGAATTGATGATGTCACTAATTGATACTGATACTTAAGGATGTCATGAGCACCTCCTCACTATGCTTGATTACAGTCTTGTGAGAAGACAGAAACGTTGCATCACCCCTGTTATTTTTTCGCTACATGCAATAAATACCACTTTTTTCACCTTAACTGGTATGCTGCAGAATTTTGCTTTGTATCTATTGGGATCCCGAGCCAAGGGACTTACTCTGTACAGCACCTGCTACTTGGAGTCGGAAGTGCGGCTTTCTCCTCTATCTATCTAGTTAGTGATGTCCGTGCAGCCCTTGCCCCTAGTGTAAAATAATAAACCTTGTGCATACCTCTTTGTTTTCCCTGTTGTACTTCTTGCTTCTGCCCTCTGGCTGCAGCTGCCACTGGCAGTTTTTTGTGCGGCCGCATGGAATCCCGGCTGAAGTGTATTCAGTGTGTATACACTCCGGCTGGGAATCCATAGTAATGAAAGCGATTGGCCGCTGTCATTGAATAAGGGCCATTGTTGCAAACCTGCAACAATGGCCATTGTTTAATGAATTTATACGTTGTGTGAACTTAGCCTAAAAGAAAAAAAAATCCATCATGAACATATACAGTAGGTACAGGTACACCAAGGGCTAAAAATTACCTAAAGTATCTCATACACTACTGATATAATAGTTAAATGCCATTTTGACCATTACAATGGAGCCAAAAGATTTTAAAGACCAAGTCAGACTATATGCTTCATACTTCAAACCAAGTGTTTCTATTGTATTTTGAGAAGACCTTGTTATTCTATCCTTTCTAACTAATGAGAAGCCAAGCCTGTTCCCCACATGAACTGTAACATCATTATATAGAAAGGGCAGAACAAGAAGTAAACTCTTACATTGGAATGCTGCCTTACCCAAAACCTTAAAAATGAACCGTCAACCATCAATAGGATCTTCTGTGGAAATTTTGAAAGAATTGTGTGTTTCAACTATGAACAGAAGTCTTATTCAGGTACAAGGTAAATACACAGATCAAGACACATAAATACCAGCAAGTGAAATGGGCGTACTTTTTTAACCTGGGTATATTCTGCTCAGAATAAAATATTAAAGTAAAATTACAAATACATCTATGCTTAGAAAAGGGAAAGGCATCCCACCAACTAAAACTGCCTGTTAGCAGAGTCTAAACTCCAACATGTGCACCTAATCAGACTCAAGAACATAACTCTTTCCCCTCTATACTTAGTTAAAACCCAATGGTAAGAGACCCAAATTTCAAGTAATACATATCTTAAAAAAAAAAAAACAGCACTCACCAACTCACCAACTCACCATGCAAGTTCCTTCCAAATTATTCCGTTTATTAAACAGCCATATTCAAGACATCAGCAGGGTAAGGCAAGGGCCATGTTGTGGGCAAATCTTCTTTTTACATGGGCCAGAAGTGCAAGTGTCTTAACTGTGGCAGTAAAAGAAATGACTTGGAAGAATCTTTGTGTGGTGAGTTCCACTGTATCCAACAATCTTCATTTATTTTACATTGTGCTATTTCTTCAGTATACTTCTTAACTATTGATGAGCGGACATGATTGTAAATGTTGATATGTTCGTAAGAACATGACGAATTGTTTATGTTCGCCGAACACAAACAATTTGTTTGATGATCGGAATGGTTGAAAGGATCATTTTCAAACATATTCGAACATGCGAACATTTATCTTGCGATGTACACAGCTGTGCAATTTATGTTTTGCACCAGATGATCTGTACGCATGTGTGTAACACTAGACCAAAACATATGCAACTGCATAATTTACACTGTGCACCTCATAATCTGTACACATGTGCGTAACTCTAGGCCGATACGTACACAACAGCATAATTTATGCTTTGCACCTGTTAATCTGTACGCATGTGTGAAGGCTAGAGAGGAGCAAGTACTAAGATGCTCGGGTGCTTGATACTCGAGACGGATATTTCCTGATGCTTCGGGGCTTGTTTCGAGTAACGAACCCCATTGAAGTCAATGTGAAACTCAAGCATTTTTGCAGGGGACCAAAGCTCTGCACAGGGAAGGTTGTGTGAAAACCTGGAAACCTCAGAAAATGATGGAAACAACACGGATATGGACAGGAAACAGCAGGGGCAGCATGCATGGATGCCTCTGGGGCTGGCTAATCACAACATTACGCCATATTATGGGCAACAGCTGAGTGGTGGCCCTCAATACAATTTTGCTGACCCAGACCAAGATGGGCAAGGCACATGTGCTGGCACATGTTAGGAAAGCACCCAACTAGGTGCAACTGGGAGGACTCTTGGTGTAGTCTATGGAGTCTGTGTGTACCAGGTATCAGGTGCTGTTTGTTTTAGAGCACCCGTTACACTGCACACTGCATACCCAGGATAGGTGTAGCTGCACTACAGATCTCAGCAAGCCAAGTTACAGCAGCAGCAAAAATGAGTACTGAGAGGACTTTGGGCTATTTCTTTGGGGTCTATGTGGACCACGTGCTGTCCCCTTTCTGGCACCAGTCGCTCTGCACAGTGTGCAGCCAAGGTGGCGGTAGCTGCACTACAAGTCCCAGCCAGCAGCCACAAGGAGGCCAAAAAAATGTAGTTGTAGACCTTAGAAGGACTTTTGGGTTCTTTGTGTGGGATTCCTTCCTAACAGACACTATTATTCCCACCCTAACACTCTCCCTGAAAGAGACAGAAGCTCTCTCCCTAAGCTCATCCAGCCTGCGTCTGAAGTGAGCATCGCGGGACCTGATTCTTATATGCCCGGGTCATCTGATCTGGCCAGCCAATCACTGCTATCGACATGTAGGGTTCCCACGTGATTCTACAAGCTTCCAAAGCCTCTCCTGCACAATGATTGGCTGAGAAAAAGCCGCCAAACATACAGGAAGAGAAAGATGCCATTGTCTCGAGTATCGCGAGATGCTTGTCTGAGTAACGAGCACCATCGAGTACCCTAATCCTCGAACGAGTACCAAGCTCGGACGAGCATGCTCGATCATCTCTAGCGTAGAACGAAACATATACAACTGCGTAATTTATGCTTTGCACCTGATAAACTGTACGCATGTGCGTAACTCTAGACCGAAACGTACCCAACCACGTAATTTACGATTTGCACCTGATAATCTGTATGCATGTGCATAGACAGAAAGACGCTTCTACTGTTAGTTCATTATTTGTTCGGGAATGTTTGACGAACACAAACACAAACCGATTACAATCATTCTTTTTAATGTTTGTGTTGAGGATCCGAACCGAACATTGGGATGTTCGCTCATCACTATTCATAACTCATAATCCCACCATTGTTAATAGTGAGGGGAGTGGTGCATATTCCCTAATCTATTTTTAGGTGGATGCTAGAAAGGAATTCATGCATTTTTATGGTTCTATTTGCCCATAATAAACTAATTTGGGCTATGTAAGCCTAGGGGTGCAAAAGCATGCATAAGCTAAACTGCAATAATGTTTTCACAGACACCATGGGGAAGATTTACAACTGAAAAAGTGCAAGGATTCTGGAATAATTTGCAGTGCACCAGATTTATTATGTAGGTGGACACTTATGATGATTTTACACAGAGAGATTTATCTGACAGATTTTTGAAGCCAAAGCCAGGAACAGACTATGAACAGGGAACAGGTCATAAAGGAAAAATTTAGATTTCTCCTCTTTCCAAATCCATTCCTGGCTTTGGCTTCCAAAATCTGTCAGATAAATCTCTCTGTGTAAACGCACCATTTTCCTGCCACCTATGACATATGGGGCATCGATGTATTAAAGGGGTCATCCAGCGCTACAAAAACATGGCCACTTTCTTCCAGAGACATCCCCACTCTTGTCTTCAGCTTGGGCTGGGTTTTGTTGCTCAGTTCCATTGAAGTGAACGGAGCTTAATTGCAAACCACACCTGAACTAAAGACAAGAGTCGTGTTGTCTCTGAAAGAAAGTAGCCATGTTTTTGTAGCACTGGATAACCCCTTTAAAAGATGTGAGGCTATATGTGCCAAAATTTCCCCAGAATTCTGATACAAGACTCATGTTTGGTGTACACTTAGGGCCCTATTAGAAAGCCAGAGGTCGTTTATAAATGAGCGGTGATTTCAGTCATCTGTGTTTGCGTATACACCCTTCTCAAGGCAATATCTGTCGCCTAGCTGGGCAACATGACCTGCAGGTCTTGTGGTTGTTCCCACCAGTATACAGTAGTTAAAATGTAAAATGTACCAAAGAAGAACAGTTAGGGTGATGGTGGTCCAAGACTAATGGCCCTATTCCACGGGCCGTCTAGAGGAGCAAACGAGCGCTCTGAGCGCTCGTTTGCTCCGTGTTCCCCGCTCGCTGCTGCCTCTATTCAACGTGGCTGTAGCGAGCGGGTGAGTGCGGGAGGGGCGGCGGGGAGCTGCGGGGGGCTGCCCGGGGGATCGCCCGGGCAGCCCATAGCGTCTGCTGCCGATGCTCCTATTCTACGGAGCGATGGCAGAAGATCGGTGGAGTATCAGTCGCTTGTTTTTCAACATTTTGAAAAACAAGCGACTGCAACGATCAGCCGACATGAACGATGTCGGCTGATCATTGCACTCTATTCGACGGGACAATTATCGTCCGTAGCGGCCAATATCAGCCGATAATCGTTCTGTGAAATAGGGCCTTAATTGTTGTGATGAGGCTAGCTGTAAGGCACATATCTGTATAGGCTTCAGCAGCGACAGCCTCTTCCTCGCTACAATTACGAAAACAGGGCAGGTGTTCTGAATCTGCTTGGTCTGCTGATCTGCTTGGTCTGCTTGGTCTGTCGCCCATTTGGGGTCTGCCACTTAGAGCAGCACATCAATAGGCAGGGATGGTGGGCTGGGTTCTATATGAAGTGACAATAGCTGAACTAGTTGGGCAACTATTGTAGGAAGAAGCCAAATTGGCAGAAGCAAAGGAACATTGTTTTGTGGTTTTGTGATGTTGATTACTGAGCTACAATTTTTTAAAAAAATATTCTCGAATTTATCAGGGGTAACATTAGCTAGTTATAATTTTGTAAGAAATTAGTTGCCTGTATCTAATATATTCTTTTCAATCTGCTGGGACAATTGTTTCTTCAATCATATTTTTTTCCATAGGTTATTCCCGGTTTATTGTTCATTAATTTCTGTAGAGTAGGGTCAGCGTGCAGAATGCTTTAATTAAAAAAAAAAGATGTTTTTCTATATACAATATATTTGCTTCCAGAGTTGTATGCTGTTATAAAGTTACTTTTGAAACTATTATTTTTCTTCTACCTAACAGCCGAGCTGGAACACCGCTAAATTCCTTTTGAATGCTGTTTTAACTAAATTGCGTACATAATCTTTTTGCAAAACTCTCTTTTCAACTCTTTTTGCTTGATCTATGTAATCATCGGTTTTCATGCAATTTTTCCGAATTCTATGAAAGTGGCTGAAAGGTATATATATTTTTTATCCATTTCTTATAGTCGGCACTCTCAACATGAGTGTCGACTTATTTGAGATTAGTTTAATCTTTAAAAAAAAATGCCTTGTGTCCCATCTCTATGTAAGGAAAACAATGTATTTCAATATTTTGGGAGTGAATTTTATTCTTCATGTATCAGAATTCAATGAAATTTAAATTTCTGCCTTCTGTTCCCTTTGAAAAAAAGAAAAGAAAAGGTATTTGACCGAATCTCCATTGCTGTACCCCCCCCTCTTTTCTATGCCATTCATTTAAACAACACTTAAACAGAAATAAGGGGCCTAATAAAAATGGAGACAATTTTCAGATAAACAGGCTGATATGGCCCTGTGTAACAGGGCAAATGTTTTTTTTTTTTTTGCTGAACTGGTAATTTTGACCCGTAAAACAAATTATGGTCACTGCACATGTCCATGTGAAGCATAGGGATTTAACTACAAACTGCACAAAAACAGGGCAGAGGATGAAATATCAGCTTTAACGGGGTTATACAGTGTGGGGGATATTTTTAGATGTGGCTGGGGAGGAGGTGGCTGAAAGAAAAGACGTCCACTCACCTCCCCGGTTCCAGCGGCGGGTCCCACATCGCGGCGCTCTGGTGCCCGGTTCCCGGCCACTTCGGGGTCTCTGACGTGGGCCCGAGGCGTGATGTCTCAGGTCCGCTCAGTCACTCAGTGAAGGAGGCAGGATCCCACATCTAAAAATAGCCCCCACGCTGGATAACCCCTTTGAGCTGCTAGTCTCTAGGATTGGCAGTGCTCTTATAATTACAGTCATCAAACTCATCAATTTTGACTGGTCTGCCTGACTATATTACATGCATGAAGGATACCTAACTCTCAGTCAAAAGACCTATTGGACGCGTTGAATTTCAACATCTTTCAACTATCTTTTTGTTCTCCCTAGACCGAGAAAGCACTATATTTTTTCCTTTTTTCTGTCTCCTTCTAGTAAAAATATTATATAAAGCTATTATTTTGCCTACATCTTCACATGATCACCAAAGTAGTATAGCTGAAGTTGTATCAGTACCAATACAGGAAGCACAAAATTGTCGAAATCTTGACTCAAGAGTCAAGAGTCATTCTTTAGCACTTACGGAGGAAATACCCCTGCAAGGAAACTTCTAGAAAATCATAGCTAATCAAGTTTAATGTCAGCATCACTTTAATTATAATCTGAGAATTAATGGATGCAATAACATTTGATATATAAATGGTTTTACTGCTAATGCTCGTCTTCCAGTGACTGGAAAGGAAAGAAAAATGACAGGTTGGTATGGTTGGCTTATGGGTAAGGTAGCCTAATACCTGCCTTTTCTTTTTAATAGCCAAGCTAATTTATGGTAACCTAAAAACATAATATCAGTGCTGTATATCACAAAGAGTAAAAAATAAACATCTACAAAAAAATAAATGGAAAATCCTTTAACATTATGTTAATATATATGGTGCAGTATGTGGAAGACATGAATCGCACCTCTTATTTTTACCCAGAACATAGCTGACTGATGATAACAGAGATGAGCGATCCCCGAGCATGCTCTGCATTTTAGTATCGGTGGCTTAAAAAGTTGGATGCAGCCCTAAGGCTATGGTCACACTATATTCAACAGTGTCCATTGCATAGCAATGGACGCTGTTAGGCTATGTTAACACAACGTGAAAAATAGAACGCCTGTTATTGTGGTGATTTAACTGACTGTAATGCATTGAAGTCAATGCAAAGATAGATGTCCAGTGCACACAATGCATTGAATAACGGACGATAACTGCGCAGACATCAAAATATTGATCATGACAAATAATTTTTGGACGTCTTTTGCAAACAGCGGACGTTTTTTATTAGTTATTCTCACAGCTTTTTGTCACGGTTCTTTCTTTGTTTTTACTATTAAGTTCAATAAACTTTTCAATTAAGCAACACCTAAAGTGCAATTAGTAACCCGAAACTAGAATAATAAGGAAAGCTAGACAGCTAAATGATGTCCGTTATTTTAGACTCAAAATGACGGATGTCATTTTAAATGGAGCTGAAAAATTTAGTGTGAACATAGCCTTAAACTGCCAGCCGCCAGGCTGCATTCAGCACGTTCCTGCAGCCGTTACCTCTGTACCTCTGATACCTTTTTTTTATGATTGACTTCCAGGTACCGTCAGGTGTGCCCGCAAGTTAAATAATCAATTACTTCAATGTAAAGTGTGGCCACTGCCACCCTTTACATTGTCTGAACAGCTATTATTTCCCGACGCTGTTCAATTGAAATAATAGGTATGTACATTATTTTAATCTACATATGTGGAGAAAAAGATGCGGGGGCACTCACCGTTGTGATGCGTAGACTTTATTTCATGTGTACTTTAAAATACAGCAGGTACATCTGAAGCGGGTGCAGACGCCATACACTAATCACACGAGCTATGACAGCCGTTTCACGCGCATGCGCGCTTCGTCAGATGACGCTCCTTTGGGTGCTGTTGTTTTTAGCCAGTTTTTTTTCAAAATTTTTTTGAGGGTTTTTAAACACACTATGAACTAAAAATTTTTTTAGGTTTTTACTTCTTTTGAAAGCTTCTAGTGGAAAACTGTCAAGATGTTTAGATAAGATGGGATCTTTTTGTATTAGGTACCAGTTTTTTTTAATTGATTCCTTGATTGTAGTGGCCATAGAACTGTATTTAAAGGTAAACGTAAATCTATGTCTCTGTTTATCTATTTTTGTTTTTTTGTTTTTATTGTTATGTAGCAGTTCATGTCTCTGTTTTTTGAACGCTTTCTTTTCTGTTTCTTCTAGGTTTTTTAATGGATAACCTCTTTGGAGCAATCTATGGGTAAGTTCTGCTGCTTTTTCTTTGTATGACTCATCGGTGCTATTTATTTTTCTCAACCTTAAGTATTGCCCATAAGGCACTGCTTTTTTGACATGTGGGGGATGGTAGCTTTCATAGTGGAGCAAGGAGTTACAAGCTGTTGGTTTTCGATAGCTATTTATAATCATTTCATCATTTTTAATAATTATTTTTGTGTCGAGGAATTCTATTTCTTTTTGGCTTTTGTTACTAGTGAAAGACATGTTATATCTATTTTTATTCATGTATTTGACGAACTCATCAAAGGCCTCTGATGTATCTTCCCAAATAACAAAAATGTCGTCTACAAAGCGATAATAGCAGCTTATCGCCTGTAGATGAGGGTTATCAGCCGTAAAGATTACTTCTCTTTCAAAATCCGCCAAAAACAGGTTGGCTAGGGTACATGCAACGGGCGTACCCATCGCGGTACCGTTTCTCTGCTGGTACCACGTACCATTAAATAAAAAGGCATTACTCCTTAAAATAAAGGATAAAGACTCGCAAACAAAATCTATTAATTCTCTGCTTTTTCCAATTTTTTCTAGTAGGGACCTTATTACTTCTACTCCCAAATCTTGGGGAATGTTCGTGTACAGACTTTCAACGTCAATTGTTGTCAGTAAAGCTCCCTTCGGCCAGTTATGACCTTCCAGGGCTTGTAAAAATTCATTCGTATCCTTTAACAATGCTGGTACTTCGTCAAGAAGGGGGCGTAATAGCCAGTCTATATATTGTGATAAAGCTTCTGTAATAGAGCCTATGCCCGAGACTATAGGTCGTCCGGGTGGCCGCACTATTGATTTATGTAATTTCGGGACGAAGTACCAGCATGGATGTTTAGGGAATTGTGGTAACAGTTTTTCAGCTTTTTTGTGGGTGAGAATACCTTTTTCTACGTATTTTCGTAACAATGAACATAGATTGTTTTTATATTTCTCTGTGGGGTTACTCACTAATTTTGCATAAGTAGCAGTATCACTCAGTTGGCGCTCGGCCTCTTCTTAGTAGTATCGCTTACTCATGACAACAACGTTGCCCCCCTTGTCGGCTTTTTTTACTTCAATTTCCTTATTATTTTTGAGCCATTTTAGTGCTTTTATTTCATTATCGCTTAAGTTCTTTTCTGGAGGGGGATACATCAAAGCTTTGATGTCCTCTAGAACTTTAAAGCGGAATAAATTAATGTTACTGCCTGGCACGACAGGGGGGGCAAACGTAGACCTCACACCACCTGCAAAAAAAGAGGGGTTATCATCCTGAGCAATATTATCCTCATCTGAATAACCTGTTAGTTCCCTTAGAGTTTTTAGGATTGTTTTGTCTGTTTCAGTCACTGCTCCTGCTAAACAGAAGCCTAATTCCCCAGTTTGTAGAGGTGCTTCTCCTTCTAGAGGATCTTCATCTTTTTTATCTGGCATTTCTGCAAAGAATTTTTTTAGAGATAGCTTGCGAATACTTTTATACAAATCAATTTCAAAATCAACAAAACTGAATGGTTCAGGGATACAAAAGTTTAGGCCTTTGTTTAGAACCTTCAGCGCATCTTCACTGAGGGTTATGTCAGTCAAGTTTACTACTATGGAAGCATTTTCATTTAGGCTGGAAGGTTCCAAGACACATTTTTCTTCTTGGCTTCTTCTTTCAGGGCTCTTATTGTTTCTTCTTCTTTTTCTTCCTTTTCCTCTTCTTGTTTTTTTCTGCCTAAAGGGACTAAATCTATGCTATCAACTTCAGAGACGTTTCCCCTCCAGCTTCCTGCTCTCGCCACCATGTTTGGTATAATTTTTTCTCCACTCTGTGTTTTAAATGCTGGTTTCTTAATAGGTTGTTGTTTATCTCTTTCTTTTGCTTTTTCTTCCGTAGATGATGAATCGGATTCGGTTGTCCAAAAGTCTGAGGTTTTTTTGCGTTTATTCGTATCTTTTGTTTTTGTTGATCTGTGGTTAGACTTAAATTGTTGTTTTTTATTCGTTTTATCTTTTTCTTGATTTGTTTTCCTAGAAAACACTCTACCGGTTTCATAATCTATTTTATCCCTTATGAATTTGTCTTTTTTCTGTTCCTTTATTATTTCTTGCATTTTCACTAGTTTGTCGTCTAGTTTTTTCAGGAAAGTCCTTTGTTCCCTTATTGATGTTCTTGTCCTGAGTTCCAGTTTTGCTTTACACAGCTCTTCTGTTACTTTTTCATACTCTATTTCGGAGTAGAAGTAATAAGGTCCCTACTAGAAAAAATTGGAAAAAGCAGAGAATTAATAGATTTTGTTTGCGAGTCTTTATCCTTTATTTTAAGGAGTAATGCCTTTTTATTTAATGGTACGTGGTACCAGCAGAGAAACGGTACCGCGATGGGTACGCCCGTTGCATGTACCCTAGCCAACCTGTTTTTGGCGGATTTTGAAAGAGAAGTAATCTTTACGGCTGATAACCCTCATCTACAGGCGATAAGCTGCTATTATCTGCTTTGTAGACGACATTTTTGTTATTTGGGAAGATACATCAGAGGCCTTTGATGAGTTCGTCAAATACATGAATAAAAATAGATATAACATGTCTTTCACTAGTAACAAAAGCCAAAAAGAAATAGAATTCCTCGACACAAAAATAATTATTAAAAATGATGAAATGATTATAAATAGCTATCGAAAACCAACAGCTTGTAACTCCTTGCTCCACTATGAAAGCTACCATCCCCCACATGTCAAAAAAGCAGTGCCTTATGGGCAATACTTAAGGTTGAGAAAAATAAATAGCACCGATGAGTCATACAAAGAAAAAGCAGCAGAACTTACCCATAGATTGCTCCAAAGAGGTTATCCATTAAAAAACCTAGAAGAAACAGAAAAGAAAGCGTTCAAAAAACAGAGACATGAACTGCTACATAACAATAAAAACAAAAAAACAAAAATAGATAAACAGAGACATAGATTTACGTTTACCTTTAAATACAGTTCTATGGCCACTACAATCAAGGAATCAATTAAAAAAAACTGGTACCTAATACAAAAAGATCCCATCTTATCTAAACATCTTGACAGTTTTCCACTAGTAGCTTTCAAAAGAAGTAAAAACCTAAAAGATATTTTAGTTCATAGTGTGTTTAAAAACCCTCAAAAAAATTTAGAAAAAAACTGGCTAAAAACAACAGCACCCAAAGGCATGCACAAGTGCGGCAGTTGCACTTGGTGTGAACAAGCCCTAAACACCAAAGTTATAACCTTAGGGGGTGTAACATGTCTAATAAATGAATTCATTTGCTGTAAAACAAAAAACATCGTGTACGCTTTAACATGTAATTGTGGTAAATTTTACATCGGTAAAACAACCAGACCACTAAATCGAAGGTTCTATGAACATATATATTCCATAAAAAATAAAAAAGCCATGACAAGGCTAATTCAACATGTCATAGAACAACACGATGGAGACTATAAATGTCTCAATTTTACAGGTCTAAAAAGGGTTAACGGAACCGCAGGAAAGGATACAAATAGGTTACTGCTACAATATGAGGCAAGACTGATTATGAAAACACAAGCTCAAAGTAACTGCGGCCTTAATGATAAAATAGAGCTGCAGATGTTCCTGTGAAAACACTCAGTGAGAATAAGCACTTTTGTACTGTTTTTAGAATTATGTTTTAATTTGTAACAGATATCTACTTACAGTAAGCTACGCCCCTCCGCGCACGTCATTGAAGGTATTTCACCTGGGACCTGCGGGAGGAGCGTCATCTGACGAAGCGCGCATGCGCGTGAAACGGCTGTCATAGCTCGTGTGATTAGTGTATGGCGTCTGCACCCGCTTCAGATGTACCTGCTGTATTTTAAAGTACACATGAAATAAAGTCTACGCATCACAACGGTGAGTGCCCCCGCATCTTTTTCTCCACATATGTAGATTTGCTAAGTACTGTGTATTCTCTAAGGGGAGCACCCCGTGGGCGAGACAATTATCCTAACTTCAATATGGGTCTGTCTGATAATTCACCTGTGTCTAGTGAGTAGTGCCGGTACTATACTCCTACAAGAAGGTTTTTACATTATTTTAATGTTGTTCTAAAGAACGATGTGTGAACACAGCGGGCAGCATTGCATGGACTTCAATGCAATGCCACCCCTGCAGTAAAGAACGGATGCTGATTCCGTTGCAATCAGCATACGTTCTTTACTTTAAAAAAAAGCATTTTGTGAACATAGCCTAAAGCTGGTTGGAAAATATGGATACAACCCTACACCCTTAAAGCAGCATCCAACAACCGGTAATAGAATGCAGAACATTCTCGAGAATCGCTCATTCTAAATTAAAACAATGATCCTAATTTAGTTAAGGGTAAAGGGTCATATTTATTCCTCGCTTACATAAAGGCAACCAACCATTTTGTTTTTTCCCACTTTGTCTGTCACCTCTATGATAATTCTTCATCATGTTTTCTATGTCTAGTTTGGAAAAGGTTCAAACAACTATTTCAGTCATTTCATTTCAGCTTTGCCTGGAATAATAGCATTCTTGCCTTCCATTTGTATGGTTAGTCCATTCTGTAGATGTATTGCAGATCTCCTTGTTCCAGGCCTCAATCTAGCAGTGCCAGGATAAGGGCTGTAAATAATATGTCCCCTACATGTTCTTGATCTCTGCATTATTACTAAAGGAGCATCCTTGGTGCATATCAGGACAATATGGAGTCACAGTGACAAAGAATATTTTAGAAATTGTAAAAACTCCTAGAATTTGCGATTTGAGAATGTTGATATAGACCTTTACTTTACGTTTACGATACTGAGAAAATAAACCTGTCATGAGGAAATTAATCAGCTTAGAAGCAGTTGTGTGTTTTAAGATTTATTGCTCATTGTTTATATTGTATTCTCCTCAGCCCTGTACCTAGCTTGTAATCACATACTGTGCATGTACAGTATATCAATCATATTATACATGAGAACAAAAGATTGTTGGCAGCAAAAGATCAAAAGGTCTGTTAAGAGATGTTAGATATATGTTTATCCCAGGCAGGTTTACTTTCACTTGTTATCGATTTACCAACCACATCTGCTGGAAGTTTGTTCCAAGCATCTACTACTTATTTTTTTTTTTTAAATGATATTCTTTTACATTGCTTTTAAACTTACTCCAAACTAGCATCAGATTGTGCCCTCTTGTTCATGTTAGTTTCTTATTAAAACTTCTCTTCTGAACCTTATTTAAGGGAGAAGTCTCACCAAAGTTAAAAATCTCAGGCAGGCAGGGGGGTGCAGGAATATAATAAAGAAAGCATACTTACACATCCCTGTACCTCCCACAGCGCTGACTTACTGACTCCTGCCAGCCACCAGTGTACTGCAGCTCCTTCAGCTTCAGCATCACATATCCCCCAACAAACTGCCCACTCAGCCAATCAGTGACTGGGGTGAGACACCGCTGCAGTCACTGACTGGCTGAGCCGGCAATCCTTTAGCCAGGCCATGACATTGCAGCTGGAAGACCCCGGTACATGACATGAATGATATACATCGGCTGAAAGTGACGGGTGACAGTGGCGCAATGGGGGCACAGGGACAGGAAAGTATACTTTCTTTCTTATGTTCTTGCAAGCCCCTGCCCGAGATTTTTTTTTTACTTTGGTGGCTCCTCCTTTAATCTGTTTAATCATATTTAAAGGTTTCAATCATGTCCCTCCTTTCCCCTCATTTCAGATTATATAAATTTGTGGCCCTTTTACACATTGGAAAACAAATAGACGATTCTTGACTTGTATAAAAGAGCCAGTGATCAGCTCATGAACAAGAAAGCATCTTTTGTGCGACCAACTAAATCATCGGCCACACATTGCTTTGTGTCAACAAGGAAAATGATGAAGTTAACCCCTTAGTGACCGCCGATACGGCTTTCTACGGCGGTCACTAATGGTCCTTATTCTGCTGCCATCAGCTTTTTACAGCGATGGCAGAGAATAAGGCTGCGGGGCCGGGACGGCCCCCACCCCATCCCCCCGGCTACCGGAGGTAGCTGAGGGGTTGGGGCCGTGTGTGGGGTCCGTCCCGCCCCCCCCCCCCCTTACCGACGATCGCCGCTATTAACATTATAGCGGCGGCCGTCGGTAAAGGAGATTACCGATGCCGCCGCCGCCTTTCATCTCCCCCTGCCGTGAATCTACGGCGGGGGGAGATGAAATAAGTGTCCCCCAGACCTCAGATCAGCCCCCCCTAGTGCCCCAATAACTAACCCCCCTCCCCCGGCGGCCATCATTTCCAAGATGGCCGCCGCCATCGCTGTGAACCGACTAATGTCGGTTCACAGCGATGTAAAAGTTAAAATGAATGAAAGCCCCATGCTCTCCGCCACCGGAGGTAGCGGAGAGCATGGGGCAGTCATCGTGCACCCCCCTGCTTGGTCCCGGTACAAGCGATCAGCGGTATATACTATATACCGCTGATCGCTTGTGCCATGTGCATGCAGGCACTTTTTATCCCCTGTCACCATGAATGATTGGTGACAGGGGATAAAAAGTGATGTCCCCCCACCCCCCAAGTCGCCCCCCACCCCCCCTGTCACCCCCGTCCCCCCCGTCCCCCAGTCACCCCCCCTTCCCCATATACTCACCGGATCCACGGAGCTCCTTCCTCCTCGACGTCCTGGCTGGTTATGAAGTGCGCATGCGCTTCACAACCAGCCAACTCTGAAAATTTAAAGTGACAGAGACCAATTTGGTCTCTGTCACTGAACTATGATTACTGAGATAGAAAATATCACAGTAATCATAGTAATACAGTGAAAATGAATATGTAAAGTACAAAAAGTGACAAACATACAAAAAAATAAAACACACACTTTTTATTATAGTAATAATTGCAGTTTACTCCCAAATTACCCCTAACCCCCCCCCCAGATTACCCGTAACCACCGCAGGTTGCCCGTAACCACCGCACGTTGCCCGTAACCACCGCACGTTGCCCGTAACCACCGCACGTTGCCCGTAACCACCGCACGTTGCCCGTAACCACCGCACGTTGCCCGTAACCACCACAAATTGCCAGTGACCCCCTCCCGATTGCCCGTAACCACCCCAAATTACATGTACCCACCCCAGATTACCTATAAGCGCTTCAGTTTATCAGTAACAATCCCAGATTGTCTGTAACCCTTCCAGGTTGCACATAACCCCCCAGGTTCCCCGTAATCATGCCAGATTACATGTAACCCCCCCCAGATTGCACGTAACCACCGCATGTTGCCTCTGACCATGCCACGATGCCTCTGACCACGCCACGATGCCTCTGACCACCGCACGTCGCCTCTGACCACCGCACGTCGCCTCTGACCACTGCACGTCGCCTCTGACCACCGCACGTTGCCTCTGACCACCACACGTCGCCTCTGACCACGCCACAGCGCCTCTGACCACCCCAAATTGCCAATGACCCCCTCCAGATTGCGGTGCCCATGCCAGATAACAGGTATCCACCCCAGATTGCCTATAAGAACTTCAGTTTATCCGTAACCACCCCACATTGCCCGTAACCACCCCACGTTGCCCGTAACCACCCCAGATTGTCAGTAAGCACTGCAGGTTGCCCGTAACCACCCCACGCTGCCCGTAACCACCCCAGATTGTCTGTAAGCACTGCAGGTTGCCCGTAACCACCCCAAGTTGCCCGTAACCACCCCAGATTGTCTGTAAGCACTGCAGGTTGCCCGTAACCACCCCACGTTGCCCGTATCCACCCCAGATTGTCTGTAAGCACTGCAGGTTGCCCGTAACCACCCCACATTTCCTGTAACCATCCCAGATTGTCTGTAAGCACAGCAGATTGCCCGTAACCAGCCCACGTTGCCTGTAACCAGCCCACGTTGCCTGTAACCAGCCCACGTTGCCTGTAACCACCCCACGTTGCCGTAACCACAGCAGGTTGCCCGTGACCACCACACGTTGCCCATAACCACCCCTCGTTGCCCGTAACCACCCCACATTGCCTGTAACCACCCCAGGTTGCCGTAACCACAGCAGGTTGCCCGTGACCACCCCATGTTGTCCGTAACCACCCCAGATTACCTGTAACCACCTCAGGTTGCCCATACCCACCCCTGGTTGCCCGTAACCACCCCACATTACCTGTAATCTCATTTTTTTTAATTATATTTTAGTAACTGCGCTATTCTAATAACCATTACTAGCTGCAATTTTGCTCCTGTAAATTGGCGCTCCTTCCCTTCTGAGCCCTGCTGTGTGCCCATACAGTGGTTTATGCCCACATATGGGGTACCGTTGTACTCAGGAGAACCTGCGTTACAGATTTTGGGGTACGTTTTCTCTCCTGTTCCTCGTCAAATTGAGAAATTTCAAACTAAACCAACATATTATTGGAAAAATTAGAGTTTTTCATTTTTACTGGCCAATTTTGAATACTTTCCTCTAATACCTGTGGGGTAAAAATGGTCACCACACCCCAAGATGAATTCTTTGAGGGGTGCACTTTCCAAAATGGGGTGACTTTTGGGGGGAATCTATTCTGCTGACACTACAGGGGCTCTGCAAACGCACCTGGCGCTCAGAAACTTCTTCAGAAAAATCTGCACTGAAAATGCTAATTGGCGCTCCTTCCCTTCTGAGCCTGGCTGTGTGCCCATGCAGTGGTTTATGCCCACATATGGGGTACCGTTCTACTCAGGAGAACCTGCGTTACATATATTGGGGTGACATTTCTCTCCTGTTCCTCGAGAAATTGAGAAATTTCAAACTAAAGGAACATATTATTGGAAAAAATCGAGTTTTTCATTTTTACTGTCTACTTTTGAATACTTTCCTCAAACACCTGTGGGGTCAAAATGCTCACCACACCCCAAAATAAATTCTTTGAGGGGTGCACTTTCTAAAATGGGGTGACTTATTGGGAGATTTTACTCTGCGGACACTACAGGGGCTCTGCAAACGCACCTGGCGCTCGGAAACTTCTTCAGCAAAATCTGCATTGAAAAAGCTAATTGGCGCTCCTTTCCTTCTGAGCCCTCCTGTGTGCCCATGCAGTGGTTTATGCCCACATATGAGGTACCTTTTCACTTAGGAGAACCTGCGTTACAAATTTTGGGGTACTTTTTTCCTCTTGTTTCTCATAAAATTGAGAAATTTCAAACTAAAAGAACATAATATTGGAAAAATTTGAGTTTTTCATTTTTACTGTCTACTTTTGAATACTTTCCTCTAATACCTGTGGGGTCAAAATGGTCACCACACACCAAGATGAATACTTTGAGGGGTGCACTTTCCAAAATGGAGTGACTTATGGCGAGATTTTACTCCGCTGGCACTACAGGGGCACTGCAAACGCACCTGGCGCTCGGAAACTTCTGCAGCAAAATCTGCATTGAAAAAGCTAATTGGCGCTCCTTCCCTTCTGAGCCCTCCTGTGTGCCCATGCAGGGGTTTATGCCCACATATGGGGTACCATTGTACTCAGTAGAACCTGCGTTACAAATTTTGGGGTACTTTTTTCTTCTTGTTCCCCGTGAAATTGAGAAATTTCAAACTAAACGAACATATTATTGGAAGAATTCGAGTTTTTCATTTTTACTGTCTTCTTTTGAATACTTTCCTGTAATACCTGTGGGGTCAAAATGGTCACCACACACCAAGATGAATTCTTTGAGGGGTGTACTTTCCAAAATGGGGTGACTTATGGGGGTTTTTCTCTCTGCTGACACTACAGGGGCACTGCAAAAGCACCTGGCGCTCAGAAACTTCTTCAGCAAAATTTGCATTGGAAAAGCTAATTGGCGCTCCCTTCCTTCTGAGCCCTGCTGTGTGCCCATACAGTGGTTTACGCCCACATATGGGGTACCGTTGTATTCAAGAGAACCTGCATTACAAATTTTGGGGTGCTTTTTGTCTCATATTCCTTTTGAAAATGAGAAACTTTAATCTAAACGTATATATTATTGGAAAATTAAAATTTTCAATTTTTTTACTGCCTAATTGTGAATACTTTCCTCCAGCCCCTGTAAGGTTAAAATGCTCATTATACCCCTAGATTAATTCTTTAAGGTGTGTAGTTTCCAAAATGGGGTCACTTATGGGGGTTTTCAGGATACCAGACTTCTAAATCCATTTAAAAAAGTAAAATATGTTTACCAAATTATGCCAGAATAAAGAAGACATATTGGTAATGTGACTTAGTAACTAATTTATGTGTTACGACTTTCTTTTTTTAGAAGCAGAGAATTTCAAAGTTCATAAAATGCTAATTTTTTCAATTTTTCATGATATTTTGATGTTTTTCACAAAAAACACACAAAGTAGTGACCAAATTTTGCCACTAACATAAAGTGCCATATGTCACGAAAAAACAATCTCAGAATCGCTAGCATACGTTAAAGCATCACTGAGCTATAAGAGCATAAAGTGAGACAGGTCAGATTTTGAAAAATTAGCCTGGTCATTAAGGCCCAAACTAGCTGCAGCACGAAGGGGTTAAGGGCCAAACAAATGATCGAGAGCCCAGCCATAAAATTAATTGTACAATGCAAAGTCTTAGTAAATGTGTACTGATTACTAGGATTGGTGCTTATTATCATACATCCATTGACGACCCTAAAAGGTAATTTACCTTAAACCTTTCCTGATATGCTTTTTAACCCATCTTTGGAACCATTTTATAAGAAGCACACTTAAGAAGAGCTAACCAACCCCATGCAGGTCTTGCATAAACATAGCACTGTCCCATGTAAGGACATCACCAATTATTTCTGGGATTCAGGGAGATGTTATTGTTCTTTCTAATTCATATGTCTTTGGTAAATATATATCCTTGTACCCATGTATCCATCTAAAATAGGGATACACCACATTTTTTAGTCCTTGTTAGCTTTCACTGCTCCCAAAGATAGTAATTAGTTTGAGAGAGAAGAGCACTTAAATGCTTGAGTTCTTGTTACGTAAGTCAAGTATTTTTTACATGCTCGAGTGTTTAACTCGTGTGATGAGCCCCATTACAATTATTGGGAGACTTGAGCACTTAACAAGGTCCCCCTGCTTGGCAGAGGGAAGGGTGTCTGGTTAACTCATTACCTTCTTTCATTCAAATTTTTATATATTTCATTCCTTGAAGAGATGTTTAAACAAAATATACAAAATTTAGATTTAGAAAAGTTATAGGTTTCTGCAAGACTCAATAGAACGCGGGCAGTATGCCGGCAATTGCTAATTTATGTATATTTTGTTTAAATGTTCCTTCAAGGGATGAAATATCCAATGTAGAAAGATCTCGGCACTCATGTCTTGCTGCAATTATGGGAATAACGTCACTGGATCGCTAGTCGGCAAGACATGAGTGCCGAGATCTTTCTACATTGGATATTGCTTAATCCACAAGAACCACGGTACGGCGATTAAGGGTGGAGTGCCGGTATACAGACTTAATTTTCTACAAGGGATGAAATACACAGCCCCCCTTTTAGCTGACTGCCAGCTCAGCCAATCACAATATGGTAAATATTTAAAATGCACCCCAAGGTGCTTGGTCGAGTATTGAGCTCAATAAACACCCTAATGCTTGATCGAACACTATGTTCAACTGAGCATACTGGCTCAACACTAATGCTAATGAAACTTAATGGCGTAGGTCTACCAGAGAATTATGCCTAAGTTTACATTTTGTAGTATGATTAGTATTAGGTCTTCACTGGAGTTTATTTTAGTCAATATTTTAGCCAAAAACAAGAAGTAGATCCAAAACATATATAAGACTGTAATTTAACAATGTTCATTTTCTTCTCTGCTTTGGACTCACTCCTGGTTTTGGATAAAAAAAAATTGATAAAATATAATGTATTAAACTAGTCTTTACGTCATATATGAGGGCATTGAAGCCAACGTCTTGGTACTTATTTTGGCTGGTAAACCAATCTTACATAAGGCCCCCTCCCCTGGGTGAAGTAAAGCCTACCTAAGCGCCCTTTTATAGGGGCCTATAATTGTCAATGAGCATTGTTAGAAAAGCTTATTTGGCCAATATTCGTCCTGTGTAAAGTGCCAGTGGTCAGCCAAGG